>NC_073696.1:175726681-176052752 GCF_029784165.1 Wyeomyia smithii | reverse complement strand
GTTTCGGCTCGGGAGAAACTGTTGGTGTCAGTAGGATCGTTGCGCTAGCCCCGCAATTGTCCTTACTACAGGGTTGATATTTGTTGACACTCTTGAGTGAAAGTGAAAAAAAAGCATCCATAAACGTTATTTTTTTGCAATCCTTTCAGAGTTCTCCCTTCCCGCTTTTTGCATGGAAGTGAACTGTCAAAACACCTCATTATATTTCATGCGATGGAAGCAAGACAACAAAATCAGTTTATCAGTTAACGAAGATTGTCAAGGCATCGGTCAGTATCAGTGAAAAAGTGTTTCGGCGAGGTTCATTTTGGTTGAGTGGACTGTTTGTTTTTTTTTCGGTTTGAAGTGAAGATCATTTGGTTGGATTTGTCGTCAAATTTTATTCCGTAACCGTGAACGATGCGCGCGATCTATTTCATCTGAGTATAACAGCACGTTACTAGGACGAAAATCTAGTGTATCTGAAAGAGTGCTTGCGATCATTGGAAGTGAAAATTGAAAATGATTGGCTGTAATTTTCGAAGAATTTTGCTGGGAAAAATGACTTTTATCAGCACTGAGTCCTGTACACTAAACAGTCGGCTGCGAAGTCTGTGTATAAATAAACAGAAGGTCAAGTTCCGAATCGGAATGTAGCACCAAGGCTTTGCTTTGCTTCTATATCCAGACGATTCTTTGGATGCCAATGTGGAATCCTTTTTTTGGATTTCACAGAATCCTACAGAATCCGATGGATTCTCACTACACAATTCTCATTTAGGAATCCTAGTCCCATATCATTCTTGAGGATTCCTTTTTCAGGATATCTGATAGATGCTAAAGGTACCTATGAAGAAGTCGACGAATTTTCGCACTTTGGTACTCTTGTGATGTGTGACAACGATGTTAGCCGCGAAGTGGAGAGACGGATAGCAGCCGGAAACGAGATCTTTTAGGGTTTACGTGGCATGCTGAGACCTTTCAGCATGTATGTTCACACGAAATTCGCGCTCAACGCCTTGAGTGTTAATTGATAAAGGAAGCCAATCGGTGAGCGCTTGGAGTCTTCGAGCGTAGGACCATACGTTGAATACTTGGCGGAAAACTGGGGAATGGCGCATAAACCACGAGGTGTACCAAGCATAGCAACATGATATCACCGAACTGATAACATATGGTAGGCTACAGTAGGCTGATCTTTTGGCGTGTTAGGGGAAATTTTTAGATGTATTCTTGATCCGGAAGTGGCTCGTTAACGAGCTGTCGCCATAAAAATAAAGTGAATCTTTTATCTCGAGCAATTTCGGGTAAGTTCGAATAATTGAATAATTGAAAACAAAAACGCCCAAGCTCAATCCGGTCTTTTGTGAGGTATTGATTACTTTATTTGTTTTTGTTTTTTTTTATTAGTATAATATTAGATATATAGATTCTTATATATATAGATTCTTGTATATAGATTCTTGTATAGTAAAAGGTCAATTGTCATGTATAATGCCCTTAGATTGAAAGTCCTGCCTTTGGCGTTGGAGACGAATGTTGACCATAAATGCTTTGGTTCAGTGCTCACTATGATGGGCTAATGGAATATATTGGAAAAATTGAATTTCTAATTTCGTCTAGCTCTAAAGTTTCGTCTTCTACACGCAAAAGCTCATGCCAGACCATAAAATATATATTTCATTTACGTCATAAAAAGAAAATATAACTATAAAAGGTGTAGTAATACATGCACAAGACAATCAAACCATTCTTTCTACAGAACATACAAGTCAAGAGATCCATCAACACCGGATGATGATAATCTAGCAACGAATAATAACCTAATCGAGTTTTCTTATGACAACGCATAAGAAAGCTAAACTTACCATAAAGGCGGGCTCTTACGGGAGGGGCGTAAGTGCCTCGACATACGTTACATAGCGTTAGTCATCGATAGTGGCAATTAACATCCGCCTATCGGAAAATTGCTTCCCTTTCATCATATCGCTTCCATCCAGGCTATAAATGTAAAACCATTTACACTGACTTCCTAATGGTTGCAGGTATCGTGAAAAGCTGATTGAATTCCTTCTACACGTAAGAAAATCTACCGAATAGAACAACGGTAGCCATACGGTTTGTTGTTGTTGCTTTTATTTATTTTAATAGTCCGGGCAAAGTCTTTGATGCTGCTGGATTATGAATTAAACATCCAACAAAATGTTATCAACTGTTGACCTATATATCCCGATTATCATAGCTATGTTACCAGCTTTTTCGATACTGGTGTGGGAGCGGTTCTTTTCCAGCGTTATCTAACAAGCTTAAATTGGTTGTACATGCTAATTAGTAACGGGAACTGGACTCGTTCGTTCGACCGCAGACATCATTGGTTGATACCTTTAGTGCTAATTATAAGCATGGGTGGCTAACCGAAGAATGATATTTACACTAATTTGATTTCCGAACGTCGCATTTCGGGATTCCGGTCATGCTGATTAAAGATGGACGCATTTTACCACACACCACGTAACAGGGAACCAGTGTCGAGACATTGGTGCTACCGTTTGTTTCTATCTTACAGCGTTGAACTATGAGAAAATTAGTTGTGTTTCTCATACGGCAGCTCTAGCTGCTGCTCATGATCCTATTCGTTACGATACTTATTTATTACGTGACTGTCTGAGAAAGCAATTATATTCATAGACAGTGACAGCTTGGTAGGCATAGTCACAGCTGTTGTATTAAACAAATGCAAATTTGCACAAATCTTTCCCCGACAGTGCAGACTTTGTCCATATAATACGAAACTAGTGCCGTTTAATGCCGTACAAATCCTTTCGCGCGTAATTTTAGGACGGTTCCTGTAGTGCTATCATCCCTTGCAGAATTTAATGAATTATGTATATACCTCCCCCGATTATTCTAAGCCGTCCAGCTATAATTTGATGTCCGTATTTGCTGTTTCAATTCCCCAGTTGATTATCTGAACCTTCCAACGCCTAATAGCTAGCATATCTAACACCTCTTTCAGAACAAATGCTAGAGTAAGGATAGAAAATAATTTGCTCTAAACGCGAAATCCATCTCTCCTGTTCACCCCTTATTAAAAGTTTTATTCTCCCCCTTGGCGCTTATTTCTGCGTAATATACATTATGATAAATATTGTTCCAGTCAGTCCCAAATCGTCTATACACAGGTCTGGCAGACACAACCCTAACGTAAGATTTACTGAAGAAGTTTCGCAAGAAAATCGACATTCCAGTGCCTAGAACTGCTTGTACCCTCCGGTTTTCCAGCATTCAACGGAATTTCCACTACGGCAGGAACCTTCTAACGACTGGTCTTTTTTCCATTTCATTTCTACTACGATACAAACCACATTTTTCACTTTATTTTCTTGACGTTTACGTTGGCCCTTACCACCGATTTGCAAGCTTAGTGGCGAAGACGAGGGCACGTGCGAGAGCAAGGACAAGGAAACCCTCATTATTTTCATACGCTCTTTTTATGATCTTCCTTATTGGCAACAAGACCTAAAGTAACAGGCGGCCACCACAAAACTAAAAGCATTTTCCGCACCCATTCTATATTTGTTGTGGACCTGTGGTTTGGTTTGTGTCGGTGTTGCGTCTCGTTGCGTCCTGGCGTATATTGCTGAAACGATTTACCCGTATACCATTAACCAACGAAGCCACCCCTCCCCCCTTTCTCCTTTCAAACGCACACATACGAAAGCCGCACCGGTGACGACTTGGTGCCGTGTACTCATAAAAACACTTTTTATCAAATTTCCCGACATCAGACAAGTTTAGCTTCTCGCTTCCGTCTGCGTGTTCGGTTAGATGGCGAAGCTGAGCAAGGGAAATATTGCCTAATTGAATTTACGGTCCCGACGTAGATGTATAAGGTGATTGTCTTCTGCTGGACAGAGTCATCATAGTAAAATTCAAATATATTCTTAAAAGACGTCAGTGAAGAGTATTGCCGATGCGTTGTTACTCTAGGCTTCTCTAGACATTACGTTGTTGGACTTAGTATAAAACTTTTCAGATTCTTTCATGAAAACCTGAATAACTTTTGGCGTTTGTAGCTAGCATGCAAATGAATATTGAAAACAACATATATTATTACTGTTATTAATCATTTAACGTTTGACGACACTCTCACTGGACTTGTTTGTTGCTAAATTGAGCATTACGCTATCAAAAACCGATAATATTAACAAAACGGCTAGAGTTTTATTCTTCCCCTTACAAATTTCAACATTTTTCAAGGGCACGGGGAAAAGGGGGGAGGGGGGATGGGTAGTGTGCCGTAAAAAAAAAAATTTTTTTAGCGGTCTTAATGGATTAACGGGAGGGAGGTTAATAATGGATATCGCCTTATCCATGTTGAGGAAGTACATGGTGTCCAGAAATAGAGTTTTTTTTTCAAGTCTGAGCCACATTATTCTTAAGTTTTGCTCATCTTGATCTTAAAGAGAAAACAATTTTCTCCCCTCTTAACAGATGTGAGCTTACATTCAATGTGCATCACACCAGGGTCAGGAGTGCGTCCCAATTACCGCAGGAGTTCCGCAAGGTTCTATCCTGGGACCGGTGTTGTGGAATGTCATGTATGACGGAATGTTGAAACTCAAGTTCCCTGTAGGAGTTGTGATCGTCGGCTTTGCAGACGATATAACGCTAGAGGTTTACGGAGAGTCGATCGAGAAGGTCGAGTTGACGGCCGCGCACTGTATACGCAAGGTGGATGACTGGATGCACTCCAGGAAACTGGTGCTAGCGTACCATAAGACGGAGGTCACGTTTGTATTGCAGCACTATATCGAATGATGTCGAATAGCTCGGCGGTGAATGGCAGCAAGCGTAAACTTCTTGCCAGCTTGGTGTCGTCCATACTTAGGTATGGGGGCCCAGTGTAGTCTAAAGCACTAGGAAACTGGAAAGTACCTACAGGATCATGTGCCTGAGGGTTGCGAGTGGGTTCCGTACAGTGTCATACAACGCAATCTGCGTCCTGTCCGGTATCATGCCTATCAGCATAGCCATTAGGGAGGACGTAGAATGCTTTGACTAACGTGACACAAGGGGCATACGAGGTACGAAAAGATCACTATCGATGATCAGATGGCAGCAGGAATGATCCAATTCCACGAAAGGTAGATCGACGCACCGACTTATTCCGGTGGTTCCACTTGACACTGATCCTGTCAGGTCATGATTGCTTTAGGCAGTACCTACACAGGTTCGGGCATGCGGGGTCCTCCATGTGCCCCGAGTGCGTGGATGCGGAAGAGACTGCTGAGCATGTCTTCTTCGTGTGTCCTCGTTCTGTGCGTGCGCTGAGCGACATGATGATATAAGCGGGCCAGACACTACTCCGGACAATCTAGTTCAGGATGTGTGAAGAGACCCGAAAATCTGGAGGGTGGTTTGTGCAGACGCCTCTCAAATAGTCCTAGAGTTGCAAAGCAGGCGACAGGTTGACCACCGACACGCAAGTGTTAGCTAACTGCCAGTCTCCAGGTTAGTTAGCTAATTTTCTAAGAGCCTTGATAGAGCCAGGAGGTTGCACAAAGCATAGGGGCCGCCTATCGAAGCATTACTTAGCGGTCGTCCCGGGGAGTATTACGGGCTGGAGACTGGAGGGTTTTTAGTGGGTCAAACCCCACACTACCTGAGGTTGGTCTCTCAGGTGTTTGGCAGCAAATTTTCTCTGTACCTGAAATTGAAAAAAACACCATCTGCTGTAGAGAGAGCGCTGAGTAATAGTTTCTCTGTCGGATAAACGCTTTGAATTTGACAGAGCAGAAGCTCAGTGAAACTCTCGTAAGTAGCTCATCCGCACACGCGAGATAAGAGAAATGAGTTGCTCAGTGAGCATCTGAGTATTGCGTTGCTGTTCTCATCACTGTGGGATGCCACAAAAACGGAATAAATATAAGGTTTTTCAAAAATCCGCATGGTAAGTTCTGAATCTTCCTTCCTCTCTTTTAGTAAAAGAGAGATCCTTTTAGTAAAAGAGAGTTAAAGAGAGTTCCTTCCTCTCTTTTAGTAAAAGAGAAGCTAACGAAAACTACTCCTTCTTGAACTGAGAGGGAAAACAATTGTTTACCCCTCGCATGCGACAAATAAGAGTGAAAATGAATTCTGCAACCGAAATGCTCTACAACTAAATGTGGTTAGTTACTCACTCTGTGTGAGAGAAAGTCTAGTTCTCCAAGGCGTTTGACAGGTAGAGGAGCAAATGGCAGCAAAAATCAAGAGAACGGATAAAGCCTGCTCTTAAGTATACACACTGCATAATGAATTAGTAAGATAATTTCAATTCATGATCACAAATTTCAGTTTTAACAAACCAAAAACCGGGGCGGGGACCTAGCGTGGTTGATAACGTCTCCGCCAACCACACTCGACGCCTGGGTTCGAATCCCAACGCAGACATAGGTGTTGATGGTTGTGGGGTGGCGTGATCTACTCACAACCAACCCTTCTGGTCTAGATTCAATCCTAGGCGACACCGGGAGATTTTCTGAGGCGAAAAATCTCTGGGATCACGCCTTCCATCGCATGAGGAAGTAAAGCCGTTGGCGCCGGTCCGTTAATCAACGGGTCGTAAGTTAGGGTCCTGGGTGGAGTCACCTCCCCGGGTGTCGGTGATTGGCACTACAACAGTGGCGGAACTAGACCGACGGAAAATAAGCGAGAATAAAAAAAAAAACAAAAACCGCCATTTTTGTTTGACAGACAATAGACAATAAATGAACTTGTGTTGTCATTGTTTAACAAACATGCACGGTAAAATACAACTAGTCAATATTGTGCTTTTTAAAACTTAAACAAAAAAAATTAGTTGGTTTTATCTCAAGCAAAAAAGTGATCGTGCAGGTATAAATCAACGATACAAGTATGAATGTTTTGAAAAAACAAGTTCTATAAAAAACAGCTGAACAAAAGGTTGAATAACAGGTAAAAAAATATTCGCTTCAATCGCATTCATTTTTTATAATGAATGATGTCACGTCATTCGTTTTATTTCATATGTTCTTGCGGTGAAGAAGATGTTGACAATCTCATTTACCCATAAGTGGGGTCCGAACTGTCAATCGGTACCACTTTCCCAACGGACGATTATTCGGTTCAACCCGGTTACTGGGTTGGTCTAGACTGTAACCAGTCATGCCAAACTTGTCGATTTATCTGTAAATGTGCGCACTTTCAGAGCATGTTTGCAGTTGTAATTTTTGGCAAACCTGTTTAAACATTTCATGCAGTTGGGTGTTGTAGTTCGTGTTTCGAGTTTCGATTACTCACACACAAACACAGTAATGTTGACACATTGTACATTAAAATGCGATATCTTCCAGTGCAGCAGCAATAACACTAGCATAATTATAAATAAATCGATAACTTTCACCCTGTAGATATTAATAAAACTTTCCTAAAATCGCAGGTTGCACTTTTTGTTTCATTCTTTTAATAGTATTGTAGCGTAAGTGCCTGATGGGTCCGCAGCAGTTTTATTCACAGATGACAAGCAACGTTAACAACCATCAACGCTTCAGCAAGGTTTGCTAATCTCACTGCAAAACACGCGGCAGGCGGCAATCTTTGGGCTGTCCACCCCCGCTGAGCAGCGCGGGAATGTCTGTCATAGCTCATCTGCTACTGGCACTGAGCTCGGCTGGTAAGCCAGAAGTCAAGCCGCACTCCATCAAGTGCCCATTAGAGGGGCATTATCTGGCTCAAACATCTTACGACACGCAACAAACCGCGGCAGGCACGGGTGAGGTCGAAATCCAAATGGTACGCTGCGGTTTGAAGTAACACTCCTCGGGACAGGGCCTATGGCCGTTGTGTACAATTCTTGCGCACACGCTCAGCAAGTGGAAGTGACTTTTGGTTAATTATCGGGAAAATATATTCCATTCATAAAATTTAATTAGCACCATAAATTAGAGAAGTAGCAACACCGGTGAAACCATGTGGCAGCAAATGGCCTATTGGACACATTTTGGAGCATCGCAAGTGCGAGCATGTTCCTCGGTCCGAGAGCGAATGTGTGCTGGTGGAGAACGCAATGAAAAAGAAATTATGTTGACACCAAACGAAAGTATAATCTTGAAAACATCGAGCACGAGTAGACATATCATTTATGCTCCATTCCCATGTCTCACGTTTCATTTGATTCGTCTTATTACGCTATAAATAAACAAGAATCGTGTTGTAGGCTACTCCGTGAGTTGCATTGAGGATTGGGGTGGTCCATCATTCAATTCAGGATATTTTGCACCTTGAAGCCATTTCGCTACATAATCGATAGCTATACCTCTTACGGTTCTCACGAATATTGAAAAGTGTACTATGTACAAGCATGCAAATATTTTACTGCAATTGTTTGAGTGAGGATCACCCTATTGACCAAAAATATTTATCCACTGGATGCGTCCTTCGTAGTCGCCCTATCAACAGATTGTTCTGTTTTTCGAACATCACCAAGTCGGTTGTGGTGAGCGATCAAGTGCTTCAGCGTCAGAAAATCACATTGCACAGTAGCACATAAAGTGAAACAAAAAAAAATATGAAAATGTTTTTTCATGGGAATTGTGCCACGCTCGCTCGTAAAATATTCCGTGTATGTTAAATTATGCAGCAACTTGGAAAAGCAAGATGAAAGTCTCACGTTTATGGATGCCGCAAATTTTAGCGCCAACTTATCCGTGTTTATGGTTGACGATTAGGCTTACAGGAAATGGGAAACGACACCATTTGAACGGGTCATAATGGCATAATTAGCGATAATAGAGCGTTACAGTTCAATCTCTTACGAAATTTAAAAATTGGTTCTTCCAAAATCTCATCCGTAAAGTTGAAACGAATTCATCAACGTTTCGAAGGATGCTAATTGACTGCTGAAAGAATCGTAAGTCAGTAGCATCCATTCTTTACATGAACAATTTATCGCTTCATGCGGAATTTCCACTTTGAAGCAACTCAATTAAACCCGTTCGAGTAGCATTCATCTCACCAGCGCATCGACCATCTAGATCAAACAAATAGCTGCTGTTGTGAAGAAGAAACCGTATCTTGCAAACGATAGATCTCTGCGTCGCATCCCATCTAAGTTCAGGTGAAAATTTGAAGCAGCGTAATCGCTCGTTGACCGATGTAAGCCCTGTACATACGAACGGACGGTATGCCCTTCGGGTTTGATTTTTTCCGTAGATTACCGGCTACCGGAATTGCTGGTTTCCCATCAGAAGCCTTCTGCTGTGCCCGTATATACACTGGGTACCGGTTGATCGTCTCTATGCACTGTGAAGGAGCGATTTATGCCTTGCATGCCAAGTCTATTAAAGTCGCGTTTTAGAACAACAGTCTGCTAAAACAAGGCAAAAACTATACAGACACACGAACAAACAGACACACACACACACTAAACGAGAATCGCATTATCTCAATCAATCATTGCTGCACGGTCATTCCGTTGAAAGAGCAGTTATTGATGAGTGATGTGTCCGCCCGTCCAACAGAGCGACGGTTTGATTGTGCGCCGGTTCCATGTCATGGTTGGATATCGTGCCCTGCTAATCCGCGTATAACACACATCTTCCAGCGATTGTTTAGCTTCACCACATACCACCACGCCACGGGTTTCATTTCGAGACCGATCGATTGGCAGCAAGTCAATATACGTGGCGACACATATATGCATACACGTTTCCACGCATATCCACACACGCACTCAGTGCAGACAGGATACCTAAACGCTTTTTATCGGTGAACGGTTTCGTGCGTAACTGGGGGCTGCTCAATGGGGCACTGGGAACATATTATTTGGGACAGCTAATGGTTTGAAGTAGATAACATGCCACAATAAAAAAGAAAGCCCAGCTGTGGGATGCTTTTTGCACGCAGACGTTCATTTGTTGATAGCTGTAAAGGATGTTGCGGGTTTAGTATTCATTTGCAAATAAATATAAAATATTTTTTTTATTGGTGTTTATTGGAAAAAAGCATCTTTACATAATAGAAAAGCATCTTTACATAATAGAAATCTCAAAGCATTATTCTACTGGGAATATTATGAAGGAGTATATCCCACACACTATGCATTATTTGCGCTGTAAAGTTGATTTATTATTTTTGTTCTTTATATCTAAATACCGAAAAATAGAACGTAGATGATGATTTGTTCAGTCAACGAACTGATCAAGTGACAAATGAAGCTTGCTACCCATCCTTAGCAAATCAAAAGCAATTCGTCTCCAGTCATTGACGAGGCGAGTAAAATGTTGTATTAGGGAACGCGAGTGAAACATGGCTGGAGCTGCGTTACGAACGAAGCGAGCAGTTTACTCAGACGAGCTACTCGTCCAAATTCCAGCCGACTAGCTATCTGTGATACCCAAATTGGCCAGGCAAGTAACTTGCTGATCACCTCGTCTTCTGTAATAGGTGCCTTAGTTTTAACCTCTATAATTAGCTAGATTGCTGGCAGAAGGGAGCGAGTTTTGGAACAGTAAACGTGAAAAAGAAGGGTGGAAAAGCAATACACACAAGCAGGGGCAGATTTTGGTGGGGCAGATATTTTTGTGGCGCCATCTATTCTTAGAACATTCAGAGGTAAAATAATTGCAAATTGCGAAATGACTTCACACGCTTCGCGCGTGGCCTAGGACTATGGGGGCCCTCGGGGGACCTGGAGCATTGACCCCCGTTGCCTCTCCTAAATCCGGGCCTTTACAGAAGCACAATATAAGCATGTCACTTACTTTTAATAGTGATATTACTAAAAGTAGGAGTACGGAAAAGGGTAGATACCGAGCGATATCACAAAAGATCAAAGTTGCTGACAGCGCGTTTCTTACAAGTACTTCGAGATGGGGAATCTGTCGCACGCTTACATCGAAAAATAGCTGGGAATCGCGTATTCCACGGTTTCTGGTAACATAGAACGGTTCGAAAAACATGTGACTACTTCCAGAAAAAAAGTCATCCGTAAAATGACAAGGATTATAAGCGCGTAGTTGAGTTCTTCAACCAGAAAGGGAGAGCATTCGTTCGAGGTGGTACAAAAAACTGCATCTGAGCAAGACTTTCGTACAGGATGCCAAAACTTCAACTGGATAACGTAAGTTTAGGGTTCAAAAGGTCCCAAGCCGTGATGTGAAGCAGAATACGATCGCAAAAAATCGTGCCCGGAAGTTATACGACCAACAGCTGAAACGATTAAGATGGATTCCAAAAAGATTATGGACGAACTGTATTTCACTGTCAAGGGCAAGTATGTTCCAAAGAGCATAGAAGATGTTCAAGTTTACCAAGAAATTCTTGATTTGGTAAGCGATTTGTTCCTGCGATAAGCGGAGTACACCTTTGGTTACATCTAGCACCATGAAAATCCATCCCTGTAGGAGTTGTGATCGTCGGCTTACAGATGACATAACGCTGGAGGTCTACGGCGAGTCGATCAAGAAAGTCGAGTTAAGTGCCGCCCACTGTATACGCAAGGTCGAAGACTGGATGCACTCCAGGAAACTGGAGATGGCGCACCATAAGACGGAGGTCACGGTTGTGAATAGCCGCAAATCAGAGCAACCATTACCTCACAGCGATCTTTTAAGCTCTTGGGGGTTATAGTTGACGATAAGCTCATATTTAAGAATCACGTCAGCTATGCTTGCAAGAGGGCTTCAACGGCTATTACAGCACTATCTCGAATGATGTCGAATAGCTCAGCGGTGTATGGCAGCAAGCGTAAACTTCTTGTCAGCGTGGTTTCGGCCATACTTAGGTATGGGGGCCCAGTGTGGTCTAAGGCGCTAGGTACTTACAGTTATCATGGTAAACTGGAATGTACCTACAGTTTTATGTTCCTGAGGGTTGCGAGTGCGTTTCGTACAGTGTCATACGACGCAATCTGCGTCCTGTCCGGCATCATGCCTATGAGCATAGCCATTAGGAAGGCCGCAGAATACTTCGACCAACGTGACACAAGGGGCATACGAGGTACCAGAAGATCATTCCCGAGTAGATGGACGCACCGACTTATTACGGTGGTACCCGGAAGTTAACTTCCACGTGACACAGATCCTGTCAGGTCATGGTTGCTTCAGGCAGTATCCACACAGGTTCGGGCATGTGGGGTCCCCCATGTGCCCCGATTGCGTGGATGTGGAAGAGACTGATGAGCATGTCTTCTTCGTATGTCCTCGTTGAGCGCGTGCGCGGAGCGACATGATGGTAGTGAGCGGGCCAGACACTACTTCGGATAACGTAGTTTGGAGGATGTGTGAAGACCCGATCATCTGGAGGGCGGTATGTGCAGCCGCCTCTGCAGTGTTAGCTAACTGCCAGTCTCCAGGTTCGTTAGCTAATTTGCTAGGAGACTTGATAGAGACAGAAGGTTGCACAGAGCAAAAAAGCCTAACCTAGCAGTCGTCTCGGAGAGTATTATGGGCATAAAACTGGTGGGTTTTTAGTGGGTTAAACCTACAGTACTTTGAGTTAGTCTCAAAAGAAAATAGTCAAGACATTGAATCGCGTATCAAATTTCCATGTTCACTACGCTAGCTTTTTACTGTTAGTGGCACTGGAAGGACTATCAAATGCGATGATTTTTTGCCTTTCTCCTAGAAAGGTATAGCAATCACTGGAAAAACCGAAGGTATAAAAGTGGTCCCAATGGCCGAATGTCATATACCACTCGACCCCTTTCGACGAACTGAGCATTTTCTGTATGTATGTATGTATGTGTGTATGTGTGTGTGTGTGTGTGTGTGTGTGTGTGTGTGTGTGTATGTGCAACTTTTTTTTCTCACTCACTTTTCTCAGAAAATGGCTGGACCGATTTTCATAAAATTAATTGCAAATGAAAGGTCTAGTTGCGCCATAGGTTGCTATTGAATTTCATTGTAATTGAATTTTTGGTTTAGAGGTTATGTATCAAAATGTAAAAATCACGAAACATCAATATCTCAGAAACCACACAACCGATTTCAATAAAACTGGTTTCAAATGATTGGGCTGTCTCCAGAACCCTTAACTTTTGAATTTCGTTATGATTGAACATATGGTTCAAAAGTTATGTAAAGAAAAGTTATCCTTAGGTTGTTTAAACTCACTCATTTTTCTCAGTGATGGCTGAACCGATTTTCACAAAATTAGTGTCAAATGAAAGGTCTAGTTGCCCCATAGGTTGCTATTGAATTTCATTGCAATCGGATTGTAACTGTGTCCGTTGTTCATAAAAATGTGAAATCACATAATGAAAGTAAACATATTGACTTTCTCCTAACGATCACTGGCTAATTAAAAGGTAGAAAAGTGATCCAAATGGCCGAATGTCATATACTAATCGACTCAGTTCGACAAATCGAGCATTTTCTGCATGTATGCATGTATAGGTTTATATGTTTGTGTGTGGGTGTGTACGTGTGTATGTGTACCTTTCCTTCGCACTCACTTATCTCATGGATGGTCTGACCGATTCTTTCTATCTTGGTGTCAAATGAAGGGTCTAGTTGCCGCTTAGGTTGCTATTGAATTTCATTGTAATCAAACTTTTAGTTTTGGCGCTGCGTCAGAATGTGAAAAACGCTCTTATATCTCAGAAGCTATGAACATAGTTGAATTCAAATAAATGGGCTTTCAAACCCTTAAACAATGAATTTCATAATGTTTAAACATGTGGTTTGAAAGTTATAGCAAGAAACGAAACCCGCAGACTGTTCAAAACTATAGCTACGATCAAAATATTTGGCCTCAACATCATTTAAATTTAATACTGTACTATTTCAATGTTTGCGGCCTTGCTCGGGATTGAAGTTGAAATTAAAAGTCATTTCTATCATTTCACTTTTTGCCTTTCTCCTAGAAAGGTATAGCAATCACTGCAAAAGCTAAAGATATAAAAGTGCTCAAAAGGGCCGAATTTCGTATACCACTCGAATCAGTTCGACGAGCTGAGCATTTTCTGCATGTGTGTGTGTAACGCTCTCCCAATCTCACTCGATTTTTTCAGAGATGGCTGGACCGATTTCAATGAAATCAATTGCAAATGAAAGGTCTAGTTGCCCTATAAGACCCTATTTAATTTTATTGTAATCTGATTTCTAGTTTAGAGGTTATGTATCAAAATGTTAAAATCACGAAACATCAATTTCTCAGAAACTACACAACCGATTTGAACAAAATTGGTTTCAAATGAACGGGCTACCTTAAAACCCTCAACTTTTGAATTTTATGAAGATTGAACATATGGTTCAGAAGTTACAGAAAGAAACGTGTTCTGGAGACTGTTTAATCTCACTCATGTTTCTCAGAGATGGCTGGACCGATTTTCATAAAATCAGTGTCATAAGGAAAGTCTTGTTGCCCCATAAGACCCTAATGTTTTTTTTGCGAACGGATTATTACTTTTCCTGTTATGTTTAAAAATGTGAAATCCAGCTATGAAAAGAAACATATTCTGATGACTACTTTGGCTCACTCACTTTTCTCAGAGATGGTTGACCCGATTACCACAAAATTAGTGTCAAATAATAAGTCTAGCTGCCTTATAACACCCTATTGAATTTTGCTGTAATCGGAATGTAACTTCTTCTGTAATGCATCGAAATGTGAAAATCACTAAACTTCATTATCTTAGAAACTACACATCAGATTTGAACAATATTGATATCGAATGAACGGGCTAGTTAAGGGTTAACTTATGAATTATGATTGAACACGTGGTTTCAAAGTTTGGTTCCCCCATACGTTCCCTTTTCATTTGATTGTAATCAAACTTAAGCAACCGTTATGTTTTAATTTGTAAAACAACGAAAGTTTATTATCTCAAGTATTACACGACTTAATTGAACATAACTAGTGTCATACAAACGAGTCATCTCTCAAACTTACAAATAACAAACTTCATAAAAATTTGATATACTGTTCAATAGATTTGTAAAGAAAAGAAACTCAAAGACTATTCAACACTATAGCTGCTTTGATCAATATATATGGCCTCAACATGGTTGAAATGTGGTATCGTACTATTTGAACGTTCCCGGTATAGCTCGTGATTAAATTATTCGAAATTAAGAGTCATTTCTTATATTTCGCTATTTCTGAAGCACTAACATTACGTCAAATTTCATATTTGATACTTTAATTACAATATCAATATTTAAGAACACAAAGAGTGAATATACCTTTTTGGATTTAAGCATTCATGTAAATATATTTTTACAAATAATAAGTTTGAATGAGAAAGGCTGAGTCTGACCGCTAGGTGGATTAATTTAGGTTTTTTTCTTCACATTCAGTAGTAGAGTTGTTCCATTAATCATCTTAGTCCAAACATTCATCTCATACAACATTAAAATTCTATTGAAAACTAAAAAAACGCATATTACCGGAATCCAAGCATCATTGCATCATTGTTGACATTACATGGTTGCTAGATTAAAAAAAAAATATTCCATATAATTCAATAGAATCGTCAACGTGACCTTTTTTATATGTTTATATCAATATAAACATTTTGCATATGAGCAATTCTCGCTGAAACTAGGCCACTAGCTGCACAAGGTCTTTCAAATTTAATATAAATGCACATAGTCATTAGAAATAGAGAAAAAATTATAATGCCATTTTTGTTTGATCGAATTTGTTGACCCCTTGGTCACCAAGGCGTGAGACATTTTTCAGACAAGTTGAAATTTTAGCAATTCTTGATGTATTATTTGAGCTATATCTCTGAAATTCGTTATGTAAAGTACTACAAATAGCACTTTTCTGTAAAGAGAAATGATAGGGCTTTCATTTGAAACGATCAGAATTTAGGCCGCCATTTTGAATTTGGCCGCCATCTTGAAATATATCAGAAAAATCCAATTTTGACCGTGTTCGCAACTACCGATTTCCGTTCTGGAAAGCTGAGAAAAAATGCTATAAGATGCAAGAAAAAAATTAGGTGAGCATCAGTGCCAACCCATCAATTGAGCCTATTTCCAAGCTGAGTTTCAGAATATTCAACGTACACCGCGCGATCAATGTAGTAACCTGTCTACTGAGACCAAGTGGATGCACATGTCATAAGCCTACTAGCTCCATATATCATAACCGATTGTTGCTACAACTCGTACCTACGCCACTACTGTTTTTCTGAGTTTAGTGAGAATAATGAATACAACACTAGCATGTTTAATACTAACAAAGCGATAGGATTTTTATTACTAAGCATTTCCACAAAAATGTCCCAGTTTTAATATTTTTTTAAGTTAACATTTTTAATTTGGCTGAGTCTTTGCATTGATTAAATTTTTTGGAGCACGACTCATTTTTGAGAAGCTTTGAAAATGCTATTTTTGGGAGGTAGGTATTGATGATTACTAATATTTTCAGGGCCAGAACGATTTGTTTCCAATGGTGATCTCAGATCGGAAATCGGTAGTTGCGAACACGGTCAAAATTGCGTTTTTCTGATATATTTCAAGATGGCGGCCAAATTCAAAATGGCGGCCTAAATTCTGATCACTTCAAATGAAAGCCCAATCATTCCTCTTTTCAGAAAAGTGCTACTTGTAGTACTTTACATAACGAATTCTAGAGATAAAGCTCAAATAATACATCAAGAATTACTAAAATTTCAGCTTTTCTGAAAACTGTCTCACCCTTTGGTGGTCAACAAATTCGATCAACCAAAAATGACATTATCATTTTTTCTCTATTCCTAATAACTATGTGCATTTATATTAAATTTGAAAGACCTTGTGCACCTAGTGGCCTAGTTTCAGCGAGAGTTGATCATATTCTCTATATCACCTGCTCAATGATCTGATAAAAACACTAAAAACACACCACATCAGAAATGAAAACACATCTACCTCCCAATGTGAAGTTCACATGGGTAATCAATTCAAACTATTCGCTCTAAATGCTCGCGCTGCCTGCTGCTGAGAGAACTGACAACACGAACGCGCAGTTTGCTACAAGCAATGAAGTTGAAAATAGAAAAAAGCAAAAACTGCGACGCGCTGCTTTTTTGAAGCAAGTTTTTAGCATATATCAAGATGGCTTGACAATGTAATTTTTTTTAATTCTTTTATCACCAATATTTAGTGGTTAATTTGTGAGTTCGAAATCCAATTTGTGGTAATTTGTGGTTAAGTGGTTTCCGAGAAATTTTCAAAAAACTGAGTCAAGCCATCTTGAAACATGATTTTTCTTTAAATGAATCGGACAACGATGATATATAGATCAATCGAAAGCTCTTAATTTGTGGTTCACGAAAATGTTAATTTTAACGTCATAACTATCAGCGTTTGTACAGAAATTTGTGTTTTATTGTTCATGTAGTTCTACGTTTTATTTATTTGTTGATGACACTGCTGGCCGCTAATGGCGTTGGCTGTTTGCGGTGTTTGTCATTGCTATACTGAGCGTGCGTTTGGGGAATATGGTAAATATCGAGATTCGGGGAACTTAGCCAACACACTTGCTCTACTACAGGTAGCCCAATAGGCGCAGAATTGTATCAAAGAGTAACTCTGATAATCACGCACATAACTTGATGTTTACATTTATATAGCCTATGTGGCTTCATTAATGTTATTGAACAGATGAAGAAATACGCTCGTATAATTTGTGTTCGCAAAACGGGCAGCGAAACAAATCGAAGAATTTGCAAGAAAAATGATGTAGCAAAATATTTTCATTTTGAATTTTCAATTTGTTGCTCACAGATTATATAATGCCTCGTGGAACCTACGTAGGTTGAAAAAAGGCTTTTGAACGTAGTGTTATTTACCTAGATTATTGATTCTGTGCATCAAGTTAATTTTAAGTTAACTTAAATTAGTTGAAGTTCATTCACTTAACTAATCTCATTTAATCTTTGTTGAACTGAAACTCTGTTTTAAGCATGAGGCAGGTATTCGTCGAAATATGTCATGAACAACATTTTTCAAACGGGTCGCAAATGTCAATCCGGACGTTACCGGATGAGATATTTGCGAGGATGTGATGTTACGAACTTCCATTCCTCCGATGATTATATGATCGGATTCCGCGAAATTTGATAACTCTTTCAATATAGAAAACGCTCGAAAATACGTAAAAATCACTAATTTCGAAAACTTCTCAAGAGTAGCTATAATTTTTAATATCGGAATTTTTATCAACCGGTTTATTAGCATTGAACATAAAGAATTCATTTGGTGCATAATATTGATCAATTGTCATTTTTTTTTTTGACGCCCGGCACAACTTGGTTCCATTCTCAAAAAATGCTTGAAAATTTGTCAATGTTTACAGCGCTCTCAGCATATGATAAAACCGTTTAACGTTAATCGAGTGATGGTATATTGTGAAGCATTTATTTAAGCTGCAGAAAAAATATAGCGGCACCAAAAAGCGACATAAATTTTTTTTCTTATTTTGGCCAGATTTTTGTTCTAGGTACTCCTCTGTGCGACCCTGCCACTAGTAGCTTAACAGACACGCGGACAGCAGATATCTTCTTTATTACTTTGCTCATAAGTTAGCACATATGCATGAAAAAATAACAGAAGAGCAACATTAAGTTGGATCCCGACAACTTATTTGAACGTTTGTTTGAATATTTCTGAAACATTTCTCCGAGTCTAGGTGATGAAAAAGTGATAATTATTGTTTGCCATTCCTACTGGTTCTGCAAAATAATCCGTCGAATTTGGATTGCTTTCCTTTGAAAGTACATTTTCGTTACCGGTATCCTTTTTGACAACAAATTTACACATATCCATTCTGCGCCTGTTAAGCTACCTGTAATGCAAGTGTGTTGGCTAAGTTCCTAAGAATCACGATATTTAGCATATTCCCCAAACGCACGCTCAGTATAGCAGTGACAAACACCGCAAACAGCCAACGCCACTAGCGGACAGCAGCGTCATCAACAAATAAACAAAACGTAGAACTACGTGAACAATAAAACACAAATTTCTGTACAAACACTAGTAATTATGACGTTAAAATTACATTTTCGTGAACCACAAATTAAGAGCTTTCGATTGATGTATATATCATCGTTGTCCGATTCATTTAAAGAAAAATCATGTTTCAAGATAGCTTGACTCAGTTTTTTGAAAATTTCTCGGAAACCACTTAACCACAAATTACCACAAATTGGATTTCGAACTCACAAATTAACCACTAAATATTGGTGATAAAAGAATTAAAAAAAATTACTTTGTCAAGCCATCTTGATATATGCAAGTTTTTATTGTAAGATTTGGACCACAGCGTCCATTGTTTTGACCTTTTGTGGTAAGCTTTGTAAGCCTTGGTAAGCCTATTCTGACCGATTTTTCGCGAAAATTCGTTACGATCGCGATGTTCATTAGTGTAAAGAAAAAAGTGTACATAGTTGAGTCGTGCAACCGACTCGTTCGTGCCAGTATTCGTGGAAAATATTCTAGTGGCTACCGACGTGAGAGGAGAGAAAAAACAGTGGCGTAAAAAATATCAAGATAGAAGCGTTTTAAAAGTTTCACGGTAAAATCAAATGTTCAAATCGATTAAATCAGCTACTCTGGTGCACGAATACACTTATTCGACAAAGTTTTTTGTATATCACAAGGGGCATCTTTTGATGTTAATAGATTTTTTATTAATCCACCTAAGAGTGAGATGAAAATTTTATTTTAGTGGAATCCTCAGCAAAGTTGTAGGTAATTTTATGTATAAAAAACTGTGCTGAAAACAAGTTGCTTCTATCTCTTGAAAATTGACATTCAGGTAGTTTTATACATATTCTTAAAATTTCTAAAACTCAAAACATTTTAATTAACTTTTTCTTATGTGATTTTAGAGGCCTATGTTTGAGACATTTTTTCATATTTGAGAAATACATCATTCTGCCGAACATAACTGAAGTAGATTTTAAACTTTTCATAGAGTTTATGACGTTTTTGATAAAAAAAGCACGTTTCTTCGAACCTATTGCAAAGCTGCAAAAATCTGCAAAAATAAAAAAAATCACAAGAAGGTTGTATGCAAAGCCACGACCGCAAGGTTGAAGTAGAATACTTTTACAAGAAAGATAACCCGGCTGCTTGCGTGTCAGTCATTTTTTCTAGTAAATAAACGTTGACCGTTAATTGGCAGTATAGTAATTTCTTTTTGTCTGATATTTTGAATTAAGTTCATTGAATATTTTTAAATTTTGTGCAAATGAGACGTTGAAGTGCTGCCGAATTGTAATATGCACATTTAATACGACATCATTAAACGGGAACGGAACGCGATGCGATTCGCCTTACCGTGGTGAAATGTACAGCTCTTTTTAAGGCGAAGTAGAGCTATACATTTCAACAGATTTCGTCTTGCCGAATCGCATCGCGCCGTTATTTGCGTTCTGCATGACCGTAGCCAAACACTAAGCGACGCAAACACGTAATAATAATCAGAGTATGCATGTAGAGGAAGATAATTAACTTTGAATTATAGCGCAAAACGAGAAAATATTAACTCTTCAAATAATCATTTGTGTTCTTCAAATTTCAGTTGTTCAATTTAATATCCGATGAAATGTTTGTTCATTATCTGATGAAGCTCTTATATGGCCAAATGATGCATTCCCAATTTACTAGGTCCATAACTCTGCCGACCGTGCTTGGGAAAGCGCGGTATAACGACCAATCAGAGGTCGAATTTTGTGTTTTGACAAGGCTTAAGAGTTTTCAATAGTACAATAGTTCGAATGATAGAATTGCAATTTCATGCATTTGGTAGGAATCTTAGAAGATTTTCTAATCGATTGCTGCAAAAACGAAGGAAATCCATCGGAAACTAACCGATTTATTAGCATTTGAAATTTTTCTCACTTTTTTCAGTTTTAGATTTTCATTTCACATCCCTATGTAGCCGAACTTCCTGAGAGAAGTATTCTAATTCAAAATTAAATCTTCATTAATTCATTTGTTGTCCTTATAAGGACAATTGTTCAATTTATCATAGGATGTAGTGTTTATCTTACATCTCTGTGTTACCTTGATAGTGAGGACTAAGGCGCACGGTCAACACAATGAGAAAGGTGTTTTCACATTGAAAACTAGACACGGCTTGTCGGCAAATGCATCTACCGCTAATACCACCGCTATCATACGAAAGCGCGTCGTTTCATGTGGAGAATATCAACAACGAAAAATGACGCGCGTCTAAGCATAACCCGAACTGTTTCGCCGTGCTGCTCCCATTTACCTTTACATCGGCCTCAGGGAAGAACCGGCTGCATCTGCATCTACCGTTGAGGCTGTCACTATACTGCTATTGGTACCAAAAGCTATTAACTCTTCAAATAAGTGTTTTATTTGTTCTCAAAAGAACAATTTTTTAATTCAAAATCGGATTTACGCAATCGCATCTCTGTAATATTACC
The DNA here is from genome assembly GCF_029784165.1 of Wyeomyia smithii. Classification (NCBI taxonomy): domain Eukaryota; kingdom Metazoa; phylum Arthropoda; class Insecta; order Diptera; family Culicidae; genus Wyeomyia; species Wyeomyia smithii. The sequence goes on along the minus strand of NC_073696.1, from coordinate 176,031,376 downwards.
GACAATAATATTCTTCTGAACAAAATGATACAACTTTCCCATTAGGCCTCTGCCATAATAGACGCGAAAAGCGACGCGAACCGATTCGCTCGGCTGTAGGTTAATGTACAGCCATCAGTGGAGCTGTACATTAACCTACGGCCGAGCGAATCGGTTCGCGCCGCTTTTCGCGTCTACTATGGCAGAGGCCTTAGAGAAAGTTGCTGGCTGATGTATTCACTTCATGCAAGCCTGCTGCTGATGCTTCCCGCTACCACACTGAAACAGCATTTTAGTGCAGGGAGTGTCGTTGCATCAGCTGACCCTGCTACTATCGATGCTGATATACCCGCTGTAACAGCTACGCTATGCATAGCCATGGCAACTGCTGAGCAACTGCAACGCTATCCGTAGCCACGCCACAGTTGTGGCCGCTAAACGCTGCCATTGGTTTCCGCTGTACCTGCTTTTGCTTGCCCAGCTGCTATCGATGCGATGCTGAGATCGGCAGAAACTGCTACGCTTATCCACAGCCATGCCACAGTTGTGGCCGCTATCCGCTATCGATGGTACCCATTGCTCTGCTCCCGCTGCTGCTAAGGGAAGACTGTTGTTGTCGCTGTTCAGAACTATTATGAGCGGCTTCGACTAAAACAGGCTCTTATATAGGGATGAAAATAGGAATGAATTATTTTACGTACGTGGTGGAATGATATAGCTCATGGCTCAGAGCGATCATTTGATAAGCTCCACCTCTTTTTTCAGTTTCTAAAGTTTTTCCTCAGTTTCGTAGCACGGATGCACAAAAATGATTTCTTGTCGAGCCGGACCGATAGCACTCTCATTGAAACAACAAAATAACATGTTTTGTGTCGTGTTGTGCAGCTTGGTTGAAGAAAATGTTCCCGTCCCCGTGTCGCATGTAAGCAGATTATTGCGCTCAGTAGACAGTAGATAGTGTATCCAGCGAATAAACACCGATGGTGCTCTCACACACGCAACGGTTTTAACCCGTATCTTATTGCGGTTTGTAACATCAAGCGATTTCGTTTGCTCGCTGTTGCGTGTTGCATCATGTTGCAACTTGGCAGCTGGGGGACGACGAAATTCTGTTTATGCTGATTGATTGAATCGACTTCATATTAGCTCTGCATAGTCGAACTAACTGCTTTTGTGAATGCGTACTAACAGGGCAGTTAATTATTCAATGTCGGTTATGCTGATCGCAGCGTTTGCGCTGCCCCTACAGTGGGGAGTTTACTAAATAAAGTAAAAATTAGACAACTACCACAGAATTTGACTGCATCCCGCACAGAATGTCTGCTTGTGTTGATGCCAGAAAATTATTAACCTTCAATTATTTTTTATTTGCCTTCAAAAAAGCATTTTGCTGTTCAAAATCGGTTGCTAATTACAACCTTTGAGCTGCCCTAACATTGGGGGAATTAAGATACACGGACAACATGCACTGTGGAAGCTATTTCACATTCAGTAAATTAGACGGGTGCGACAAATTTAAATTGCTAGGATGCAACACAGAATGCTTGCTTGCGTTGATAAAAATTATTAACTTTCAATGACTTGTTTATTTGCCTTCAAAAAGGCATTTTGATTTCCGAAACTGGATTTCCTGATGGCAATCATCATGCTGCCCCAACACGGGGGGAATAATGGCTGTCTGGCGACACACGCTGAGAAAAACCGCGCTGCTCCTGAGACGTGGTGACCAACCACAGGGCTAGTGCTGCTGCTGAGGAAGGACGACTGCTGTTGTCGCTGTCTGATGCTACGCTATGCATAGCCATGCCACAGTTGTGGCCGCTATACACTGGCCTAACTGCTGAGCAACTGCAACACTATCCGTAGCCATGCCACAGTTGTGGCCGCCATTGGTATCCACTGTACCTGCATCTGCTGGCCCTGCTGCTATCGATGGTGAGATCCGCTGGAACTGCTACGCCTATCCACAGCCATGCCACAGTTGTGGCCGCTTTCCACTATCGATGGTACCCACTGCTCGCTCCCGCTGCTGCTAAGGGAGGACTGCTGTCGTCGCTGTTCAGAACTATTATGAGCGGCTCCGGCTGAAACAGGCTTTTATATAGGCCAAATAGCATGTTTTCAATTGCAAGGTATATGATTCTGTCGACCGTGCTTGGGAAGCAAGCATATAACGACCAATCAGGGGTCGAATTTTTCGTTTTGACAAGGCTTGACTGTTTTCAATAGTACAATAGTGTGAATAATAAAATTACAATTATCTTATTTTGGGAAGAATCTTAGAAGATTTTCCAATCTATTGCTGCAAGAACGAAGGAAATCCATTGAATACTAACCGATTTATTAGCATTTGAAATTGGACATATTTTTCACTTTTTTCGGTTTTAGATTTTCATTTCACATCCCTATGTAGCCGAACTTCCTGAGAGAAGTATTCTACTTCAAAAATATGACACGCATATGTACTCACTAATACATTAAAGTCGTTTTTACGCGGGGGACATTCAGCGCATAGAAAATCGCGATAATTCCGAAATCCACGTAAATAAACTACATGCATTCTGAAATACGCTGAAAAAATTCATTCGTTGAATGTTTTTAATCATTTGCTAAATAATTTCGAAAAAGAATACATAGCAGTGTTATTTCCACCTGAGAATCGAGCTTAATATCGCAGAAAAATATAAAAAGATTAGCCCAGATCTTGAAATAATTAGTAATTGGATTGAGTAAACTCATCGGAGATAACCGATTTGAAGATGAAAAATCATTAAAACCATATCGCATAGAAAAACGACTTTTCTGGAAAATCCGCGTGAATTCTGAAATCAGCATTGAACACCGCGTAAACTCCAAAATCCGCATAAAAAACGCATAGAGAAAGACTTTAGTGTAGTTAACTTATTTAAACTGCACCATTTATGATAATTGAGAAATGGAAAATGATTTCGATCAAGAATGCCAACAAATTACTGGTGGTATTACTAAACAGCTGTATTATTATTGACATACCCCTTGTTATATTAAAACCCCGTTGCAACAGCATGCAATAGAGAAGATTTTGCGATTTCGTACCGCTAAAGACGTAAAGCACAACGTTGTTTCTTCACAGGGCAGCTTTCGCCGGTGGAAGACGGTTGCAATGTGTATTGGGGCTAGTAGCGAGATACAACAGCGCGTAGTTGGGACAAGGTGAGCGCTGATTTCGCCTCTTTGACAAACAGTCGTTTTCGTCGTTTTATACACTGAGAATGTTGTTTATATTCACCTCACCAGCAACCGGCATGTAGACAACTTTGGTTCAGGTCTGTAGCGCGTCTTGCTACCGCGTGTGCAGATCCTCTGTTGTAGAGTGACTCGTGCATGGTAAACCAAAACTCCCAACGAGTTCCACAACTTTTACCTCTTTGCAAGATCCAGCCAGCCACCTGCTAAGATACCCCTCGCCTGTTCCATAGAAATGGGCAAAAAAGAGGCGTGCATTTTCTCACCCGCTCTGCGTCTTCCGGCTCCCACTTGACAGGAATGATTAAGAAACATGGAAACTGTCAGCCAAGGGTAAAAAACGTGGCAGGAAGGCTCAATATAATTTCACACCACTTTGGTCGTAATTCGATGCTTAAATCGATTTATGTTTAACGAGCTCGGTTTCTTGTCGCTTTTCGACCTCTCTGATTCCCGTTTTGTAGAATACGAGAAGGTCGGGATTGATCTTGGTGAACATGCTCGATACACATTATACTATTTTGCGATGAAACGATGCTCTGCTAGTTTGCTGTCTGCTGCCTGCTAGTGCCGTAATCTACTTTCTTATCTGTACCTCTTCTCTCTATTGTGAGTGGTTAATATTTGATGGCTGACGGCGCGCATTATAATGTCGGCTGAAAGCACGAGATGATTGCAAATCCTGTCTGAGGCCCTTCGCTGCGTACACCCGATAACGCGAAAGACGAGAGCCGGCGTACGACTTTATTGGAAACTGAACAGACACTGCATCGCCTGCAGCAGCATCCAGAATGCGTAGATAAAATTGACCTCTGTTTATAGTGGTTTCAAGTGTGGTCTACGAACGATACGTTGCGCTGTAGTTTTGTATACTCGGGATGACCCAGCTGGTAGAACTTTGTTTTGCCCAGGTAAGGGCGTCTAGAGCAAAGTTTCGAATCGAATAGCGCAGGGTTAACTAAACATAATCGGCAAATAAAATAATCGGTTCACAGCTACAGTTTTCACCGAACAGATTCGTTAGCTATATTCGGTTTTAGTTTTTCAAAAGATTTGTTTTATTTAATCCTTTTCTAGTCATTAAAAAATTTTTCGGTGCAACTCTACTTTAAGAGGCAATATAACAAGATAATGTAAATAAGAGGAATAGCACTGCTCGATGTTAAGAGAGAACCAAATGGGTCTTTGCAATATTCGCGATATGAAAAGTTAACCTTTTTTTCTATTTCTAATGAAATAAGCTAAAATTATTTGAAATGGGTAGGCTTAGTGCAACCCTGCTGTTTGTTTACAACCGAACCACCACAGTCAATTTATTCTACTACAACATTATCATAGTTTGCCAAGTAAAAAAGAGACCACTATGTTATTCGTTTACAATTCGACCTAATTGGTCACTTGAATAGTGCAGATAACGATAACTGAATAATCGGTCATTTTCAACATTGATTTTTATTCGCCTACCGAATATTCTCGGTGCATCTCTACACTGTTACAAGAAGACTGTTACATACAAGAATTTTAGTTGGCCCTCCACTGAAGTTAGCAAATAGTTCGCACATAAGTTTGGAAGATCAAATCAAGGACAGTTTTCTTCTCGTATTTTTTATGTTTTGTTTTACCAGCTCTCACTTTAAAATCTTTCATAAATGCATGCACATTTATCATTTATAAAATCTTCCAATATCGTTGACCCAATCCCGAAGTCTTTTCAAAATAAACGCACCGCCTCGATTATCACAATAGCCAACTGCCGTGGCATCATCACTTACAGGAACAATTGTGATAAAATTAATGGCCCTCCGTTTGACAATTTATGGCCGTAAAATGCGTTTCGTTCGGTTATATTTTATCTACCTCCAGACAAAACATCGTCTAAAGCCGCGCACCATAACGTTTAGTGCACTACATGTTATGGCGATAGCGGGAAAAGCGTTTTGTAAAGTTATACATCTAACTTCTTTTGAAAGCGCGATGATGAAACCTGCGTTAACCTTAATGCTTTGCTAAGAATCGGCAGATAGAGTAAAGACTGGCATAACCTCGAAATATGGTGCAGGCGGTTTCGTTCGGCTGTCATCTGCATTTTTGGAAAGATGCGTGTTTGGATATATTCGTCGAAACATAGTTGGGGAAAACCAGACCAGAGCAACAAATTCAATGGGCACGCAAACACGAAGCAGTGGAGGTGTATCACATGACCGATGCAGCACAGGGCCAAACTTTGGACAGTTACGTCGAAAAATGTCCATCACAGTGTATAACATAAGGCCTGTCCGCCCTCTGTCTCCGGAAGACGTTAATTAGTTACACTAGGAAATTTATCAACTACGATCGCGTGTGTGGCCCTCCTCCTAATTTGCTGATTCGTTTGTTCTGACACACCGGATTCCACTGGTTGCACATTCGCCAAGAACAGAAAAGCAGACAGCACGTTTCTGGGTCGAACTGAAGGGAATTTATTATGGCTTGGACCCCTTATTTGTATTTCGCCAGGTTGGTCCGTGTGCTTCCCTGGTTCATTATGAGTAGTGTATCACAGATTAGGGAGCCGGAATGCAAGCATACGTGATATTGTCTCTGGAAGCCTCATCATAGCTGACCCGCACGGCAACAACGGACATTTCATGCTCTATTTTAAGCAAATCATTTGCAATATTCCAACTTGTTCTGTTTTGCATTTTCTGTGGGTTTGCTCGGTGTGTTTTGGGTTTATTTAGGCATACAATTTTCGCCACAGACAGTGCACATGAAAACAAATATGCTCAATGATAACCAATCAAATAAAACTTTCACCAACAACAGAATAAGAATCAAATTTTCATGATAACAAAAGTATTTTTCGACGCATGAACTGTACTATTAGATTTGTTCCAATCAGTGTTGTTCTTGATTTTCGCGATTGTAGGTCGTCTTCATTTAGGAATCCATAATTTTGTCCGTGTAGGATCTAAACCCCGATTTAGGGCATCCTTTGTAATCTACTTTACGAGTGAATACATGCAATGAATTCAATATTGTGCTAGTGGAAAATTGCCATATATTCCAGTGTACGGTTGCCATCTAATTCACCAATATAATTCCAGTACAGGTGCACTTGTTGTTATTGTTCTTGTTTTACATTTCCGGTGAGGGGATTGGTGTGTTAATTTATTTCCGTTTCGAATTAGTATTTATGTGATACATTCATATTATATTATATAGTCTCCTACCTCAAGTTTTGGTGAGCCCATTTGATTGATTCCGTCTAGGAGCAGTGAATTGTTACCGTATGTTGAAACTGAATGAACTAGCCGTGTGTCGTTACTAAAGAAGTAAGTCAATGTAAACCCATTTTGGTTCACTGCGTCATGCAACGAATGTTGCATGGCTGGGAATGATTGATGACTGCTGCTGGTGCTCCCGCGGGACACGGTCTCGGCAATCCAGTGCTATTCAAAATGCGCGTCACGTATTCGAGTAGTATTATATTGATTATAACACTCCAGATGTGAATACATAGTCCTGCTTGTAACCTTTTGTACAGTGCTTTGCACTGAAAGCTGTCCGTACGTAATCACGAGTCATAGTTTTATTAGATTTGTATAAATTTAACATTGAATTTAAAATTTAATTATAGAAAGTATCAGAAATTAGAAAAATAATAAAATTTCTTTAAATAAAAATCTTCATTATTAGTTATCAAAATCATGAGTTATGATGGGGAATATATTGCATGTGCTGTACATTTATTTCGAATTGCTGATGGTTGATTCTATTTGCAAGAGGCAACAAAAATGAAAAAAAATAACAATAATAATACAAGCAAAAATGCGAAATATCCAAAGCGATTGTCCTTCGACAAAACTTCAATCGCCAGCAGTTTTTATTGCATTATCATACTGTCATATCCTGTGACGCGCCGCGATTTATCCATCGCACAGAATCAATACGCGCCGTCCCGGTACCGGAATGACAGTTATTGCTGGAAATCATAAAAGAGAACCGGTATTCAACTTCAGTCTGATAGTAGATCCGGCGAGAGTCAATCACTCTGCTGTTGCCGCCATACTACAAGTGGACACTTTATAACTGTTCTTTCACTCGTGTGTGTTTGTTTGTCTGACATCACCGATTGCGACATTATACCACAAGGCTGCAATTGTCAATGTTTTACCATCGTTGTCATCAAGAGGTGATTTGCACTTAGTGATTGATAATTTCGTAGCACACTGCTGCCGGTATTAAAAGTTTGTCCCATTACAATTTGTTTCATGGAAGACAATAACCAATATTTGATTCGATTTTGCTTCACAAAGTGTTCAATATATTCGAATACAAGTTTTCGAGTGTTTGTTTTTCCTGTTCCTTTCGTATGTGATATGGAAGTATTAGTGTGAGTTCTTGCTCTATGTATGCATTCAGAAATAAGTTTTGTTTTTGATGTGCGCTGAAGCAATTTTGAGAAATCGTAGAAGACCGGCCTTTGGCCGGCGACCGCTCATGAACAATAGTCAAACTTCTGAAATCGTTAGGGGTTAAGCGAGATTTCATTTATAAATTCAACGCAAGGTACAAAGAGACATCCTTTTTGGAGGACCGATCTATCAGCCACGGTCTTCAAGAACACCACCCGTTGGTAAAGTTGGAAGCGTATCCGGCGAAAAAGGTAACGTTTAGTTCGGAAAATAGCCACCGATCTGAATATATTTATTGGATCTGTGCACAATTTAATTTAATTTTAATTTAATTATAAGATAATGCAATTTTTTCGATTTTTTTATAAACTAAAAAGGTATATAACCCCTTAATGGCCAATTAAGCATATTAAGCATGTTTTTTTTTTAATTAGGACTGACTTTCAATTATTTTTTCTCTGGGACTGACTTGCGGTTACTTTTCATAATGGGACAATTTTACTTGGTATTGATTTTCACTTTTATTGAAAAAACCACTATTTTTTATCGTTACATCTGAAAATACACTCAAAGGTAGGTTAAGATCCCATACGAACTCAAAATTACCAAAAGTTACCGGCAGTGCACCAGTGCATATTATAAACTTGGTTGTAGGTTGGTTTAGGGACAATTTGACGAATAAAAATTTAGTGTATGGACAATTCGACGAATAACAAAAAATGAAAAAAATAAATGGCTGCCAATCTCGTCGAATGTAATCAAATGACTTCTTTGTCTGGTCCTACAGGATGTCAAACCTTGCTGTATGCAACATGGAACAGTCAAAACCGGTTATCCAGAAAATCTGGGTTGAACTACCCATGGAATTCGTGCGTGCTGCCTGCGTGTCGAAAAAGGGGTTTCAATTGATGAATATTGGATTTTACATAGTTGACGGTAATGCAATCAAGCAGTGTCTATACTTTCTCACGCAGCTTGCAACAGCGAGCGGATTAGCATCCTCAACTTACCTGAAATGGAAGTAAAGAAAAAATTCAAAAAAAAAATGTTTAGTATTTGGCCTAGTATTTTTTCTAATGATAAAAGTCGCTGGTCTTGGGCAAAATATCTGAGCTCGAGACGAAAAAATGGGTCCGAAAGAAAAACTCCTGCAGATCTGGGTCAAGGCACGTACGAGCATAGAACCAAAAGAAGACTCGTCTGCCGAAACAGCGGTTGGAAACATTGGCAAGGATACTGGAGGCAAAGACAGTTCCGTACCCGTGAATCCAGCTAAGCGCCCTACTGAGCAATCAGCACCAGCACAAAATAAGTTGAAAAATGATTTATCGCGAATTTGTGACGACACTGTAAGTACATCAAAGGAATTTTAAGTTATTATGTTCTGACCATTTAAGTTAGGCTAATAGCGCGAAGTGTTAATGGATTGATTTCTGAGGACAAAACAATTTTACTAAGAAAACTTCTTTCAGAACGAAAAGAAAAAGAAACCGAGTTTCGTAGAAAGGTGCAGGGATTGGAGAGACAAAAAAAATTCGGGCTGAGCAGACAAAGTCGCTTCTAAGTTTGATAAAAAACTTACCAAAAGCGGAGGACTATCTACACGTTCATTCAACAGTTGGTCGACCATTTCTTGAAGAAACCCAGCCTGATTTGTTAAAAAAGATTGTGGCTTTATCATTGCATAGGTCTACTGGTGAAGAAGAGCGTCAGAATGAAGGTATTCAGAGTATTAAAACGCTTTTGGAACTCCACGATGCTCTGGCTTTAAAAGGTTATCAGATTTGCCGTTCTGTCCCTTGTTTGAGATTGATACCTCACAGGTTTAATACGAAGGAAGGAAAACGTCACGGTTCAACCATTCTTGTTAAACTTGTTCGGGCTACCAACGATCCAAATTTAAAACATCAAAACAGCGAATTTTGTACTGCTTTAATTCTAATGTTGGAAGAGAGGCCCTGATGAGGTAGTTTTTGTAAGTCAGGACAACAAAGCGTGGATCGCAATCGGTATAACAGCTGCTAACAAACAGTCACCAATGTTGATGTATTTTAAGAATCGGGCAACCTCTCCCGACCACGATTAGGTGGTCGCAAGCCATCATAAGTTGATTCCCACAGTTTATGCCGGGATCGCGATCAAATCAAACGAAATGGGACGATACGACGCCCTAGGGTACAGTGGCCTAACATATGTGGCTGTACGCTCAGGTAAATTTTTGAGTAAATTTAAGCCGCAAGGTTACAGGGTCCGCTTTGATAAGCGGGTGATCGTGGGTTCTAATCTTGATAGAATCAGGCCATTTAGTTGTCAAATGACGTTAGCATGGGTTTATTTTCAGGCTCCCCATCACGTACCCTTCCTTCAATCTGAATTCTATAGTATCCCTGTTGACTCTCCTTCTAACAAAAATAAATTCCTAATATATGAGTAACGTATGAAAGTTCTCTCCAGGGAATTGCAACTAGGCGATATTGTTAGGATGGACAGAGGCTCGGTATAGTAGAGCAGTTAGCTTGAAACGGAAAGGTAAAACTAACACACAAGCACGGATATGAATGATAAGCGTATCACTTACTTCAATAGTGATACTACTAATAATATGAAAAGCGGAGTACAGAAAACACCTGGGCACTTATCAGCAGAAAAAATTTCTCTCGCTGCTATTTTCATTTCTTCTTGTGATTTTCGATGTTTCATTGTTTCATATAAATGTTGTGTCTCTAATCCGGTTTCTATGGTTGAAGAGGATATGTAAACACATGTATAAAACCATGAATTGGCAACTTACTAGACATTAAATTAGGTGGTGCCGCTGAAGTTGAAGGCTCCATAATAAAATTTAACGAATTTATGAATTTGAAAACCAAGACACTGAAATCACATAACGATCTAAATGAATATGAAAAGATGCGGAAGGCGACGAATGTTCTTTGTTTTTTCTCATACAGCAAACTGTGTGCTTTACTTTTGTTTGCAAATGAGTGCGAAGCAAAAGCAATCTGCAAACGGACTGCTGTTAGCCGGAGTTTGATGGTATGAATTCGCTGCTAGTATTTGACACTTCAATCAGTTTAAATAATTTCATGATCATAAATTGAAAAGGGCTGAATATTTTTAATATTGTTTTAAATTTGCAGAAAGTGATAAAGTTTGACATAATTAAAATTTCATAAAGATTCGTTTACTGTTTTCTTGTTTAACACTTATTTTAAAACTTTTCATTGATAAATTTTGTGATTTCTGCCCAAATTTATGTTTTATCCTTACGGATTGAGTACGATATCATAAGTTTTCATTAATGGGGTATCATGGTTATGATTAAAATTAATCCTGGATGAAATTTCAACTTCAAAAATAAAAACTAAAAAAATCTGCTATTACTTTTTTCACTAAAGTGACAATTTACGCAGTTTTGCGCTACAGCGGACAGTATGCATTCGAAAGCTTACGTTTTTACCTAAATTTTTAATGTAGTCATAACCGTGGCAAACTGCGGCAACTAAACTTTTAAGCTACTTTTCTACAAAAAATCACGTTTTTTAAAAAAAATTTTAGTGTCAGTCCTGCAATAACCAAATTATACAATATCTAATCAAAAGGGTTTGTTTTGCATAATATTTACAACAACTTTTCTTTTGACGTCAAAAGAATCCAAGCTATCATTAAAGCTACAGAGTGTTTCAAAGCAATGTACTTTTTTTCAAAAAAAAAGACAAAAAACGTCAGTTCGCCAAGCTTTGAAAAGTCATAAAAAATTCAGATTTCATGATATTGCGCCCAAATTTTGGATTTAGACACTTGAATGTTATAGCAATAAAGGAAAAATATTATGAAACAGCTAACGAAAAAAAATTTTTTTGGCTGATGGCCAGCGATTCCCCACTGTGCAATGTAAAGGCAGTGTAGTGATTGTTGATGGGGGCCTGGAAAAAAATCCGCGTTAAAAAAACAGGGCATAAATGTCACCATCCGTAATTGCCGGAAACACCAACTAGACGTCCTCCTCATTGCTACTAATGCACCTGGCAGAAGTGCCTTTGATCGTGTCGAAAGGCGAATGGCAACTCTATCCCGAGAATTATCTGGTCTAGTGGCACAAGATCTCCACGGCACGCATTTGAATGATAGACAGCGCACTATAGATACGGATCTTGAGAATTTGTCCTGCCATCCCAGTTTCTGCCAGCAACGATTCGAATCAGGCAAACCGAAGATGGCTTGAAAGCTGTAGCCCCAATACATCTAAAACGGGTTGGTATCCATCTCTCTTTCTTCGGAATTCCATGCAAATTTCGAAGATTCTACCGAAATCTCTCTATGTGTATGATAAATTGCCTTTTGATCTATACTGCCCTTATGTACAAAAATCAGGATGCACAGGATGCACGGGGTACATAAAAATAAAAGTTTCTTTTTTTTTGATATTTCAAATGTCCCGTGTTGAATAAAATGGAATATTATAAGGTACCGTAAACTGGGATGACTTTGATCTCTTGTTTTTGAATGAATTCCAAATATTTTAAGAATATACTGCATACAAAATTGTTTGATATTTTTAAAATGAGTACTGGCATGCATTGAGCAAGATCCAGTTACTAGTTCAAAAGTTTAGTAACAATACTGCCGTGTTTGAATATGCTCTAAAAATTTTTCATCAATCATCATTTCGGGGTGACTTTGATCACTTTATTGTTGTGATGAATTTGGAGTTAAAGTTTGCTGATTTAACAAATTTAAACAGTCTAAAACGATTTTATTGAGTAATTGAATACAATTGAATACAACAATTTGGGGGCAATTCACATTCAACATGAAAAGTTTATATTGGCGAATGTTCAAGGTTCATACAAAATTTTTAGAATATATATGAACGACTGTCCATGGAGAGGGGAGGGGGTCTAAAATTATCGAAAACTAGTCCACGTTGAATATGGCTTCTCCACAAGTCCAAAGTTGCATGTTACGTGACGTCTTGGGTTGACGTTAGGAAGAAAACATGTAATACGCTGTAGATATTATTGGGACTCAACATTGCCATTGGCGAAAAAATTGCAAAAATAATAATGAAACTCGTTGTAATAATACTTTGTTATCTTGAGCGCTAATCTGGGAACAAAATTAAAGAACTTTATATACCGCAGCGAAAAAAAATCGCAGCTGACCGTGTATATTAACTGCTTTCAGCACAACCTCCTACACAAGTACACCTGGAGGTCACCAAATCAGACGGAAACACAAATCGACCACGTTCTGATTGATTGTCGGCACTTCTCAGACATCATCAACGTCAGATCTTATAGGAGCGCTAACGTCGACTCGGACCACTACCTGGTGATGGTTGAGATGCGCCCAAAACTCTCCATTGTTAACAACATTCGGTACCAACGCTCCGGTTAGATCTCGCGCGACTGAAGCAACTTAACGTCGCCGAAAACTACGCGCATTCGCTCGAAGCTGCGCTGCCGGAAGAGGACCAGCTGGAGGAAGGTCCTCTCGAGGACTTTTGGAAAACAATTAAAAAAGGCAACAACAGCGTAGCGGAGAACGTCATCGGACATGTGGGACGAACCCAACGGAAGGAGTGGTTCAACGACGAATGTAGGAGGGTGATGGATGAGGAGAATGCTGCGCGGGCGGCTAAGATGCGCAGTGCCACTCGTCAGAATGTGGAAAGACACCGACAGAAGGAGATGCAGTGAACCCAAATTTTCCGGGAGAAGAAGCGCCGCCTGGAGGAGGAGGAGTTTGTAGAGCTGCATCATTCTCAGGAAACGCGAAAGTTCTGCCATGCATCCCACAGAGGCTTTGTACCGCGAGCCGAAATGTGCCGGGTAGTTTTCTGACGGACGATCGTGAGGTGACCGAAAGGAGGAAGCAGCTCTCCGACGAACACTCGAATGGCGCCCAGTGCGACAAATGTAGAAGACGTGCTAGCCCCAAACGATAGGCGAAGTTAAGGATGCCATCAAGCAGCTGAAAAACGATAAATAGGCTGGGAAGGATGGCCTCGGAGAGGAGCGTATTAAGATGGGCCCGGAGAAGCTGGCCATTTGTTTGTCATTTGAAGCCGGCTGATTGTAGGAAATTGGGATACAGAACAGCTATCGGAGGAGTGGAATGATGGGGTTATGCTCTATCTATAAGAAAGGCGACAAATTGGACTGTGGGAACTATCGTGCGAACACCGTCCTGAATGCCGCCTACAAAGTGTTTTCCCAAATCATTTTCCGCCGCCTCTCACCCCTAGCCAACAGATTTGTGGAAATTTATCAGGCCGGCTTCGTGGAAGGAAGGTCTACGACGGACCAAATCTTTACCATAAGGCAGATCCTCCAAAAATGTCGTGAATACAGAACCCCCACGCATCGACTTTAAAGCCGCGTATGACACTATCGACCGAAAAGAGCTATGGAAGATCATGGACGAAAACGGGGAAGCTGATTGGACTGATAAAGGCTACGGTGAATGGGACCCAATGCTGTGTGCGGATTTCAGATGGGTTGTCGGGTCCATTCGAATCCCGCAGGGGGCTTCGACAGGGTGATGGTCTCTTCTGGTGTAATGAATCGAGCGGACATTAACACGCGGGGTACGATTTTCAACAAATCCAGTCAATTCGTTTCCTTTGCTGATGACATGGACATTGTCGGCAGAACAACAGCGGCGGTGGCAGAACAGTACACCAGACTAAAACGGGAAGCAGCGAGAATTGGGTTGCAGATAAATACGTCTAAAACGAAGTATATGCTAGCCGGCGGAACCGAAGTCGACCGACAACGCCTAGGCAGTAGCAGATCGAGGTAGTCGATGAGTTTGTCTATCTTGGCTCACTGGTTACTGAGGTCAATGATACCAGCCGAGAGATCCGGAGGCGTATTATTAGCGGAAGTCGTGCCTACTATGGGCTCCACAAGCAATTGCGGTCGAACAGACTGAGAACAGACTGAGTCGCTCACCAGTCATTTTTTCTAAGCTTGCACAGTATAGAGGCTGAGCAGTTTTTGGTCGAAGAACAGCATTATTCTTCTTCAACAAAAATAGCTATCTCTTCGAAAAGTCACTCGTAGCTCGTTTATCCGCTCCGTTATGAAGTGGTGTTTCGTTCTTGTTCTGGAAGATGCGTGAAGTCTTCTATGATAATTCTCCGCATCGATGCATCGATTTAACAGAAATTTTGGCTTCCTTGGCAAGTTTCTTGATGGAACGTACCGGGCAGCGAGAAAGCTTTGCGCGGACCAATTTGATCATGTTAGCGTACGTACAAACCATATACTTTCGCTCTCCTAGTTCCGCTACTTAAGACCTGTAGAGACTGTTTGATGCAATAAACTGTGGTCAAGTGACCAATATCACCCCGAAAATCTCTTCGGCGTCCCCTGGGCCAGTAAAAAACTCATAATACCCTCTTTGGCATACATTTTGACAAATTTACAATGTTACAATTTCGATACTCTGATGCACCACTTTAAAGTAAATGTAACCAAATACACTGTTGACAGAAATAAGTCAAAAGTTACAAAAATTGACCCAAAATTGAAGCTTCAACATTTTCGCAGTTTTTTCCTGCCGCACCCTGTACGTAATATTCAAGAGGTGGGTTGTGCTAAATGAAACTTCTGAAACATTTCGTCTCGAGCAACTCCTAATATGTTCAACTTACTTAAACATGATAGGTGATACATACGAACAGATATGCACACAATTACAATCAAAAATGCATTTTTCGTTGTCAGATAAACAATGTCTGAATTGCAGGTAATTTTACTTACAGAGTAAAGAAAAATATTTTAGATGATTTGTGTTTATGCTTTGACATATAAACATATTCTGTGAAATGAATGTTACGACCTGCCGGTATGTCAGGAAAGTATTGCACTAACAATCTGTTTTCTTAATTTTTAAAAGGACTTGCATTCAGCATGTGACCAACAATAATCGACATCTACTTGCTTGGTGTTTGTTCCTGTTTAGAACTTCTGTTGTTGAACGTAAAACTGATCGCTTCAGATACACTAAAGCGACTAGCGAGAAAACCTAAATGAGAAAAAACACGAGGCAATCAAAATCCTCATTGTGTGTTGAATCAGGATCTGATGTTTCCTTCCTGTCGCCCCGAACAGCCGGAAAATATTGAACCAAAGGAAATGATTGTTTGAACAATACCGTTCGAGCAGTAGCAGAGCATTAGTCCGTGTGGGCCGTCGCTGTGCCGTGCGACGAACGGACAATGGAATTTGATTGCTCCGTTTACCCAGCAGGTTTATCGAATAACGGCATGGCTGGCAAAAGGGTTGTATACCGGGAGTGTACGGATGCGGAGCGGAAGTTATGAAAGGATTGAGCACAATCTTTCCTTGCCTTCGTCTGTTGGCCGGTGTCAAACAACTCGTAGGACATGAGCTTAGCTGGAGAGATTGCGCCAAAAAGGCTGCAAGAAGAAAGACAAGCGTCGAAAGAAAACTTTTCTTTTCGAACTTTGTTTGACCCACATGTACGGTAATTCCTGAGCAGGAAAACCACCAACTAGAAACAGCCTGCGGGTGTGAAAGAAGCAAGCTTTCTTTTTGTGTTCAACAATAAAGCCATGGTAAATTGATGAAGGCGAGCAGGACCCGGGAGCCGGGCAAAATATGCTTTGAAAACAAACCGAGCAAAAGGTTCTAAATGATTCGTTGATGAAGCTGAGTAACGATAGAAATATGTAATGCCCAAAGTTCAACCAACAAACTGTTAACGGGTATAGTGTTGTTGCAACGAAAGCGTTAAAGTTTTCAAGAAATTTTCGGTATTCAAAAATGATTAGTGGCATGTGTTGTAAGCCACAACTGTAGTAAAGGAGATGTCTTGGAACCACTTTAAGAAGTGGTATCATAACGAAAGACAATTGAATGAAATCACTTCGACGAGTGCCATGTTGAGGTAATATAAGTTGTTTGACACCTAAGGATGCATATGCGCGTATTCGAGACAAAAACTTTTTTTTAGGTCGAGAAAAGACCTTTTGGAAATCTGTTAAACAGAAAAAAATTTATTTATTTATTTATTTTATAGTTTTTTCTTAGTTCGTTTACTCTTTACGACACAAACCATTGTCATTGAAAATGTAAAATTTACTTCAATTACTGAACAATACTATCAATTATTGAGCACAAACTATCCGCCAACCTGCTAGTCCGGTTAATTGAATTAAACATGAACTCAAAAACAAGACCCGGGAAATGTATTCCAAACACGCCTGCCGTACAAGTGGAACTGGTTAAAGCAAGCAATATATCGTTTCGTTGGTAAGCAAACTGTTACTTCCTGAAAGGAGGATCCTTTGCCCTACTCAACTTACTAGACCTATTGTTCCCGTGATACTAAATCGGTGAATAGTGAAGCAAACGAATAAACCCAAAACTTTGCATTTGTGGGTTATTAATAAGCAAACATTTTCAATTTTGTAAAATACGCGTGGTAAAGCTGTTGTTTTTAAAATGCAACCACCTTTAATTTAATTAAATTCTGTTACTTGATAGGATCGAAAAACGGTTGCATGTTGATTATGGTTATAACATAGTCATCAGCATTATTCTTTTAATTTCATTCCTATTACATCTCGCCTTACATCGTTTATAGCAGTTACAATTCTAGGCATCGTTTCCTTTTGCATTGACAGGCGTATCTGTATTCGCGGCTGTCATGATCACACCAAGCAGTGCTAAAGATGGGTATTCAATAAACATCCATTTGGGTATAATCAGAGCAATTTCGCAGCTGAGCTACTAATTGATCTCAAAGGAGAGCAATCTCCAATCTCATGCTAAATACACGTGTATTACATCTTTTACGGGAGGGGAAGTTGTCAGTTTACGTTCTACACCGTCAAGTTCCTTTTCCATCGTAGTGTCTGCTTTCGAGCTGTGATGAATATTGATTCTGAAGAGGATATCACATAGCACAACTGTCGTACCCACCTTTTCATCGAATGACTGAGACGTGTCTTATCACAAGAAACGGTAGGAATTTCTTAGTGTCTTACTCTATATACGGAACCACCCACGTGACTGTACGTTAATATCAACATCCGGAAGCGGTTTGTGCTGCTTGGGAGGTGCCGAACATGCAAACTCTTACACTGACCCGATCCTTTCGGTGGTCGCCCAAAACGAATTGGGCCAACAAAACAAATAATTGCCTGACAAAACATAAAGTTGGCCAGTCATAACAAAATAATAAAAGCCTTATTCGGCTGCTAGGAGGGCATCATATTGACCATCGTCGCACCGTGGCGTCGTCTTCGCAAATTTACGTTACTGAGTTCATGTCTCCCTGTAGGGAACGCTGCATTCATTGGCAAACGATGCGAAATGCTCATAACAATAAATTTAATTACCAATTCCATCGTTTGTTTGGCAATCGTTTTGTTTACTATCTATCCACTCGCGTGATTTAAAATAGTTTTCTTAACATGGAGGTAGGTATACAAAAAAGGTGAATAGAAAGATTTCTCTCCGCTGGAGGAGCTTCAGCATTATTTCACCGTGTTACACTGCAAAACGCGATCAAAAATACTTCGACCCACAAAAGCCGTAGTGTCCTTAGCTAAGTTGCTCCACAAATTGTGTTCAATTATATACTGCCGTTCTACGCATATTTGTTCCATGTTCCAAAACAAGGAAACGGCAGAACAAAATTAATAACTCCGGATCGTGTTGGTTTTTTAAGATAGTGTTTTCGGCAAAATTCATGAGATTAATCAAGGAATATTTTTGTATGAAAATGTTTGTACTAAAAGTGTGCTAAACTAGTAATAAATTTTTTGGCTACATTTTTTCAATTTAAAAGGATGGTTCCTTTCTCCAAAGTTGTTTATCAGCCAATTATATGAAACTTCCAAAGTCACAACTATTCAAAAAGCCACAATGTATGAGATATCGATTTTTTTTGACAAATTGGACAAAAAACTTATATTTCCATTTTATTTTATTTTTTATAAGTGTACTAACAAACTCATTGAGTTTCTTGATATAAATGTTTTAAACTTTGAACTTTGCCGCAGAAATAGGATGGCTGTGGCCTGTAGTTTTTGAGAAATTTAAAAAAAAACAAAATTTTGATGTTTTTTTCTAAATGTCATATCTCAACTAGCGCAACTTGAAACTCTCAGGGCTGAAAGAATATTAGAGAAGGTATAAGAAGACAAAATTTCAGCCCGGAAGTCCTTGGAGCTTTTATTCTGTGAGTAATTTTGTAAAATTCTACAAAATTAGAAAAAAGTGCTATTTTATTTACAATATTATGCCAAATGTATATTTCTGCGGCAAAGTTCAAAGTTCAAAGTTCAAAAAAAAAAAATATTATTAAAAACCCATAGAGTTTGTTAGTACACTTGGAAAAAAAAGTCCATTTCTATTAGTCCATTTTGTCCAAAAAAATCAATATCATATATACGGTGGCTTCTTGAATAGTTGTGACTTTGGAAGAGTTTCATATTATTGGCTAATAAACAACTTTGTAAAAGAAACCATCCTTCTAAATTGAAAAAAAAGAAAAAAAATTAGTACTAGTTTAATACGCGTTTAGTTAAAATATTTTCATACAAAAATATTTCTTGTTTATTCTCATGAACGTTTCGCAAACACTGTTTCAAAAAACCAACACGATTAATTTTGTTCCGCTAGGTTGCATTCCTGAACCACTGTGCAGTGTAATCATCGATGGAACAAACAATTATCGTCATTGTTTTTGAAGATTCTTAAAAACAAACATTTAATTTTTAAAAGTATGAAAGTTTATTTTTTCTCTTATATTTAATTAGTTATTCGGGATTTTATTTAAAACAATGCTTCAATTAACAAATAGATATCCACGAAGTACACCTTCCAGTTGGTCTTGAGTGTTTAAAATACAACTTCTTTAAAAACTTTTTGACACCTTGGTGCGTCATGGTAGGAAAATACAGCACCCGTGTTGGTTGGCAGTCACTTATCAAAACAAATAGCGAACAAACTTTCACAATATTGGTATTTCATAGTTTTAAAACTGGCGCACTTCTAACTCATATTTTGGAGAAAACTGGTTGGAAAATTAGCGTTGGAAATTACCATTTACAATTCCAAGAAAATTTAAAACTTCCCATTCTCATTGAACTAAAAATTTTGAGGTACGTTAAGAAATAATTTCTTTTTCAAGCGCTGTGGATAAAATTGAGTTTAAAAAAAATAATTTTAACTACTTCACAGCTAAATTATTTCAGGGCGTTTAGAAACGGCATTACACAGTGTCCAACGAGGCAAAAAGTGAAACTTCATTCTATAACGCCTTTCACCTTAACCCTAGTTTATTAGTGTCTTCGGAACAATTGTTTGTTTGAACGACCCGCATAATCTCAAATTGTCAAAAGTTATGAAGAGTTTATTAACCCTCCAGTGCCCAAATTACTTTTTAGACGGACTTCGATAATTCACTATGAAGCTTTATAAACTTTTTTAAGTTCTTATAGAAGCTTTTTAGAGGTTTAACTGAAGACCGTCCAACGACGGCACTGGACACTAGAGGTTTAAGTTTAAAATTTAAAAACTAACTTCTTTATGTTAGAAGGTAAGGGAATGGTTCATTCTGCAAAGTTGTAGAAGATATTTAAATATGAAACTCTGCTGAACAAACAAGTATAATATATGGAAGTTCCTAAAATTTGATTTTTTGTACTTAACTTTTGTTAGTTGCATTTTAGAACACGTAACAATATGAAAATATGGTAAACAAACGAAATTCTCATCTTCGTTGGGTACAGAGTTTCAGAAATATATAAAAGTTACGTAGAATTAAGTTTTTTCTTAACTTTTGTTAGTTGCATTGAACAAGGAAACGTTGTTCTAAAGAAGCATTGGAACATTTTTTTCTGTGTGGACTCATCACTGCAACCAGAGAACATTAGATTTATTGTGATATTGCTCAGGTTTTTTTCTGTACTCCGCACTTTATATTATTGGCAGTATTACAATCAAAGTAAGTGATAAGCTCATTATTCATATTCGTGCTTGTAAGTTTTACCCTTCCGTTTCAAGCTTACTGCTCTACTATAACGCTTCTGTCCATTCTAACAATGTCGCCTGATTACAATTCCCTGGAAAGAACTTTCATAGGTTTATTTTTTTCTGTTTGGAGGTTTTTTGGACCACTGCGTCCATTTATTTGAACTACTGTGGTATGCCCCGATTTGCTGTACTGCGCTTCAAGCTTGTCTACCACTTATTTAGGAAGTGATAGACGGCGGGCTATAGCGAGATAGGTATTAGTCGGAAACAACTAGTTTTATGAAACAACTAACCCTGACCTGCGGCGCAGACCAGATTTCCTTGGATTCTAGAGAGCCTTTATTGAAGTACTGAAGTTTGCGTATAATTAGTGCTCCGCAATTGCAGAGCAAATGTTCTGAGGTTTCGCTTTCTGAATTGCAGAAGCGACAAATATCATCTTGGGTGAAACCAATTTTCTGAAGATGATGTTTGCTCGGACAGTGACCAGGTATTAGGCCAGCGAATATACTGAGATCGCTCCTATTGAGACTCAGCAACTTTTGAGAAATTTTTGCGTTTGGTGTTATAAATCTTTTTGATTGGTTAAGAGATTTCACTGCCTTACAATTGGCTGTAATCTCTCGTTGTCCCCATTTCTTTAGCTCTGCCTTCAGGACACAGTCTGAGATGCCACAAAACAACGGTTCAGGACCAAAACAGGTTGATTAGGAACCAAATCTGGCGAGTTCATCTGTAACTTCATTGCCCTCTATTCCGCAGTGACCAGGAATCCAGTAAAGATTTACAGATTTCAACTGGTTCATCTGTTGTAGAAGGCAAATGCAGTCCCAGACAAATCTAGACATGCACTTGTAGGCTTTTAGAGCCTCAAGTCCCACTAGACTGTAGTGTTCGACATCGGAACGAAAACGTTGGGTCCGCGTTCCGGTCCGGTCCGGTCCGGTAAAAAATCGGAACTAGCTCGTTCCGGTCCGATTTGGGTCCGGTCCGATTGGCTTCGTTCGGTTCCGGTCCGGAGTCCGGTCCGAAGTCCGGGAACAAAAGTTGCCAGTTTTTTCGAGAGCGTTATTTTGGTGAAAAAATTATTATAAAGACTTTTATGCATGTTGAAAAATGTTTGACTAAATCAATACAATACAAACTATGTTTTGCAATTCGTTTTACTATTTTTTTTATTATATTTTTTTTCTAATTGAAAAATTTGGTGTGTAGTAACGAAAAAGGCTGGTTCTACAATTTTCTTAGTTTTGGAACATTTATTTAAGCCAATATTTTAGTAAAAGTAGCTGCCGGATTCTTTTCCTACTTAGTCTGTTTCTGCGTGATGTGACGAGGACCCGCCCCGAAGAAAGTTTGTTTTCGAGTGGAATACTCGATGCAGAAACACACAGGACGTCTCTTGCCATTAACAACAGGTTCGAAAATCTTTCAGAATTGTCTTGAATGATGAAAAGAAAATAAGCAACACCATAAATGAAACAAAAATTATGTATATTGTAACTCACTTTCCACCAATTTAGCTGATGGCATTCAATTAACAGGGTGGCCAGGAGATTTCCAGTTTCAAATTTACGGTTTTTTCCCGGTTTTCCCGGTTTTAAAATGTATGAATATATAAGTTTTAATATCATTACTTCATTTCAAAACTTGAAAAAGGGTTAACTTCTTCGGCCAACATGTATTTGCTGTTGATTTTTCGACTTTTCATGGCTGAGATTTTCATTATTTCATCCAGCTAAAATCAGAAAATAATTTAGAATCAATTTGTGCTTCATGTTTCAGAATATTTTCACATAAATTTTTAATTTATTTTGAACCGTTCTTTGGAACAATTTTCTGTCATTTTAGACTTACGTAAATTAATTACTGGTTTGATTAAACTGTTTAACTAAAGCAATATTTGTAACTTTCTGCACTCTCTGGTTGAGATTTTCTGCGTTTTGTAGAACTGGTTCTGCTCTTTCAAACCTTTAATATATATTTTTACAAATTTGGAATTTAATTCGAAGTTTTTTTGGCTGCTGTTAAGCTTCGGAAACGACAAATCTTTGAAATCATTTTCTATCATTTCAAGCCTTGTAAAATTTAATAATTGTTTTTAAGCTTTGTTACGGATTTTGGCCTTATTCAAAGTGCTTATTTAAAAATAAAATATAAAAATTCATTTTCTATTTATTCTAAATTAAATTTCAAATATGACAGTGGATTTTTTAAAATTCAATTTGGATTCTTTCTAGGGTCTCTATTTCTGATTTCTCGTCAGACTAAAATTTTGCAATTTTTTTAGCTAAATTCCCAATTCTGAGTTCATTTTCTCTTTTAAAACCTAATTCTAAAATGAATTGACTTAAATTTTTTTTATTGAATTGACTTTAAAGTTTTTTATTATTTTTTTCTTGTTTCCTGATAACTAGTTCATAGTAATTTTTAATTGATGAGAGGAAACATTCTAGTTATTTTTCAGAGTTTTTAAAATAATTGGAACATATTTTTTTAACCCCGAATCGAAATAGTTTTTCGCCTTGCCTGAATCTGCAATGTTAGCCGTTTCTACCATTTTTAAATTTGTTTAAGAATACATTTAAATATAAAGAATAAATTTTTGCATTTTCAACCAAATTATTACCAATTTTCTAGTGTTCACAGACTTTTCTAGTTTCAGTTTTGGAATTGATTTTAAATTGATATTATTAGTTTCTTTCAGGCTTCAATACAATTTTATTGCTACTCAGAAACAATTTTTGCCCTTTTGAGCTAAATAAGAAGATTGTTTTGTGTTTTCTGATCCCGCGTTCTAGATTTCAGAATTTTTAACAAAAATCTATTTAAAAAAATTGTAGTTATTACTTTTATAATAATTACTTTTATAATATTTCTTTTCATATTTTTGGTGCATTTCTGACTTTAAATTTAAATCTGATTGCTGACTTTTATCGAAGAACTTTAGAAACACTTGAACATATCTTTTATCTTTTTCTATTCTTTGTAAACGTTTCATGGCATTTGTGAGCTGAAGTATGAACAACTGTGTGTATTTCTGTCGTTCAAAATATTTTTTCCGTTTTCTTAAGGATCTCTTGAGACTCAGTTGTTGTCTTGACAATATAGAAAGGACTAATTTGATACCATTGTCATCCTTACGTGGTATTGTTCCAGGTTTATTTTAGGCGAATAATTTTCGCAATGACCCTTATAGTTTTGCCTTTTTTTATTTGAAAAATATGTATTTCTGATTTTAGAGGAGTATGCAAGCAATTTGAAAATTTAATAAATTTAATAAATTTTTAATAAATTTCGAATTGAATTTAAAATTCATTATTTTCGTTGCATCAGGTTTTTGAAACGCAAATTCTTTAAAATCAATTTCTGAAATTTCTGGCCTCAAGACATTTTCTCAAGCGGATATTTAAGCTTAACCGATTACCGGTGGAGAAAAATCAGTTTTTACCTTAAACAATGAACTTTATACTCTAATTACTAACCAACTATATGCATAATTAACATAAACTGTATTGCATATTAAGCATCAATCTATTTTCTAACGATGCTGAATAGTTTCGTCGTGTACATTTTCATGTATAATTGATGAACTCATCATCCGCCGGGAATGGGTTAGGTTACGATTTTTTTTATTTTGCTTATTTTCTGATGGTCTATTTCTGCCACTATTATGTCAATCACCGACACCCGGGGAGGCGACTCCAACGAGAATCTTAACTAACGATCCGTTGATTAACGGACCGGTGCCAACGGATTCACTTTCCCATGCGATAGAAGAACCCAGAGATTTTTGCCTCAGAAAATCTCCGAAGGATTGAATCTATCAGTTTTGGTTGATTGTGAGTGAATAACGTCACCACACAACCATCGACACCTATGGCTTAGGGATTCGAACCCAGATCCAGCGTGGTTGGTGGAGGCATTACTTGTTTCAAGTTTAAGATATTTTTTTATCATAGTTTAGTTTTTGCCTATTTCAAGTTAACATATAAAATTTTATTGGAATCATTCCATTCTTGACTTCTTTGGCCTTCAAAATATTTTTGGGGCCATCCACATACCACGTGGACAGATTTTTAACGATTATTAACGTGGTGTAGTATACAGAACAATTGCGGGGCTAGCGCTAGGATCCTATTGACTCTAACGGTCGTCTCTCTTAGCCAATATTCTAACGTAAGACGACTGGCTTGTTACTCCAGCACCTTACCCCGAGACCAACTAAATGGTTCCTTGAGCCTTCCAGTATTTGTGAGATGGCAGAAAATGTATAGTGCGTTGAACTAATACAACAGATCCCAAGCATGTGTAAATGAAAAATAATGTTAACCCTTAAATGCGCAATGTTGTTTTAAAACAACAGTACTAAAAACGTTTTTAAATATACATATTTTAGTATTTTTTTAGAAATATAATTCATTAGAACAGTTCTCTAGACTCTAACGAAGAAAACTTAACAGCTGGATGTACTGTATTTGAATGTTTTGTTTTTATTTTTGCTGTCAAAATCTCGGAAACGAAAATAAACATAGCGGGATTCCCGACTGGTGCTGACTGTCTTTGAAAATAAATTTTAAAATAAGGTTACTGGTTAGTGAAAACGTCTGAATTATCAGTAATTATACTAACAAAGGGTCAATTTTAAAGTTACTGTTAACAAAAGTAATTGTTTCGACTATATTCTGCGATAAAGTCACAGTGTTGTTAAAAAACAACATGGCAATATTTGCACATTAATAAGTAAATCTTTCAATTTTTTTATGCATATTGGTTAGTTTTAGAGCAGTAAACCTGTTAAACAAAGATTTTATGTTTTTAGATGATTTTTTAACGTCGTGCGCATTAAAGGGTTAAAAATGGGCATAATAAATTTTCAAGGTTTTCCCGGTTCGCTGACCACCCTGAATTAAGCACAAACTCAGCACAAGTTGTGCGAGTCTATTAGTTGTTCACTAGTTTCGAAGTGATAGCAGGAGCAAAATTGAAATAGCAAAAAAAATGTAACAATCAATGTCTTTCTAATTTTATAAGAACCATGTGATCAATTGAAGCGTATATTACAGGTTAAAAAGGCGAGCAAGGCCATATGGTTTGACTATTAATAAAAGCAGCGAAGAAAATCAAAAAGGATAAAAAACTTGCTGCGTTCTATGACCTAAATTGAATTTTTTTTTTTCACCGAAAATGTCCGGGGTCCGGAAAACATTACCCGGTCCGTTCCGAAGTCCGGATGGCTTCGTTCCGGTCCGGTCCGGGAAAAAATCGGACTTTGAAGGTTCCGGTCCGATCGGACTTCGGACCGGACCGGACCGGACTTTTACCGGACCATACCCGGTCCGATGTCGAACACTACTAGACTATCCGAAAAATGCAGATGTTGGCGTGTTTATACTTCCTTTTCAGGCAGATATTTGCACGATCTATAATGGCGACTATTTCACCCTGGAAGACTGTTGGCCAGTTTCCCATAGCTACTGATATTGTTGATATTGTTGACCGTACACTCCCGCCCCTGTTACGATCCCCATTTTTGAACCGTCAGTATAGAACTTGATAAATCCATTTCGTACGCTAGATCCTCCCGCATCCCATATTGAACGAGAGGTTTCATACACTGAATATGGGTATAGGTTCTAGAGATGGTCGGGTTTCGGGTTTTCAAACCCGTCGGGTTCGGGTTTTAAAATTTTTAAAGTGTCGGGTACGGGTCGGGTTCGGGTTTTGTTAAAAAAATATTTTCGGGTTCGGGTCGGGTTCGGGTTTGAAAATGTCGGGTTCAGGTCGGGTTTAGGTATTAAAACCCGAAACCCGATTATAAAATCTATGAAATCTCGGGTTCGGGTCGGGTTCGGGTTTCACAATTTCGGGTTCGGGTTTCAATGAAATAAAATTTTCGGGTTCGGGTCGGGTTCGGGTTTGAACGAATAAAAAAGTTTCGGGTTCGGGTTTTGACCGAAAAAAAAATTCGGGTTCGGGTCGGGTACGGGTTTGAAAAACATCAAACCCGACCATCTCTAATAGGTTCCATCCAATCACTGTTCATGTTCGTTGCTGTTTTAGCAGGTAGGAGACTCAAGATCGTCAAGTGATCTATTTTATCCCCGTCTAATATCATCTTTTGTCGTTCGAGTTTATGTGCACTTTTCTTGGCCTCTAGTTGAACATGTTGATTCAAAGGAAGTAGATGGAGGATAGCTTTTAATGCTTTAGAAGGTGTGCTCCACATTGCTTTGATAGTGGCAATGAAAGGCTGCCGCTGAAGTTTATCTAGATTCCTCGTTACCGTTGTCTCCTTGGTTTTTGGCCACCATACTAACGAAGCGTAAAAAAATCGAGGTCTTACTATTGCGGTGTACCATTACCATTTTTGGTTTTAAGCCCCAAGTTCTTCCCACCATGTTGGAGCAAATCCACAACGCTGAGTTTGCCTTGCTTATTATTGAATCTAAGTGTGCGTTTCAGCTTAATTCAGCATCTAGGATTACACCGAGATACTTAACTGAGTCACTGTATTTGATTTCCACCCCACTAAGATGTAGAGACTGCGGTTTTCTTCCTTTGATGTTTTTGCTGGGTTGATGCTCAGGCCTTCTTTTATACACCAAGAGCGTGTAAGGTTTAAGGCCTGCTGCATCCTATCTGATGTTACATTGTCGAATTTACCACGAACCACTATAACCAGGTCGTCAGCAAAGCCCACAACTTCAAACCCTTCTGCCTCAAGGCCCCAATAAAAAGGTCGACAATCACCAATGACCATAGCAAGGGAGAGAGAATCCCCCCTTGCGGACAACCTTTAGTTGCAGTCACCATAGTTGACGGCCCAGCCAGCTCTGAGGTTATTTGTCTGTTTGTGAGAATGCTATGGATTCATTCGACTATGCAACTATCGAAATGTCTCTTTTTCATGGCTTGTGTCATCGATAAATATGAAGCACTATCGAAGGTCCCTTTAATGTCGAGAAATGCGCACAGAGCTACTTCTTTCAAAGAGAGGGATTTGTCTACTTTGGTCACAAGCGAGTGTAACGCTGTAATCGTTTATTTTCCAGCTTGATAATCAAACTGGAACTCAGATAGTGGATATAAATATGTCATGTTTTCAAATTTTAGGTACCGTAAACTGGGGTGACTTTGATCACCGGGGTGACTTTGATCACTGTACCTCTTTTTTGAAAATGTGGTAAAAAAGCGCTCGTAGTGCTTGGGACTTGTCGTAATCTTCACTGATTGCGTGGATATATGTTCGCATTGCTACTATTCATGCATTTCCTGCTATTTAAAAAGTGTTTTTCATGCTGAAATATTAATTGAAATTAAAGTGTATTTTTGGCGATTTTTGTTGCATACAAACAATCGGTTCAAGCAGATTCAAAGCAACAAGTTGCAATACGTAAAGTTTTTTTTATTTTGTTCCCAGATTAGTTCTTAAGATGAACAAATATTATAACAATACATTTTATTGTTATTTTTGCAAGGTTTCCCTCAATGGCAATGTTGAGTCCCAATATTCTCCACAGCGTATTACATATTTCTTCTTAACAAAAACCCAAGATGTGAAGTAACATGCAAATTTGGCCAATTTCATGAGTCATATTCCTTGTGGACTAGTTTTTGATGATTTCAGACCACCATCTCTCTCAGTGGATAATCATTCATATATATTCTAAAAATTTTGTATAAATCTTGTACATCACGTAGAATGTGAATGGCCCCCAAATTGCTTTCCATATTTATAAACTCGTTTAAGTCGTTTAAGGCTGTTCAATTTAGTGAAAGTAGCGAAATGTTACACCTAATTCATAAAAACAATGAAGTGATCAAAGTTACCCCGGAATGATGATTGGTGTAAAATTTTTAGAGCATATTTAAAAACAGCAAAATTGTTGCTAAACTTTTTAAGTAGTGACTGAATCTTTTTCAATACATGCCAGTACTTATTTTAAAATATCGAATAATATTGTTTTCAGTATATTCTGAAAATTTTTGAGATACAATCAAAAAAGTGATCAAAGTCACCCCAGTTTACGGTATTCGTATATAAGCTTCTCCATCGTTTTCAGCAGAATTGATGATAAACTGATGGGTCTGAATGCTTTAGGGATCTCACCGCGTTTTCCACTCTGGCCCTTGTAAAAACCTTTCTAGCAACTCTGTTCGTAACCTTTTTTGTTTTTTCAGACCTTGGAGTGATCACTCGAGAACATCCTATGTCGCAGGCTGGGTTGGTTTCACAGTTTCCAGATGTGGAACCCGAAGAATGAGTTTCCATCATTAGGTTACTCAGAGCAGTTTTATTATGTAGGGATTTATTTTTGTTACGAGGAGAGTAAACAGGGGTACTGTACCTTCCGTTCGAAGGCCACAAGGGCGCGTTGGTCCTCCATAAGCATAGTGAGAGGACTACCGGTCTGATCAGCGTCTTGCAGATGGTTAACTTGGTGCGGCGACGAATTATACGCGACTGGAGCGGCCTCCGACTACCAAAGTATGCATGATTTCCTGCCATAATGCACCGATGAATTTCTCTGCTAGTATCGTTGTCGGCAGTTACCAGTGAGCCCAGGTACACGAACTCATCGACCACCTCGATTTCATCACTACCAACTTGAGCTCGAGGTGGGAGGTTAGCACAGTCTTCTCGTGAACCTCTTCCTTTCATGTAGTTCGTCTTCGATGCATTGATGACCAGTCCAATCCGTTGGGCTTCGGCCTTTAGCCCGATGTACGTATCCGCCATCTTCACAAAGGTCCGAGTCACAATGTCGACATCGTCAGCGAAGCCAAACAGTTGAACTGACTTTATATCGTGCCACTTGAGTTATTCCCCGCTCTTCTAACGACACCTTCCAGGACAATGTTAAACCGTAGGCACGAGAGACCATCACCTTGCCTTGAACCTCTTCGGGTTTCGAAGGGGCTCGAGAGTGCCCCCGATACTCGAACTACCCACATCACTCGATCCATCGTCGCCTTGGCCAACCGCGTTAGTTTGTCCGGAAATCCTTAGTCGATCATAATTTGCCACAGCTGGTCTCGATCGATTGTGTCGTATGCTGATTTGAAATCGATGAATAAGTGGTGTGTGGGCACGTTGTAATCGCGGCATTTCTGCATAACCTACCAAACCGCGAATATCTGAAGGTTGTAGTCGACAGCTTCGCAGAAGGTGGTAGTCGACAGCACATTATTTGCGAGAGTACCTGCCATCCACTCCTCCGGTACTCGTTCTTTCTCCCAAATCTTGGCCCAATGCACGGATCTAACCAGTGTTTCTTTACGGTATTTCAACAGCTCGCTGGAATGTTGGTCAACTCCAACACCTTTTTTTGTTTTTCAGCCGGCCAATCCACTCCTCAACCTCCAGAAAATCGTGGCCTGGTATCCGGTTGCCGTGATTCTGCAGTCGTGTTTTATAAACAACCTCGTCACTATTTTTGCACGGTTTCTCAAAAGAAAAATCTTCAATGTATGATATCACAAAGTAACATCACACATGATTGTCAGAGTCAGTTGTAGCTAGAGTAACCAGTTTATTTTTGAAGTTAACTTCCTTCGTAGTCACTCACAAATTAACGATATTCACAACTCGTGAGTCACTAACAGCGTGATCGATTAGTTGTATTTACGGCGGGTGGAACACTTGCAATTTTCCGTCTCGTCTTATCCTGTCTCAATCCTCCGTTCGTGGACCGAACTTCCGACAGAACGTGCAATAAATAATTAATCAACTTCCCTGCAAAACCGTTTTACGATTACAGGCCTTTTCGGCTAGCAAGTGAACCGTACCCAAATGAAAATCGAAGGAAGCAATTTAACTCTTCGGCTTGAACGAATACCATGCCCGCTATGGCTACAGAAGTCCAAGCACTAACTCACGTGAAACACGTTTAGCCTATATTCACCCTCCAACGTCACAGCCAATGCAGACAACTGCCGGAATGCGATTTCCCTAGAGTACAAGGGCCGGAAAAATCGCCTAAATTCTATAGCAGCCGTCGTTCAATATGTTTTCCGTAAAGTTTTCTTGCCGCCGCCGCCACCGCCGACGACAACGTCACTAGGTAGGGTAAACGTTTTTGCACGGGATGGTAGGAATATTTTATATCTCTTATTCGCACAGCAGGAAACAGAAACGTACTGTATGCTGGTCACGTAACGCACTTTTTAAAACGGAATTCGAGCATTTTGGAGCTATCGAGTTTATACGTGGGGATGATCTCGCACAGAAGCCATCTTCGAAATGTGTGGTAAATGACAGTATTAAAAAATGTTTAGAATGCTTAGACTAAATTGTACATTAGGGGCGGGCAGGTTATGCAAAAGAGTAGGTTCCTGCGTACAACCAGAAGGTTTTATTTCTCGAACTGATTGCAACAGAATTTTTCGTGGAATGCTGGAACTACACAGATTATAAATGTTTATTTAACGATGCAGAAAAATAACAATTTTGTTCATTAATGCCTGTTGTTTCATGAAATTGCTGACCAACTCTTAGTAAGAAACTATCAGCTACAGACTATTGGGAACTGCATGAACACTCTAAATTAACGCGAACTTCTGCAGCAAAATGCAGAATAAATTATTTCAACAACGAGTTCACCATTTAAGTTGATTGCATTTTGCGCGCATTCGAATTCCAGACCATTTGTTTAGCATAATTATTGAGAATTAATTGATTTCTACCGACTATCCGACAGCGTTATGTTCGGTTGAAAAAAACTGTGGTGGTACATATATTTTCGAGTTGTACGAGATCCAACTGTTGCATAACCCCGTTCGTGCCGAGAAGAGCACTGATTACTGTCCCTTCGCTGAACTGGACTAGATTGGTAACCAGGAGCGAGGGGTAGTTAGGTGTCCATCAAGCTCATAGCCGGACACATTCAACTCAAATTAAGCGAGCGGCCAATTCAATTAGTCGCATGCCACACGCGAGATCGCTTCATATTTATTGACGACTCAATAGACCGATGACCGGCGAGTGTGCCTGCTGCCACAACGAGCATCCCGGCTGTCAAAATCTATCACACCAGATTTGCTGCGTATTTGGAGCAAGTGAGTGATTGGCGAGTCTTTCCCCCACGTTCTGCACGCGCTAAATGCAGCCAGCAGTTGTGACAAAAGGGGTACATATTAGACACGAGCTACAGCGCGTCCCCATCAACTGTGCCGATTTTATAGACTGGCTGACTGACAGGCGACGCCTCTACCGGTTCGAGCTTTGTCGAACTTTGTTTCAAATTAAAATTACTGCGGTCTGACTGATTTGATTGAATTAGTTACGTTTCGCTCCAGAGGTAGGATGTTTTGATTTGGTCGTTGCCGTAGAAGGGAACAAGCGGATGTTTTGTCGACTGCCGACATGAAGAGGAATTTAGGTTCGAACGTTACACAACGATAAAGACTTTATTTGAAAAATTTAACGAAGGTACTGAATATTAATATATTTTCAATATAATGTGATGTGATGATAGTTGTTGAGTTGCCAAGTTTTTTTTTCGAGACTGAACGTTTTACTACGACTACTATATTACTACGTCAAAGCCCCATTTCATCGTTATCAATGTATTACGTAGACGCAAATGTCCGATATTCGGTAAAAGGATTTTCAAACCGCAAGGAAATGGAGAATAGACACCGGGATAGTTCACATAGCACATAAGCTGTTTTGCTTGATCAGTGAATGAAACGATAACGTGAGCATAAACATACATACAAACAACACTGCTTGCTGATTCTCCGAACCCCATGACAACGGTTCGCATATTGAATTTACTCTCATGTTGTAGGTTGATTCTACTGACAGCTATCCCGTATTCTGTTTGGTTCACTACAATCTGGCAGCTTGGACGGGTCTTTTCAAATGTAATCGAAGTTAATGAATCGCTAAAACATGTCACGTCAAACTTATCGCACACAGTCAGTTTGTGGTTATTGCATTGATAATGGAATTGCGATTACTGCAACATTAGTTACAGGCTCTGTTCTGCAGTAAAAGCAGTATTTTGTGATTGAGTGCAGATTGGACATTCGACGTATTTGAAACATGAAGAACACATTTTCTCGCTTCATCAGTAGCGTTCTAAATATTCCAATGAGGATGACAATGCCACACGGTCATGCATCACAATTCGCTAGTGTTCAAGTAAAAATGTGCCCAAAAACTCTAACTTTAGTAAAATCTGATTGAGTAATCTGATTTTATTTAAAAACTGGAACCTAGATAATCTAGTCAAGGTTTTACCCTACTTTACCACAAACATTCTTAGAGAGCAGAGTTTAACTTAGAGAGAAAATAATACGAAAAGATCCACTAGACTGGAAATAATGTATGTGTTTTTTATGTTGTATTTTTATGAATGGTGATTTTGTACCAGGGGGAACACCGCCGCCGATGGATGTTTGTTGGTTTAAACTTTTTTCCACTATGGTTTGTGATGCTAGTAGTTAAGTTGAAGCTGATGTATCAAGATAAAAGCCGTAAAATTGAACATGAGTAGGCTAATATAACTGAACCTTATATTCTCAGAAGTTAATTGGCTTTTGGTTGGTTGATTGTGTGAAATACTCAATAGAATTATATTAACCCTCTAGTGCTCAAATTAATTTTTAAGCGGACTCCAAAAAAATCACTATGAATTTTTATAAACATTTTTTAAGTATTTATTAAAGCTTTTTAGAGGTACAACTGACGACCGTCAAAAGGCGGCACTGGGCACTAGAGAGTTAAGATATCGCAAGAAGGTCAAATTCATTCAGCTTTTAGTGCGTCTAATTCTTTTTCTAAAAAATTGTCATGTATAAAGATTTTTGTTCGACTGTACGCTAGATATAATGACGTTATTGAAGATTGAATGTATTTTATTATTTTTATCATAATATTCTGAGGTTTTTTTTTGTTTATTCTATTTTCAAAAGTTTTTGATACTCTGTGAGATGTTTTGGAAGAATTATAAAAGCTTGTGGTCACGATATTCTCAGAAATCAATTTAGAAAAATGTTTACATGAAAATGCTCTCCATATAGTACTATTTCCCTGGTTTCAAACAAAATTTGCAGAGAAACATAATTTACCAGCCAAACAGGGAACTCAGTCCACCGAAAATGTTAAGCAAATTAATGGATAAATCATTACATAATTAGCTTAAGCTTAAATAAACTAATACATTTAACTTATTTTTCAATGATGTACAATTTGATAAAATCGGTTGACGTAGATAACTAGGCGTCTCCATTAGATCCAAATTAGCCCGATGAGCATTTCAATTTCTAATTCCGGACTTGAAGTCAACTTTATTGTTTATTGATAATCAATACATTCTCTCCATCTTCAAATCATATATAATAGTATTAAAACAACCTCAATTTTTTATAGAAACATTTTATCACTCACATATAGGTATATTCTACAGCAAAATATCACTCACCTGAAAAAAAGAAAATTTTATTAGTTTATTTGACACTCGCATGGAATATTTGAACAAATTTTAACTGAACTAAGAGAAAAAAGTGACAAGTTCTTAAGCAGAATGAAACATACTTCAAAGCAAATATTACACCAGAGAAATTGCTTTTCCACTTCTATCCACTCAACGGTATCGACAACTTTCCAGTTCGATACGTCCTGGCCCGAGTGCCGGGTGGAATAGGGAAGGACGAAGCCATATTGTTTGCACCGAGCGTCAAGCATCAAAAGTGCGAAGATCGGTTCACTTGTCGAAGAGTAAATAACATTGTATTATCGATGACATCGGTAGAATCAGAGGCAAAAGGTGAACCCAATCAGAGGCGACACGTGCGACCGACAGCACAGTGAGAGGGCTCTCGGGCGCTGCTCGATCTCGATATGTTTCCATGTATGCATGCTTGTCATTTACACTCGGCGGGGACATTCAGTCATCCTGAAATTTCAAAAAGTGATGAAGTTGATTCTCTATCCCTTGTCCCCTGTATATTTGCACAGCATACTCTTATTGCTACTTTTCGTTTATCATAAATATTTATGAAAGCATCATCAACCTGTTTGGATGTGTTTGGCGTAGATATCACATGGTTTCAACCCGGTTCGTCACGATGAATACCCTCATCACACGCCCTAGTGATTTTTTTCCCTTTCTCTCTCTCTCTCTCTCTCTCTCTCTCTTTTCTCGATCACATGATATGATTTGTCTTACGTGTAGCCATCATGAACACGCATCAACGGAAATTTAACAATTTCCATATGACAGCTCATCCAAATCCAGTAGCGCGGTTTCGAACTGGTTTTCTATCTATATCCTTGGTTGGAATGGACTGCCACACATCAACGAAATTGGATATTGGTAACCCTAACATTCCATCCTCACTGACGTACCTGTGACTCCATTCGCCGTTTCTGTTAACACAAGCGGATTAATAATGTACGTTCCATATGAAGTTATCCTTTCAAGGGGATTTCGAAGCGATAGGTCACGTTTATTCAATTACAGGAATGACATTAAAATGAAACCAGACTGGTTTCATGCTCCGTAACAGTATAGTAGGGTTTTAAGTGTGTCCGCAAATGTAAGCACTAGCACTACAGCGCGCCGACTTCACCATATCATTTAGAATAAGAAAAATGCTTTCGCAGTGTTAGTCTGCAAAATAGGCTGCACTTATTGACATATACACTCAAATAAAATTACTCCATCACACGGTGAACAACTGTATAAGGACTTGCATGCTACTGAGTTCATATTCCGTAAGTTAGAGCCAGCACAGAAGGCAGCTCGTCGAGAAGTTGCATCTTCAACTTTTTACGCCCTGTTAGCACTTGAAGAACTCTGCTCGTTTCTGAGCTTTGATTGATGAACGGTGCCGTCATTTTCTCGCTGATGGTGGGTAACTCACTGCCAGGTGCCAGGTGAAATACTCTCCATCAAAGGGCACTAAATTTTTTTTTGATGCACCTTCAGGTGGCAATTTTGCCGTTTGATGAGCCTGGATGCACCGTCTGCTACTGGCAAGCTGCATACCCGTTTGTGTATGATTCAGGCAGCATGATGGAAAATTAGCGACGTAGAGTAGGTGTATACCTTTTGCAGTTTAATTGGTTGAACATTTGATAGCTTTCCTCAAGATCGCGCTCGAAAGCAACATCGCAACAGCTGTCGATGTGGAAAAACTGAAGTCTGAACATAGATCTAGGCATGGTGAAAAGTTGTGAATGTGCTTTAGTATTGTTTTCAAATTTTATGTTAAATTCCAGTAGCTAAGAACTTCATCTTCTTAGATTTCGCTTCAACGAACATTCAATGACCAGCTTTTCAGGTTTCGTGATAAATGGCATGAACATCGCTTCTTAAAAACTCGCTACGTACGAACTCTCCTCATCTCGAGAACTAATTAAGTAAACGGAACCAAATTGGCATGTGGATGTTTTTAAGGGTTACAGATATGTCCAGGGTGGGTCTACACCCCTCCCTCTTCCGAATAAAAAGGGTTCTATACTAATAAAATACATATTTATGCAAGACTCGAGAACTATCAAGTAAATGGAACCAAATATGGCATGTGAAGGTTTTGAAGGCACATCATATGTCCATGGTGGTTCAACATTTTTCCTTCTTTTGAAAGGGAGAGGTCTCATACAAATGAGACCCAAATTTCTGCACAACTCGAGAATTAATCAAGCAAATGAAACCAGATATAACATGTGTTAGTTTTTGGGAACAAGAAATATTTCCATGGTGGTTCGACACCTCTCCTTCTTCTGGAAAGTAATGCCCTTAAACAATTCAGACACAAATTTGCTATGCTGCTTTTACACTCCACCATGCGTAAGAGGGGAGGGGGGGGGAGTCCATGCAAATTCAACAGATATTTCAACCACTTTTTACGGAAAACAGTCTAAAACGATACGAATGATGCACAAGAGACTAAAGTCAATTTCAGACGTCATTTTTAGATTTAAGATGGAAGTTTCCGGTTTCTGGAAAACATCCGAACATGACCGAACACCACTAGATATGAAAATTTCTGGAATCGTAATGATGCACTCAAACCACAAATCTTTGATTAGTACAGAACAGAATTGAGAAAGTCGAACATCAGTCCGTGTGGAAGTTGACCTTTATTGTACCTTGCCTTTGACCAACCAAAATCATTGAAGTGATTAAAATTGAACACTTAATAGCAAGGATTGTATGTTTGACAAAGAAGAGCCGAAAACGCGTAAGTGGAAAGACAGGTGGTAGTGGACTCGAACCCACACACACGAGGAGAGCATGTCTTTGCTTTTTGCTTTCATCGTTTACCTCTTTGCCAACAGCACCATTTTGAAATCTAAGAAAGCGACTTCCGGCATCTGGAAAACAATCGAAAATAACCAAATACCTTCCATTATGAATATTTCCGAACCAAGAATGACGCGCAAAGGGCCAGAAATTCACTTCAGAGGTCATTTTGCAATCCAAGATGACGACTTCCGGTTTCTGGAAAACAGTCGAAAATGATTAAATACCATCCAATAAGAATGTTTTCGGATTCAGAATGACACCAAGAGGCCAGAAATTGACTTCATATGCCATTTTAAAATCCAAGATTTCCGGTTTGTGGAAAGCAGCCAAAATATGATAAGAAAAATGAAATAACAAAATTAGAACAAAATAAGTATTTTTTCTCCCAGGTGATCTCGAGACCTAACCTGGCTAATAAGCCAGTCATCGTAGGTTCGAGTCTCGGCTCGGAGAGATTGTTAGTGTCAGTAGATTGCAGCGCTAGCCCCGCAATAGTCCTGTACACTAAACAGTATTATCAGTTTAAATCGGTTGTTTTAAAAGAAAGAGGAAGACTTTCTTCTACGAAGTTGTTTTAAATTAACGGGGTTTTAAAATCATTGATTTTTTTTTCAATAAATACTAGATTTCATCAAAAATTGGAGTAACCTTCAGTTTTGATTGTTTTCAAATAAGCGATTAATCGTATATAACAATTTTGTAAAAGAAAATGTAGAATAATCCTTTGTGCTTCAGATTCGAATTTCTCCTTAAATTCGGTTCTTGACCATTATGCAATGCGAAAAAAATTAGTAAACACTAATAAATTACGAAATTAACAAGCATGAAATGTGTAATACAGGGACGAGTCGATTTTTAGACTCTCAAGTTTGTCACGCAGAGCAGTCCGGATTTAACACGTTTCTGAAATATATGACAAATACTATAAAGCACGAACAATCCTTCTCAGGCTTTTATATTTTCGAAACATAACAATGAAACTGAAATATTTCGCGTATTCATTTCGATTCGAAGAGTTTCATTTTCAATTGGTTCCTTTCGGCTACGGTCATCGAATCACGATAAACATTTTCGCTGTCGAACAGATTTGATCACGAGTTTTTTCCCGTCTGTAGTTCAACGTCTCATTTCAAATAAAACTGATAACTGTTCCGATTGACGGAGAGAGTGATGAAGAGAGACTCTTTCCTTTCCCTCAGCGTGTCAGTTGAAATCAGCACTGATTCGCGCCGTTTGATGATAATTTTCTCACACCACAAGACGCAGTTGGACCGGCAATGGCATCCAATAAATAGGAGACTTTTTGCTGTTGATCACTAGCGCCCCGTAGCCACTCCGGGTTGTTGGTGTTGGCGGCCTTCGTTTCATATCGTCACGATTTTCTTTTCTTTCTCTTCTTTATATAAAGTAATAAGGGGCAAAAGTACACATTGGCTTTTTCGAAACATACAAGCAAAACAAACTGGCAACATTGTATGAATTTGTGGTAATGGAAAAGCTGATGTATGATTAGAAGGTAATGGAAAAGCTGATGAAATAGCCAGACTAGGATCTTCTAAACAGCTTATCGGACCGGAACCGTTTTGTGGTATCTCTCCATGCTCCGTAAAAATGGAATTCAGAGACTAGGAAAAAATGATGATAGATTCAAACTGGAAAAATACTATCACTTCCCGACAATCAAAACAGTTTGTGATGCCACATGCATCAAACACACACAAAATTCTTGCTCTATCTAAAAAAAGACCTATGCACCTATATAGGTCTAATTGCAGGGCATTGTTCAGCCAAATATCATCTGAAAATTATTGGAAAGACTGACAACGATATTTGTCGTTTTTGTGATGAAGAAATCGAGTCTTCAGCACATTTATTATGTATTTGTCCAGCACTTTACAACAAAAGAGCAATGTTCTTCAATAAGGGACTGTTACAGCCCTTTGAAATTTGGCTATCTTGTCCTAATAAGGTAGTAGTGCTGGGACTTTTAACCGGCTATATTCGTGATCCGGTTATCCGAAGCTCGGATCACGAATGTATAAACGAATACTATTCGGATGTCCGGATTAGTGTTCGACATCGGACCGGGTAGAGTCCGGTAAAAGTCCGGTCCGGTCCGATCCGAAGTCTGATCGGACCGGAACCTTCAAAGTCCGATTTTTTCCCGGACCGGACCGGAACGAAGCCATTCGGACTTCGGAACGGACCGGGTAATGCTTTCCGGACCCCGGACATTTTCGGTGAAAACAAAAAATTTTCAATTTAGGTCATAGAACGCAGCAAGTTTTTCATCCTTTTTGATTTGCTTTGCTACTTTTATAAAAAGTCAACCCATATGGCCTTGCTCGCCTTTTTAACCTGTAATAAATACTTTAATTGATCACATGGTTCTTATAAAATTAGAAAGACATTGATTGTTACATTTTTTTTTTGCTATTTCAATTTTGCTCCAGGATTCGTTGTTTTGCTTTCGTCTCGATTAGACGCAAATTGTTTATCTCCGTTTGAGTTCGCAAAATAACAATACACGAGTTATCGTACGGGTGTTTTTTTGTCGATTAGTTCTTGTGTTGCGCGATAACAATAGCCTGTTGTATATCGGCAGAAACATCTGCACACTGGTAGGGGCAGGCTACCCCGCCAGTGATTCGATACGCAGCTGATATATCAGCAAGAATAATTCTCCCGCACCGCTGTTACCCCGCTAGCAGCACGGACCACCATACGATCGAGCGAGTGGAAGTCAACTACAAGTGGCATCTACAAGGTCGCGTGTAAGATACGGCCACTGTGTCACAACACGAAGCTGGATCGTCATTGTTTGTTCTGCGGAGACACTCGATTAATCCAACTATCAGCCGTGAGGTCGTGACTTAGACGCTCGGTGAAGTATTACATTTAGAATTTTTACTATAATTATCAATATTATTACTATGTTATAATATTATTATTAATATTATTATTGATATTATTATTATTGTTATTATTATTGTTATTACTACAATTATTATTATTATTATTATTATTACTATTGTTATTAGTATTAACATTACTGTCTTTGTTTTTATTTGATCCATTGTAGACTGAAAAATTGTTTTTAAAATTTAATATCAACTACTTGAACCCCCCCCCCCCCATATTTGAATATTTATCGTTTGTGTGCGGTAGAGCGTAACGCTCCCGAAAAATGGACGACATGCAGGTGCAACTTTTCCTGGAGGTGGAAACAAACGGGGAAGAAATTGAAATTTCTCCCATCAGCTCATCCCTACCTTCCCCAGTGCCCTCCCCTTTGCCAAGTCCTGTACCAAGAGTACCGGAAGTACGAGTAAAAGCTTACCCAGATGCCGCTGGCGGTCTCTACGTTGTTTTTTTCCGGCCCATAAAGAAGCCATTGAATATTATTCAAATTGGCAAAGACCTGGCAAAACATTTTTCGGCCGTAACCGAGATTACGAAGGTGAGGCCGAACAAACTGCGAGTTGTCGTGAGTAGCTTGAAGCAAGCAAACGAAATTGCTACGAGCTCTTCACGAGAGAGTATCGCGTGTACATCCCTGCCAAGGATGTAGAAATCGACGGTGTGGTTACCGAGGGGAATCTCACTGTCGATGACATTTTGCGTCATGGAGTTGGCTGTTTTAAAAACCCCTTGATGCAAAGTGTAAAGATACTGGATTGCAAGCAATTGCATTCAGTATCCATCAAAGAAGGGAAGAAGAAATTCCTCCCTTCGGATTCCTTCCGAGTAACATTCGCCGGATCCGCGCTGCCGAACTACGTCCGCTTGGACAGGGTTCGTCTACCTGGCCTGTTCGTACCGCGGGTCATGCATTGCCAAAACTGTAAGCAGTTAGGTCACACAGCCATCTACTGCTGCAACAAGGCACGCTGTAGCAAGTGCGGAGGCAATCATGCTGAGAACGCTTGCAGTGGGGATACTGAAAAGTGTCTTTATTGCGAGAGAACTCGGCATGACCTTCCGGCATGTCCCGCGTACAAACAGCGCTAGGAAAAAATTAAGCGTTCCCTAAAGGAACGATCAAAGCGCTCTTTTGCAGAAATGCTTAAGAGGGCTGAGCCACCCTTGACAGGAAACATCTTTTCCTTCTTGCCAACTGATGAGGGTACATCTGACGATCCCGTCGAAGGGTGTTCCTATGCCTTGCCAGAGGGATCTAGGAAGAGGAGAATGCTCAGCTCTCCTAATCTTTCTCGCAAAGGTCGCAAGATAACCCCTAGCGGAATGACCAATAAGACAACACAAAAAGGAAGCGGTGAAGAAAAACCGAAGCAAGTACCCCCCGGTTTTAATTTCAAATCAAACCAGAAGTACCCACCGCTTCCTGGGGCACCAAAAACCCCTCGTGCACCCATTTCTCGATCAGAAGAACAGGGTTCATAAAATTTTCTGATATTGTGGACTGGATATTTAAAACATTCAACATACCAGATCCCCTACAAAATATTTTTCTTGCCCTTCTTCCTACAGTGAAAACCTTTTTGAAGCAACTAGCAGCAACTTGGCCCCTCATTTCAGCTATTATATCTTTCGATGACTAATACGGCGAAAGAGGTTAGGAATTTTTTCACTGTATTACAGTGGAATTGCAGAAGTATCATCCCCAAATTCGATTTATTTTCTCATTTGATGAATACATACAATTGTGACGCATTCGCGCTCTCTGAGAACTTTCTCAATTCGAACGATCAACTCAATTTCCACGATTTTAACATTATTCGTCGAGATCGAGACTCACACGGTGGAGGGGTACTTTTAGGGATCAAAAAGTGCTATTCTTTTTTCAGAATCGACCTCCCCTCGATCTCGAATATTGAAGTTGTTGCCATTCAAACGAATTTGAATGGAAAAGACCTTTGCCTTGTTTCGTTATATATTCCCCCATCCGCGCGGATTGAACAGAAGCAACTCCTTGATATAGCAGAATTGCTTCCCGCACCTTTTATGATTTTGGGAGATTTTAACTCTCACTGTTCGCTATGGGGGTCGCTGTACGACGACAACCGATCTTCTTTAATTTGTAACTTGATCGACGACTTCAATATGACACTTTTGAATACTGGGGAAGCGACGCGTGTACCTAATCCTCCAGCACGTGAAAGCGTGCTTGACCTATCCCTCTGCTCGACATCACTAGCGTTAGATTGTCAGTGGAAAGTAATCAACGATCCCCACGGTAGTGATCATCTTCCAATCGTTATATCAATTGCTAATGGTTCAACTCCCCCGAACCCAATCAATATTTCCTACGACCTTATACGTAATATTGATTGGAAGCGTTATGAGTCTATTATAGCGGAATCTATCGAGACTCTCGAGGAACTTCCTCCGGAGGAAGAATACGCGTTCTTAGCTGGCTTGATAATCGACGCCGCGACTCAAGCTCAGACGAAACCGATACCGGGGTAACGATTAGAAGCGCCCTCCCAACAAATGGTGGGACAAAGAGTGCTCTGAGCTGTACGTGCGAAGGTCCGCGGCGTATAAGGACTACCGGGAGTACGGCACTGTCAACCTGCTTCGAAAGTACGAGGCACTGGGCAGGCAGATGAAGAGCTTAGTAAAGGCGAAAAAACGCGGGTACTGGCGGCGGTTCGTAAACGCGTTGTCGAGGGAAACAGCGATGAGCACTCTTTGGGATACCGCCAGGCGCATGCGGAACCGTGACGTTTCGAATGAGAGTGAGGAGTATTCAGATCGCTGGATACTCGATTTTGCCAAAAAGGTCTGTCGGACTCTGTACCGGAACAGAAAACCTTTCGCGACGCGTTTATAGTAACTGCGGAAGAGCCTCCATTTTCGATGTTGGAATTTTCAATGGCTCTCCTGTCGTGCAACAATAAGGCTCCAGGGTTAGATAGAATAAAATTCAACCTGTTGAAGAATCTACCCGACTCTGCAAAAAGACGCTTGTTGAATTTGCTCAACAAGTTTCTTGAGCTAAATATTGTTCCGCATGACTGGAGGGAGGTAAAAGTCATTGCTATTGGGAAACCCGGGAAACCTGCCTCTGATCACAATTCATATAGGCCGATTGCGATGCTCTCTTGCCTCCGGAAATTAATGGAGAAAATGATCCTCTTACGGTTAGACAAATGGGTCGAAACAAGCGGTTTACTTTCAGATACTCAATTTGGCTTTCGCCGGGGCAAAGGGACGAACGATTGCCTAGCGTTGCTTTCTACTGAAATTCAAGTCGCATTTGCTCGGAAAGAGCAAATGGCTTCTGCGTTCTTGGATATTAACGGGGCTTTTGACTCTGTTTCTGTAGAAGTTTTAGGCGCGAAACTTCATTCGCAGGGACTTTCACCAAATTTGAATAACTTTTTGCTCAACTTGTTGTCAGAAAAGCATATGTATTTCTCACATGGCGATTCGACAACTTCCCGAATTAGTTACATGGGCCTTCCCCAGGGCTCATGTTTAAGTCCTCTCTTATATAATTTTTACATCAATGACATCGATGAATGTCTTGCAAATTCATGCACGCTAAGGCAACTTGCAGACGATAGCGTTGTATCCATTACTGGTAGCGAGGCTTGCAAGGACCATTGCAAGATACCTTAGACAATTTGTCTGAATGGGCTCTTAAGCTGGGTATCGAATTCTCTCCGGAGAAAACTGAGTTGGTCGTTTTTTCTAGGAAGCATAACCCAGCTCAGCTGCAGCTCGTACTAACGGGTAAAACGATCTCTCAGGTTTTAGTCGCTAAATATCTCGGGGTCTGGTTCGACTCTAAATGCAAATGGGCTTGTCATATTAGGTATGTGACACGAAAATGCCAACAGAGGATTAATTTTCTTCGTACGATTACCGGAACCTGGTGGGGAGCCCACCCAGGAGACCTTCTGAGGTTATACCAAACAACAATACTGTCAGTTCTTGAGTACGGTTGTTTCTGCTTTCGCTCCGCTGCGAACACGCATATTTTGAAACTAGAAAGAATACAATATCGTTGTTTGCGTATTGCCTTGGGTTGCCTGCAGTCGACCCATACGATGAGTCTTGAAGTGTTAGCGGGTATTCTTCCGTTGAAACATCGTTTT
The DNA here is from genome assembly GCF_029784165.1 of Wyeomyia smithii. Taxonomy (NCBI): domain Eukaryota; kingdom Metazoa; phylum Arthropoda; class Insecta; order Diptera; family Culicidae; genus Wyeomyia; species Wyeomyia smithii. The sequence goes on along the minus strand of NC_073696.1, from coordinate 175,987,421 downwards.
TGGAATCTCTCTTACCGGTTGCTAATTCGATGCACAGTTATGAACCCATTAGTAATTGAAAATTTCGAGAGGTTGGTCGACCTTCAATCTCAATCCAGATTTATGACTTTATATTTTGACTATATGGCTCAAGATATTAATCCTTCTTCATACGATTCCTCCAATGTCGCACTTTTAGATACTTCTAATAATGCTATATTCTTCGACACCACCATGAAACAAGACATTTCTGGTATCCCGGATCAATTGCGACCCCAAGAGATCCCTAAGATTTTTTCCAATAAGTTTAAACATGTTAGTTATGATAAAAGGTTTTACACTGACGGATCTAATCTAGATGAGTCCACTGGCTTCGGTGTTTTCCACGAAAATTTTACCGCCTCCTACAAACTCGATGCTCCTGCTTCCGTGTACGTCGCAGAACTTGCTGCTATTCAGTACTCTCTTGGAATCATCGAAACCCTACCCATAGACCACTACTTCATCTTCACAGATAGTCTCAGTGCCATTGAGGCTCTGCGATCGATGAAGCCTGTTAAGCACACCCCGTATTTCCTGGGGAAAATACGGCGGTTTTTAAGTGCTTAAGATAAAAATTACCGGGTTACCTTAGCGTGGGTCCCTTCTCATTGCTCGATTCCGGGTAATGAAAAGGCTGACTCTTTAGCTAAGGTGGGTGCTATTGATGGCGATATTTATGAAAGACCAATTGCTTATGATGAATTTTATAGCATTTTGCGTCAGAGAACACTCAACAGTTGGCAATCATCATGGAACTCAGATGAACTGGGACGGTGGCTACATTCCATTTTTCCTAAGGTATCGACGAAAGCATGGTTCAAGGGGTTGGATGTAGGTCGGGACTTCATTCGCTTGATGTCCAGACTTATGTCCAATCACTACACGTTAAACACGCATCTCTTTCGTATAGGGCTTGTAGACAGTAATCACTGCGTTTGTGGCGATGGCTACCATGACATCGAGCATGTTGTTTGGTCGTGTGCCGAATTCTGTGATGTTAGGTCCGAGCTTATAGATTCCCTCCGGGCCCGAGGAAAACAACCGAACGTACCCGTTAGAGACATTCTGGGAAGCGGTGATCTCCAGTACATGACACAACTGTACTGTTATTTGAAAAAGACTGACATTAAAATTTAATATTCTTTTGTCTATTTGTCAGAATACCCGTATACGACGCTGGAGACACGAACACGAAGAGCCTAAATCTATGTTTAAAAAACAAAAAAGAACACCAGTCGAAACACAAATAGATCGTATATCTTAATTAGTTTTAAGCAAGAATTGTATTTCCTTCCTCTCACCTTAAATCCCCACTAGCTCGTAGTCGGCCGCGAGAATAAATAAAAGGCCTCCCTCTTTACCCTGCTAACGTAGAATTAATACGAATTGTACTTGGCTCAGTAAAACAGAAAATGTATCGTGCCGTGTCAAATAAACTAATTTAAACCTAAAACCTCAATTTTGCTCCTGCTATCACTTCGAAACTAGTGAACAACTGATAGACTCGCACAACTTGTTCTGAGTTTGTGCTTAATTCAGGGTGGTCAGCGAACCGGGGAAACCTTGAAAACCGGGAAAAAGCCGGGAATTCGAAAATGAACCGGGAAATTTATCATGTTCATTTTTAACATTATTTTTCATTTACACATGCTTGGGATCTGTTGTATTAGTTCAAATTAATAAAAAATATTTTGAAGGCCAGAGAAGTCAAGAATGATTCCAATAAAATTTTATATGTTAACTTGAAATAGGCGAAAACTATGAAAAAAAAAAATATCTTAAACCTGAAACAAGTAATGCCTCCACCAGCCACGCTGGATCTGGGTTCGAATCTCAACGCCATAGGTGTCGATGGTTGTGTGGTGACGTTATTCACTCACAATCAACCAAAAAATCTCTGGGTTCTTCTATCGTATGATTTGAGTTCAACAATTATACTTGAAAATTTACACGACGAAACTATTCAGCAGTTTATGTTAATTATGCATATAGTTGATTAGTAATAAGCCACCGGTAATCGGTTAAGCTTAAATCCGCTTGAGAAAATGTCTTGAGGCCAGAAATTTCAGAAATTGATTTTGAGGAATTTGCGTTTCAAAAACCAGATGCAACGAAAATAATTTAAAACTCAATTCAAAATTTATTAGTCATAATTCAGCTCACAATTGTCATGAAACGTTTACAGAGACTAGAAAAAGATAAAAGATATGTTCAAATGTTTCTTAAGTTCTTCGATAAAAGTCAGCAATCAGATTTTAATTTGTAGTCAGAAATGCACCAAAAATATGAAAAGAATTCAATGATATTATAAAAGTAATAAATTCAATTTTTTAAATAGATTTTTATTGAAAATTCTGAAATTTAGAACGCGGATTCAGAAAAAAACAAAACAATCTTCTTATTTAGCTCAAAAAGGCAAAAATTGTTTCTAATTAGCAATAAAATTGTATTGAAGCCTGAAAGAAACTAATAATATCAATTTAAAATCAATTTCAAAACTGAATCTAGAAAAGTGTGTGAACACTAGAAAATGGGTAATAATTAGGTTGAAAATGCAAAAATTTATTCTCTATATTTATATTCATTCTTCAACAAATTTAAAATTGCCACAAACGGCTATCATTGCAGATTCAGGCAAGGCGAAAAATTATCTCGATTCGGGGTCAAAAAAAAGTCCTAATTATTTTAAAAACTCTGAAAAATAACTATAATGTTTCCTCTCATCAACTGAAAATGTCTATGAACAAGTCATGATGATGATGGTCCCGCCACATACCCCTACAAAGGTTTGAGCTGGACGATTTATCTATAGATAATTAATGTAATCACAATTTCAATCAGTTATACAAAAAAAACGAACTGATTCCATTTCCAGATATAAACTTCTTCAAAAACTGTTTACTTGATTCACATCGGTGAAGACTTGAATTGCTGTAGAGTTACACAAAGCTAGCACAGGGTTTTCATGACCTTCAGTCAGACTAACCACAACTACTTCATGCATATTCTCTAAGCGTTCAAATAACAATTTAAGTTTCAATTGTAAAAGAATCCATTTATATCTGACTTCCGCGCGCGAGGCTCAAACTTATGTAGTCACTTTCTATTATTTTTTAAGCTACAACAACATAAAGGAAAAAAAAATCCATCGTCACCACCGCGACGAACACAGTAGTTTTGTCATTATATGTTAACAAAAAGATCTAATATAAAATATAAATAAAATTTTACAACACAATCATATCCGTTCGTAAAAAAATTCGTCAGTTACAGGCTTCAATTAAACAATCAATAAATAAATAGGTTTCCAAAAATAAATATTTCATCCAAAATAAATCCGTTGTTTAAACTTCGTCATATAAACTCTCGTCTTTGTTAAAAGCTTTTAAATTTCGTTCTGTACAACAGAAACTTTCACGAGTGAAATACATTGTCTCTTGAACTCCGCAAGTGTTGGTGCACGTTTAACATGTCTTGGCATCGAATTGAAAAAATTTATACCTTTATAAAATAATGAATTCTGTGAAGCTCTGGTTAAAAGTCATCAGGAAACAAGAAAAAATAATAAAAAAATTTCAAAGTCAACTCAATAAAAAATTTAAAGTCAATTCAATTTAAAATTAGGTTTTAAAAGAGAAAATGAGCTCAGAATTGGGAATTTAGCTGAAAAAAATTGCTAAATTTTAGTCTAACGAGAAATCAGAAAAAGAACCCTAGAAAAGATTCCAAATTGAATTTAAAAAATCCACAATCATATTTGAAATTCAATTTAGAATTAGTGGGAAATGAATTTTTATATTTTATTTTTAAATAAGCACTTTGAATAAGGCCAAATCCGTAACAAAGCTTAAAAACAATTAATGAAATTTCACAAGGCTTGAAATGATAAAAATGATTTCAAAGATTTGTCGTTTCCGAAGCTCAACAGCCGCCAAAAAAACTTCGAATTAAATTCCAAATTTGTAAAAATATATATTGAAGGTTTGAAAGAGCAGAAACCAGTTTTACAAAACGCAGAAAATCTCAACCAGAGAGTGCAGAAAGTTACAAATATTGCTTCAGTTAAACAGTTTAATTAAACCAGTAATTAATTTACGTAAGTATAAAATGACAGAAAATTGTTCCAAAGAACGGTTAAAAAAAATTAAAATTTATGTGAAATTATTCTGAAACATGAAGCACAAATTGATTCTAAATTATATCCTGATTTTAGCTGAGTGAAATAATGAAAATCTCAGCCATGAAAAGTCGAAAAATCAACAGCAAATACATGTGGGCTGAAGAAGTTAACCCTTTTTCAAGTTTTGAAATGAAATAATGATATTAAAAACAAGATTCTCTCACAAAATTATTTTGTCAATAAATAAACGTGGTTGAACTTTCTAATCGGGTAAACCTGGAAAAACCGGGAATTTGAAATTGGAAATCTCCTGGCCACCCTATTGATTCAATGCCATCGGCTAAATTGGTGGAAAGTGAGTTACAATATACATATTTTTTGTTTCATTTATGGTGTTGTTTATTTTCTTTTCATCATTCAGGACAATTCTGAAAGATTTCCGAACCTGTCGTTAATGGCAAGAGACGTCCTGTGTGTTTCTGCATCGAGTGTTCCACTCGAAAACAAATTTTCTTCGGGGCGGGTCCTCGTCACATCCCGCAAAAACAGACTAAGTAGGAAAAGAATCCGGCAGCTACCTTTACTAAAATATTGGCTTAAATAAATGTTCCAAAACTAGGAAAATTGCAGAACCAGCTTTTTGTTACTACACTCCAAATTTTTCAAATAGAAAAAATATATAATAAAAAAATAGAAAAACAAATTGCAAAACTTAGTTTGTATTGTATTGATTTAGTCAAACATTTTTCAACATGCATGAAAGTCTTTTTGAAAATTTTTTCACTAAAATAACGCTCTCGAAAAAACTGGCAACTTTTGTTCCCGGACTTCGGACCGGACTCCGGAACGAAGCAAATCGGACCGGACCCAAATCGGACCGGAACGAGCTAGTTCCGATTTTTTACCGGACCGGAACGCGGACCCAACGTTTTCGTTCCGATGTCGAACACTAGTCCGGATATCCGGATACGGAGAATCAAATAGTCGGATATCTGGATATACTATCCAGATATCCGGATTTTCTTTCCGTCTTCTAGGCCCGTTCGAATGAAATGTTACGCGAAATGGCTTTTTCCACAATTCCCCATCCCCTCGTAAGTAATTATTTACATAATTCTCATTAAACTATGTTCGGATACAATATCCGGATATCCGGATATCCGACTATCCGAAAATCCGGATATCCTGTCGGATAATATCCGGTTGATCCGGATTCTGGTTATTTGTGGGATATCCGAGGTCGGATATCCGGATATTTTAATCCGAATAGTCCCAGCACTATAAGGTAGTGCAGTTTAAACGGCACATAAAACCTAATTGGGATCATACCTAAATCAGGGGCTGAGAGTTACTTCTCATAGTAATTTTTCACTCTGATCAGGTAATAAAATAAGCAGGGGAATGCAACAAGAGATCTAACATATGGACGCGGTAGCTAAAACCCAACATAAAAAATGAATTTTCAGCATTATAACTTATGTTAATTATACATGTAAACATAATTAGATTCCGTTTAAATGGTTTTTGTTTATGAGGTGTTTGTTTTCCGGAAACCGGAAGTCACCATCTTGGAATTTAAAATTGTATCTGGGATCGTTTGATTGTTTCTGAACATCATCCCGATTCCCAAAGGAATCATAAATCATAGTTTTTGGTCAACTTTTACTGTTTTCCGCAATTCGGAAGTCACCATTTTGGAATCAAAAATTTCATCTGGAGCTGGTCAAAAAATCACAGCATCAATTCGATTTCGAAAATATTTATACTTGGTGGCATTCGACCATCTATGATTGTTTTTCGGAAACCGGAAGTCGCCGTTTGGGAATCTGTCTAGCGTCATTTTTCGGAAAATATTCAAATAAAATGGTATTTTACCTGTTTTTATTTAATTATTTCTTTGGCTTCCAGGCCCAGTGGAATTTATTCCGGAAAGTCCATTTTCGGGGCGTATCACCAAAACACCCAGAACCATAAACCCGATCAAACGATTATAACAAACGGGTAACACAAATATATCCGAATTTGATAGAAATAATAAAGCCTGTAATATTCTTGATATGGCAGAATGATAAAAAGCACAAAATTATATCAAATTCTGTTATCATATGCTTGAATGTTTGAAAGTGTGTTTTTTTAAAGCATATTTATAACAAATTTTGTTATTCAATTGACTAAATATTGTACATTCTAACTAATTCTAATCTTTTCTGCCGAAAACCTTACAAAACTTACTATAATTTGAAATAATCAGAAAGTAACTTTGATAGGAATTTTGATATTTAAACCATTAACGAGACCAAGTTTAAAACACAAGATAATACAAAAAAAATCCGTAGAAAAATATCTAGATTTGTTATAATCCTGATATCTTTGACTAACCGGGTATCGTATATTCTAACAAATTCTGATCTTTTTCTGCCAAAAACCTTACAAAACTTGCTATAATTTGTAATAATCAGTAAATAATTTTGATAGGAATTTTGATATTTAAACTATTAACGAGACCAAGTTTAGAACACAAGTTGATACAAAAAGTTTGCAACAAAATATCAAGATTTGTTACAATCCTGATATCTTTGACTGATCGGGTATCGTATATTCTAACAAATTCTGATCTTTTTCTGCCAAAAACCTTACAAAACTTGCTATAATTTGTAATAATCAGTAAATAATTTTGATAGGAATTTTGATATTTTAACTATTAACGAGACCAAGTTTAGAACACAAGTTGATACAAAAAGTTTGCAACAAAATATCAAGATTTGTTACAATCCTGATATCTTTGACTGATCGGGAAACCAGCCTGTGGAGCTAATTTTATGAACTTTGAGCTAGTAATTGAAAAATTCTGTTCAAATATTCATAAAATCCCTCAGTTTCCGAACATATCGTCGTAAAACCGGTTTTCCACGATTAGGAAAATTGTATCGGGGCACCACTCTAACGCAGCTGAAAAGAACCGGTGTAAAATTAGTAAAAAATAATTAACTTCATATATTGATAGTATTGAATACACAGTGCCAATTTTTGCCCCGTAAACTGCGTACCTCTACGCATGCGGGGTAAAAGTTCGAATATGAGTATTTTTTTTTAAAGTGAAATTCTCTTGCTACAAACAAAATTGGAGAATCTCTGGTAATACGTTTTGATGACAAAAGGTTAATGTACCGCTTGGAAACAAAACCGAATATTATGATAGTTTTTGCCTTTCTCTTAGAAAGGTATAGCAATCACTGGAAAAACCAAAGGTATAAAAGTGCTCCAAAGTGTCGAATCTCGTATATCAATCGACTTAGTTTGACGAGCTGAGCATTTTCTGTATGTGTGTGTGTATGTGTGTGTGTGTAACGCTCTCCCAATCTCACTCGATTTTCTCAGAGATGGCTTCACCGATCTTCATGAAATTAATTGCAAATGAGAGGTCTAATTGCCCCATAAGACCCTATTGAATTTCATTGCAATCGGATTTTTAGTTTAGAGGTTATGTTCAAAAATGTGAAAATCACGAAACATCATTATCTCAGAAACTACTCAACTGATTTTAACAAAATTGGTTTTAAATGAACGAGCTACTTAAGAAATCCTTGACTTTTGAGTTTCATGAAGATTGAACGTGCGGTTCAGAAGTTACAGAAAGAAATGTGTTCTGGAGAGTGTTTAATCTCACTCATGTTTCTCAGAGGTGGCTGAACCGATTTTCATGAAATCAGTGTCAAATGGAAGGTCTAGTTGCCCCAAAGACCCTATTGATTTGTTTTGCAATCGGACTATTACTTTGCCTGTTATGTTTAAAAATGTGAAATCCAGCTATGAAAAGGAACATATTCCGAAGACTACTCAAACTCACTCACTTTTCTCAGAGATGGCTGAACCGATTTCCACGAAATTAGTGTCAAATGAAAGGTCTAGCTGCCTCATAACACCCTATTTAATTTCAATGTAATCGGACTGTAACGTCGTCTGTAAAGTACCAGAATGTGAAAATCACGAAACTTCATTATCTCAGAAAGTACACAACCGATTTGAACAATATTGGTATCAAATGAACGGGCTAGTTAAAGGTTAATTGATGAATTTTTTAGTGATTAAACACGTGGTTCAAAAATTGTGAAAAGAAACATGTTCCGGTGATTTTTCAAATTCACTCGTTTTCCCAAAAATGGCTGGACTAAATTCAACAATCTGAGTGTCAAATGAAAAGTAGTGCTGGGACTTTTAACCGGATATATTCGTGATCCGGTTATCCGAAGCTCGGATCACGGATGTGTAAACGAATACTATTCGGATGTCCGGATATCCGGATACGGATAATCGAATAGTCGGATATCTGGATATACTATCCGGATATCCGGATTTTTTTTCTGTCTTTTAAGCCCGTTCTTATGAAATGTAACGCGAAAATTGGCTTTCTCCAAAATCCCCCATCCCCTCGTAAGTAATTATTTACATAATTCTCATTAAACTATGTTCGGATACAATATCCGGATATCCGGATATCCGACTATCCGAAAATCCGGATATCCTGTCGGATAATATCCGGATATCCGGTTGATCCGGATTTGGATATCTGTCAGATATCCGAGGTAGGATATCCGGATAGTCCCAGCACTAATGAAAAGTTTGGCTTTCCTATAGGTTCCCATTTTATTTGTGCATTATTGTGTATTTACATTACGTCAAATTTCATATTTTATACTTATATTACAACATATTATTTTAGAACCCAAAAAGTGAATACACATTTTTTGGATTGAAGCGTTCATGTAAATCTATTTTTACAGATAATAAGTTTGAATGAGAATGGCTGGGTCCGACCGATAAGTGGATTAATTTAGGTTTTACAATAGTTCTAAGTGCGTACTTTTGCCCCTCACTATTCTATGCGTGAAGTACTGTATGAAAGTCTCCATCAGCGCTCATTGTCATTTTCAATTGAGAATCGTCATGTAAGAGTGATGCTGATAATCTCTGTTTTCAATTGAAAATCATTGCTTTCCTATTAAAGCCCTTCAGCTGTCAAAACCAAAGCAAGAGCTTTCGAGTAGTTTTCATATAACTCACAAAGTGCTCAATTGGAAGCGACAGATCAAAGCTGATAATTGTCAATTGAAAATTACACTGGCAGGCTCTGATCCTTCTAGCGGTGAGATTTAGCCTTTCTCATACGACCTAGGAGAGGAGAGAATCTAGGAGAGCTTGATTTGATATTTTAGTGTTTAAACCAAACATGTGAAACAATAAAAGAGGCAAAATAATTTAAATGTAAAAGCCACTCCCTATATGAGTCTTCTGGCAGCAATTATGATAACGGATTTTTGCTAATGGCTGGATTAATCGGGAATTTTTCAGTGAATGGTTCCAAGAATAGTTTGTTTTTTCAAATCTGTGAGTTTTTTTGCTCAGAAAACTAAAGCATTTTCAGGAGGCTGGCATCACGGCTAACTAATAATACGTGCCCCGAAAGCTATCCGTTTAATTTATTAATTTATAAGTGAATTAAGTGGCCAAACTTGTTAAAAAGTGTCAAGTTGTGATCTGTGATGCTTTGTCTAAGTGAGGAAAGTGAAGGTTTTGTGAAAAACACAGTGTTCCTTGCGTGAAAGTGATAACTTTTCCTCGAATTGCAATTGAAAATTGTAAGGCCAGCTAAGTTGCGTGAGTGTGAGTGCCTACTTTGTGCGTCGCGCTAACTAGCGGTTCGTTATTAACATGCGAAAATGGAATGCATGGCGGTGTGAGCGAAGAGAGTAGTGTTGTGCTGTGCTTGTCGGTGTTTGTTTCGCTGGCATAGGCATAACCAAAATAAAACAGATGAGTATAAGTTTTTGTATCAAATATTTTAAGAATGCATAGGCTCTGTGTATAGTGGTTTTTAGCGGGTTTTGGACTTTTTCAGAAGTGTAAATGTGTCATCTGTTGGGTGCACAAAGTGTGGTAGCTTTTCGGTTGCGGGTAGTTTTTTTTTATATTTACAAACCAGATTGTGCGATGCACTCTCACAGGTCAAAATTGACAGTTTTACAATATAGTTTCAAAATTTATCATTCGAGCATGACAATGCGGCATGCGGTTGATGCATCGTCTACAATTGTGAGTCCTGGCAGGGCGGTGACATTTTATTCAGTTCTATGTTCTTGTTTTATGATTTTCCTAGCTTTTGGACATATGTTGATATACATAAGTAACTTTTATTTAATTATGTTGAAATCGTTTTGAAAATGAAGCGGTCGTGCATTATGCCCCGGTGAAACGCATCATCGGCCCGGGTGAGTTTTGTTTATCTAAGGGTTTCCGGAGTGTAGTGGGCACGCTATTGTTTGCTTCGGGGAGGTTAGCTCAGTTTCGCGCACGTTATTTTGACAGCGCTCAGTGTAACTATCTTAATACAGCGGTTTCGGAGTTCAATGACCATTACATCGTATAATGTCGGGTGTGCCTTGTGGGTTTTTTTTACTCGCTCTAACGGTTCTTTGAGCTGGTACCAGTAGTTTGCGTTCGGCGTGCGGTGCGTTTTACGAAATTCATTCGTTTCGAGGTAAGTTTTAATAGTTCACGGGATGAAACGCGAAGTTTGGTGTGATACAGACTGTTAACGATTGGTTGCCGGTGATACCTAGAAACTTCGATTCTCCTATATGCCGATACAGCGATCGTGATGCGGTTCTATTTATATCGTCTTCTGATGGCCGGTTGCGCAGAGACCGCGAAATATCCATATCGGGCGCGAATTTGTGTAGAAAAGATCGCACCATCAACCTCGATGGATCCAGATCAATTCCTTTCCACTAACACTAATACCTTCCTTTGATACTTGTGGATGATGCAGAGGATTCCTCGGTCTCTAGTAGCAACAAGTATTAAACTAACACTCCCGATATCCCTTCTTCTATTGATCTGCATTGGGCGTGGCCAGCTACGTTATTGACCAGTGAAAAGAAAAATCACCAGGAATTGTACACTGAAAATGGCTTGCTACTCCTAGGCACCATTTTGACGGTTCTTTGTGCAATTTCAGCTGATTCTGGTCAATCGCGGGCAACACACGGGCGATCAAATATGCTATGCTATGCTATGCTAGAAAACTAAAGCATTTTCATTGATGGATAACTGCAGCGTACATCATAAACTGAAAATATATTTTCGTTATTCTTCGCACGCACGTTTCGCAAACATGGAGTTCGTAGATTGTACAGCACTTTTGTTGATTGTATAGAATATTCGTATTGCAAGTTATCGAATTGAACTGCAACATTACGCATAATTTGTACAATTCACGGATGTACTTTCGTACGAACGTGGATAACAACGAACAAAAAAATTTGTAAAATGTATATGTTATTGCGTAGGCTTACTAATTTTTCGTACTATTTACATTATGCAGCGTTTGTTTGTACGAATGCTGCGTTCATTTTTAAAAACTTTCGTTACGTATAAGAATACGTACTTTGACAGTTCTGACGAAAGTACCCTCATATTTATAACGCATTGGTTTCGTTGCAGAAAAATATAAAAACTTAGTAAAAATGGTAAAAACAAAACCCCCAGAAAACTGAAATTGAAAACATAAACGATATCATTGTATAGGCTGAGTTAAGGGGTTATATACTTTTTTGCTCGAGAAAAAAGTGCATAGTTTGCGACGCAGCAGATCAACTGAAATCAAAAAACTTATATTATTTCATTAGTTTAGAAGTGTGCCGGGTATCTGAACGATCGTTTTAATAAGTATTTTGTTGTCAGTGCAAACGGGAGCGTTATTTCCGAAAAACATGTTTTGAGCGCTGGAAATTGCATTAAATTTTTTTTTTGGCAAATTAAACTTCGTGTATAAAGAATAGATCGTTCAACGACCGGGAAATTTAATAACGAACATTGAAAAAAGATGAAGAAAATCGGTTCAGTAGTTTCACCGCAATCGTAAACACGGCATAGTCAATTTTTGAGAAACGCCATTTCGAGATAAATGCGTATAAAGTTTGAAGTTTAGCTTATGCAGCCGTGGTGAGGCGCGCTGTAAATCGCTCTAACTTTCTCCCTATTGCTCAGATCTTTATGATTTGTAAAAATGTTCTCAAGATGTGTACTTTAAGATAATACAATTAAAAAATCGATTTTTTGGAAGTTATGTTTAAGTGAATAAACAGTTGAGAATAAGAATGTTGAACACAAAATATCATCTTTATTATTCACAGAAAAAAGGCCGTTCTCCCTACATTTAATCATATGTTTTTTAATCATATCACACGAATTTTTTTTGATAGTCTATATATACTGAAGAAATAGCCATTGATAATACATAATATGATACACTGGTCAATAGAGACTGGCCATAAGCATCAAACTAAAAGAAAAGAAAGATAAAAGCCACCTTAACAAAGGAATAAAAAAGTAAACATTACGTTGAAGCGACGAGCCCGGCGAGCAATTAGTATGCGACACTTTGACGTAAGTTGACGCATTCTTAAGGAAATGATTGAAAGCTATAATCTTTCTAGGGCTTGAACTATAGGTCAGCATTTTTTTCGCTTTTGACGAGCTGTGTTATTTTGTAATTTATTACTAGTTATACTTTCGTGATTTCTATGATAGTAACGGACTTTATTTTCTTAACCCTTGTCATAGCAGTTTTTTCACTGATGGTAGAAATAACCAATATTCCAAGACAAACCGAAACCCCATAGGTACAGCTCAGTACATATAAGAAACGCGTAAAAAGGTTCATTTTTGAGTCACACCAAGCTTGGAACGAAAAATAACAGAATCGCATGTTGCACGCGATGCGTAGGCAGGAGAGTGTCATCAAATTGTGAGACTCGCCGTCGCTCTTTTTCACATTTTTTTTTTTTTTTATTCTCGCTTATTTTCCGTCGGTCTATTTCCGCCACTGTTGTGGCCAATTACCGACGCCCAGGGAGGCGACTCCACACCCAGGTCCCTAACTCACGACCCGTTTATTAACGGACCGGCGCCAACGGCTTTACTTCCTCATGCGATGGAAGGCGTGATCCCAGAGATTTTTCGCCTCAGAAAATCTCCCGGTGTCGGCTAGGATTGAATCTAGACCAGTTGGGTTGGTTGTGAGTGGATCACGCCACCCCACAACCATCGACACCTATGTCGGCGGTGGGATTCGAACCCAGGCGTCGAGCGTGGTTGGCGGAGACGTTACCAACCACACTAGGCCCCCGCTAGCTCTTTTTCACATGTAGGAACTATAGCACGCAATGAATAAAATGTTTATCTCGTTTCGAGCAACTGTTCTGCTTTCAAGCAGGTTAATTAAGGCGGCACTAAAATAATGGAATCCGGGTGCTGCTAGTGTGATGACTTGCGATTCGCATTGTGTATCGTTCTCCAGTTGAAATTGAATCAAACTGTGTTGGCTATACAGTGGTATTAAAATAATGGAATGGCCTGCGGCGAAGTTCCACAGAAACTCGCACTGTCTGGCAGTCGGAGCCAGCTAACCGCTTCTGGAGTCTCATCTGTCATTATAATAAAAACCACAAGAGTCTTCCCAAACTTGGAGAGGAACTTTTTCGGTTGGCTGCCAGTTTGTAGCCAAAGAGCAGCTGGGAGGTTACCACGAAAAGTAATTAGATGTTTATTAATGAGAAAATAATTGAAATTTCAATTGCGAATCTGCATAAAGATTGTGTGCGGGTGGAAAATTAATATCCGTTTTTGTCCCACGCCTTTTGTAAATACTGATTGTCTTTGCTAAACTTGATGGAGGGATAAATCCGTTCTAATATAATTGGATACTTACGTAAAACAGTAAAAAACTCCTTCTTGATTTCTTCAGAAATCCGCGATTTTATATTTTGGTTGGATATCGGATACTTGACAACGAAAGTGATATTAATACACACCACCACCATAGTACCAGATTGGATTACATAAACAACAACATTACTTCGGTGACTACAAGTTTAGAAAACAACAATTACGAACTCCGAGAATAGTTCTTCTTTTGCATAGTTATTACAAGCATAGCTTGAATTTCTATTAGTCGCCTGTCAGGGCGGCGCATATCAACAAACAACCAGCGACGTAGACTCTAGCCGCGATGTCGACGGCGGCAATGACGGTGACTGACGCCAAACAGGTCGCCATATCGGACCGACGACGATGCTAAACGAGACAACTGTTGAGTCGAAGCTCATTTATTATGTATGCAAATAACCTTTCGTGCTATCGATGAAGAAAACGGGCTCCCCGACGACTGGCCCCACGCTGCCTGATCTTCCGATGGTATATTAACACAGCAGCCCCTAACCCCTTCATCCTTTTCCGCGAAGGATAGGGTTAAAGGCGAAAGGTGCAATTCATGACGAATCGATATCGCATAAAAGTGACTGCTCATTTACTAATTAGGAAAGAGTCCTTGGGACTTATTTGGCTGTCCATTTGTTGATCTTTCGAATCTTGAGGATTAAGACTCTACCAACAGTCACCGGGAGATAGCGGTTGGATAGAGGTTGCAGGACAGAATAATCAACCAGCTGCTACGATGTGATTGGTAACAAAGGTTGTACAATGTTTCGAGTTACTCACGTGGTCGTGAATACAAATCTCAAAGAACCGCACCAATTGAATGCTTCATGCTCTGGGCTACAAGATTACAGATTGGAAGGAAAGACAAACATTGTTACCTTATCGGCATTTGTTTATTATACAACACAGCTTAATTAATGACAGCACTTTCTGGCTGTTGCATAAGTTTCAATTCTCAACCCGTCGAATATGAAAGCAAGCTGCTGTTGATACTTATTTAAAGTCCCGCATCTCTAAACATTGCGTTACACACGTTGATTGAAATGTATAACCGATCGTGCCTAATTGGAAATATTCCCGATTAGCACTTCCACTCATCAATTCTCTGAATTGCGCTCTGGACTAAAATAATGGAATGCTAAGTAGCAGTTTGAAGGGTACCTAAGCCGAATGTTACGAACCTACTGGAGTTTGTCTGTTCCAACTAGTGATGAATGATAGCGAACTAACAGGAGTTTCTAGTTGTACAACTTGTTCAACGTTAAATTTCAACCAAGGATAAACAATAATGATGCAGAAGCTATAACAAACACCTCTCGACAGCGGCGGTTGAAATGGAAAGAGATTGGTCGGAGATAGCAATGTCTTGTTCCAAGTTCATTTGTTTACAATGATGACTTTCAAAATAGAAACCACACCTCCTGCTCATATTCTGAACCTTTCTCGCTGTTTATGCTCTGTGAGTGAAGTAAACATAGAAATTGTTTCATTGTGAGGTTAGAATTATTTATGTTCATTTGTGTCTGTCTTTAACGTAATCAACATAGCAATTGTACGTAGGATAACGACTCCAAAAATCGCCAGTGCAACAAAAATATACTTTTTCTTCTGCCTTGACTTCTATCTATGATATGTATTTTGACGCCAAAACAAATTACGCCAAGTTTAATCTCATTTCACCATAAGGGGCAACATTGGCGCCATTTTAAATTTTTGAGAAATCGACAGTTTTCAATGTTTTTTCGACACGATTTTGTTATTAAGTCAAATAACAAAGTTCTAAGAGTTTGTCCACCTATTAGCATTTTCTTACCCAGCTTTAAAAAAAAAACAGATCTTGAATCGGACAAAAACCAAACTCAAAACGGTGATTCTTCTGGTTTTGGCATGGTTTTAGTATACTTCACAAAGCAGAATAATATCGAGTCTGCAAGTAATAGTCAAATTATGTCTTATATTAAGTAAAAAAGTCTAAAAAATCGATTGTTAGGTGTCTGATCCACGTAAGATGTCAGCAACATGTCAACTTTGCCCCAATTCCCCCGAAACTTTATCGAAGGTAGGAATTTGGCTTTAAAACAAAATGGCGTCGAACTCCACATCATAATTTCATAATCGATAATTTCCGATTTCACAAAATTTGAAAATGGCGCCTCTGTTGCCTATTTTTTCCAGTGTGTTGACTCATCACTGCAACCAGAGACATTTGATCTATTGTGATATTGCTCAGGTGTTTTCTGTACTCCGCACTTCATATTATTGGCAGTATCACTATTGAAGTAAATGATACGCTTTTCATTTATATCCGTGTTTGTGTGTGAGAGTTTACCCTTTCGTTTCAAGCACATTGCTTTACTATACCGAGCCTCTTTCTATCCTACCAATATCGCCAAATTACAATTCGTTGGAGTGAGGCAACACCTAACGTTCCTTTCTGGTCAGGTTAATTCTAAGAGTGACTTATTATGTCAAAAGGAAGAAATTATCGAAACCTCGTTTCCCGTGCCAACATCGCCAATTACAATTCCCAGGAGAGGATAGAGATTCCTGCGATGAGATTAATTATAAGAAGGACTTAATTTGTCAAAAGGAAGGAGTCTTATCGAAACCTTGTTCCTCCTACTAACACCGCGTCACCTTTGATCAGTTTTATTATAAGTAGGACTTATATTTTGTCAAGAAGGAGGAGCAGGGGTACTATAGAATTCAGCTTGAAGGAAGGGTATGTACTAGAGAACATGAGTATAAACCCATGTTAATGTCCTTTGACAAACAAATGGCTTGATTCTACTAAGATTCGAACCCACGACATATGACCATACGAGTCATGTGATTACACTAGACTGCCGGTTCAAACATGGACATAAATGGTTGGTGTTGCACGGGCAATGTTGTCATCCGACAATAGCTAAGTGAGAAGGTGCGACGCGATCATTATTCCGGCGGTAGAAGAAATGCTTCGCCAACCCAAGCGTCTGTTCACCAAGATGGTGCGGCTCAAAATAACATCTGATCTTCATTTTAGGAGCAGCTGGTCAACGTCAGCGTGGGACTCTAAACAGAGTTAACACGATGGTTTCCCAGCGAGACAAAGGGTTGGGGAAGGCCATACGAGCCGCCCCGGAAAACCATATGTTACAAACAACGAAAGAGATAATACGGATCGGAACATCGGTATGAGCCTAGGCAACGAAATCAGGACTACGAAATTTGGGACATGGAACTGCAAATCGCTCTGCTTTCCAAGATGCCACAGGATCAGTAGCGTAGCTAGGGGGGTGCGGTTGGTGCGGTCCGCACCAGGCCCACCACTAAAGGGGGCCCCAAAATCTTGCGAACACCGACCATGATTCGTGATTCGACTGACGCCGAAGTTGAATGTTTTGCGATCGCAGAAAACATTCGATGCAACGAGGAAACACGTAACGAAGGAGCGATTTTTTGCGATGCTGAAAACCAGACTTGGTACGCACCGCACTAGAAGCGGAACAAAAATTGAGCTCTTGCTTGCTAGGTATCACGCACCTGAGCTGGGTGTTTCGGTCGATGATTCGGCACGCGAAAAATGAAGAATACCACCACAGAGCGGATATCTCTTCGTTGGTGTTTTTCCAAAGTTACATAAAGCGCACGGTGTAGCCCCGAATCATTTCGCTTACTTTTTTGCTTCGTGGCATCTCCGTTTCCTTGTACTCTGCTTCTTCTTGCTATGTATATTACACGTTGCAGCTAGTGCAGAGGGTGAGCGCTGACGACATATGTGGGTGAGTGGGTGACAATATATTTGTGTTGTTTTTGAAATTAAATGTCATGAATTCAATGAAATGAAATTTAATGTAATGAAGCAGCAAAATAATGCTCTGTTTAATAGTTACGTAAATTTTTCCGTGCAACAGTTGCAATTACTTTTTTTTTTCTTCACAAAAGTTGCAGCTACTTGGATTTGTTCGTTTCGTTTTCACATTTGATGTTTTTTTTTTCACACGCTCATTGTACCACACGCGCAAACCAGGAGGCTTATTTACTTCTTATGAAAAAATTAGGCAAGACTAAAAGCAAGGTGTTCAACGGGGTGTTGTTCTCTAAATATAGAAAACTAGATAGAGGCATTAGACAGTTTTTAAGAAAGCATGCGTTTCGGTAAATATTTCCTATAATATGAGGTTTAAATTGCTTTATATTTTTGAGCCTTCAGTTAGAAAATACAGTAGAGAATAACCAAGGCAGTATTTTGATACTTTCCGTCGTTTCAGGAAGCATAATCATCAATCTTGATTCAAAAAACGAGTTTATATTTTAAAAAATATTACAAAATTCTCAAACAATCATGGTAAAGCACGCAAAGCAACTAAAGCAGTGCTTGATTGTAGCTCTACCTTCATAACCCACACGCACTTTATGAAAGAAAAAACAGCCCCGTCATTTTCATTAGGAGCCCACATTTTTGTATCGCACCAGGCCCACCAAGCCATAACTACGCCACTGCACAGGATTACCCAAGTAACACACGTTGGTATAGAATAGTTGGCGTTACCTATTCCATGACATCAATATCACCAGAAAAGCGCAAAATATGAAGGCTAGTAGAACAAGTACCGATTACTGCATGAGAGCAAGCCAACTTGATATAATTAAGTGGCAAAATACATCTCGAGTACTAATACGGCAATGCGCAAATCTGTTGCTATGACAACTGTTAACCAGCGCATGCGCAAATGTGTTGTGTCTGCGCAGTGCAACTAGATCGACAATTGCTTTCATCAGTGGCAGTTTTAATTGATTATAAAATGATGACAAAAAATAATATTCAACCTTTCAAAAAGAGTTGTTTCTTTCGGTACAATATTGAAATTGTTTTCGCATAGTTTCAACGTAATCTGGATATAAAATCTAACAAAACTAGAAAACGTTGTTAGATATACAATAACAAAAAACTGAAGTGATATTGGTTACACTGCAAGCGTTTTGTTGATCTTTTGATGGCGCGTTTTGACGCGCTTCGAATAAATATAGAAATCGTTCATATAATTTAAATATGATTTTGATCAAGTAATTTTAAGTTGGGTGTTGAATGCTACGACTATTGTACTAAGGAAAAGCATTTTACAGGTACGTAGTGTTGTTATTAGATGGTGTAATGTCTTACGAAAAGACCAAGTGATAGTGATTGTCATTCTTGAACTCCTGTTATTAAAAACATCTCCAAAACCAGAAAAAACGAGCTTGTTTTCGAAATGCGGTTGTATTACTGATGAAAAACAACTTCAAATACAATATAATAACGCAAGTTTTCAATTGCGCTTGTAGTACACTTATATGACTACTTTCGTTGTTACTTATTTTCTAACATGTTTTGTGTGTTACTTGGGTATCTACATCAACGTCGAACCGCTCAACGCAAGGATGTGCAAGTCTAGGAGAAAAGGCCGGTTTTCCAACTACAGCATCATCAACGTGCACTTCGCACATGTAGGAAGACCCGATGACGAGAAGGAAGCGTTCTACGTGCAGCTGGGCAGGTGATCGGGCCTAATAGCCTGCACGCCGTGTTTAATGATAACGGCCATCGGTGCGTAAACTTCGCGGCCTCCCGTGGTATGGTAGTCCATAGTACCTTCTTTCCCCGCAAAGATATCCACAATCCACCTGGAGATCATCCGACCAATAAACAGAGAACCAAATTGACCACGTTCTAATCGACGGCACGTTCTTCTTCGACATTATCAGCGTTCGTATATAGATTCGGACCACTACCTAGTAGCTGTGTGCATGTGCTCAAAACTATCGACGGTGTATAACACCCGCCGAAGTCGAACGCCGCAGCCAAACATTGAACAACCGCGGGACGCCGGGGTTGCACAGGAATACGCGCAGCAGCTGGAGGCAGCGTTACCCACGAAAGAGCAGCTTGGCGCAGCTACTCTTGAAGATGGCTAGGGGAGCATCCGATTCGCACTGCTGTAGCGCTACTAGGTACAAGGGCTCCGAATCATAGAAAAGACTGGTTTGACGGCGAATGCAAACAGTTAGAGAAAGCTGAAACACCGTACGAGAGCGAACGTGGAACGATACCGACAGACGCCAAAACTCAGTTCTCCAAAGGATTCCGCCAGAAAGAGGACCGTGATCACGTAGTGATGGAAGAGCTGTACCAAAATAACGACACTCGGAAGTTCTACGAGAAGCTGAATAGCTCCCGTAAATGCTACGTGCCGCAAACCGATATGTGCAGGAACTTGGACGGCAACCTCCTTACGGACGAGTGTGAGGTTATCGAAAAGTGTAAGTAGCACTTCGATGAGGATCTGAACGGCAATACAGAAGAGCACGAGGACGGCAATCGGCAATTGATCATGGTGCACGAGCAGACGAAGACGAGGTACATGACAGGAAGGTGTTCACGAGAAGACAGTGCTAACCTCCCACCTCGAGTTCAAGTATGTGGTGATGAAATTGAGGTGGTCGATGAGTTCGTATATTTGGGCTCACTGCCGACAACGATACCAGCAGAGAAATTCATTGGCGGATTATGGCAGGAAATCGTGCATACTTTGGGCTTCGGAGGACTAAAGACTTGATTTTCCTTTACAATTTGATTGAGTAAGTTGAGTTGTATAGGAGAATCAAGTTTTTTGATAAAAATAGATTGCGTTAGTAAAAGTAACTACTAGAAAGTTACAATAACATAAAAAGGGTAACTAATAGCAGTTTTTCCGGTCATTAAACAAAATGCTCGCGTAAATTTCGTTTGTACTACCACTACCACTACAGCGCCATCTCTTAGCATTGAACATTTTTTCGGGTGTCCCATTACTGGATTGTAACACATTGAAAACGGTAGACTATTTTTCAAAAACATTCATGTGCTTTACTGTACAATTCAGTTTGGATCATTAATGCCGAGGTAAATAATAAGATGCATGCATTCGTCAACACTCGGGCTCGTGCTTTATTTCAGGAACCTGTGTACTAATGAAACGTAGTGCTAACTACAATTGTTTTATCACGTTCGGCTATAAAGATAATTTATCATTTTGTGCTGCTGTAACATATACATCGAGTCAAACGTGAAACGGATCCAATATGACTCATCACAACATAACAATGACCTACTAACAGCAGAGCTCCTGAATGGCGCAGAAAATATGTGCAATTTGAAATGGAATTGAGTTCATCATTATAGGCAAGATCATTTAAACGATGGAACTGATGATTAATGATTGTATAGCCAAATCGTTCACCTCTACCCGCAGGCAGTTGACCCCGAGGATTGTCGGTGTATTAAGCTTCTAGTAAGTTAAGGTTGATCCCACGGCCACGTGGCAGAAATTTGTGCATACGATAGATGATCTACAGCTGGTAGAATCGATTAATCATACTCTGTTTTACGAAAAATGGAAACCGTTTTGAGTGTCGGACGGAAAAGGGGCTTTGCGTTTGTTTAATACGTTTCAAATAATACTGCAGGTAATCAAGTAAAATGGAATTTCGTACACTTTGTATACTGATATCATTGTATTATTTGCGAGATGATTAATTTCTGGGAAAATCATTCACAAAATGGCACAGTAAAGTGTTTTTTACAACATACAACACAAAAGTTTTTGTCTTCAGTTTTTGTCACTCTTCCAAATCTGATTCCTTCAAACAATAAAATACCAATAGAAGAAATAAAACAAATGTGAATAGTAGGTACTAGTGATTGACGACTACCATTCATGATTATTGGGGGTTAGAAACAATTAAAACAGCTAGTAGAATGGGCCGCACACGTGTCAGCATATGGATGAGTTCTCCTTAATCTTCACTTTGTCCTCGAGTGCGCCGTTTATACCCCTCTTAAAAACCATTCGCTTGCGATTATTCGAAATACACGTTAAAGTGCGCCAAAAGAAGCATATTTGTTGAAGTCGTAAAAGCCCATTCAGTTGAGATGATTTAACAATGGCTAGCACATCGAAGCGGATTTGACGCCATTTTTGCTGCACTGTAAATTGAGAAATTCAGTACATAATGCGACCTTTTAGCGCTTGTTGAAACAGTGTCAAGTGCCTCGAACAACGAGTAATCGCTACCAGAAACAAGGACCTCTTATGCCGATCATCACCTCCTTTCATGGTGGGTGGTAATAAAACGTCAGCAAGTGAGCAACTAATCGAAATTGAGCGAGACCGTATAAATATTGAAATATGCCAGAAGGAACACACAAAGGATGTCTTACACATGACCGTCGAAGGGTGCATTTTCATTTCGTGCTCAGCTCCGCACAGCACCTTGCTGTCTAGTAGAAGAGTGGAGTAATTTTCCGACGCTGTCTCGTCACATGCCCGTTTGATATAGATCTGTATTTCAGGCGCAGTAGTTGACTGCAATTGAATATAACGAGGGGGAAGGATGAGTTTCAATGATAAATTACAGAGAGATAATACAGTGGTTTTGATGTAGCTACAATCGTGGGCAGGTTCATTACTTGCCCATTGATGAACCCCAATTTTTGGAGTTTTGTTTTACACATTTTAATAATTTGTGGAATGTTACACATAGAAGCAGTAAAAAAATGTTTATATGTATTTCTGCAAAATGGTACCACCCTAACAAATAATCGCATCGCGTGTCATTGAAAATCGGAATGAATGACTTACGGTCCTATTCTTCGGGCGGTAGAAGTAAATACCTCAAATCAATTTACAATGGCATGACTGAAACATTTGGAATAAACCGGCGCAAACCTTGGGCTGTGCGTTTTGTTTCCTTCTACGACATTGGCACTTTTCTTTTTATACCCTCCAGATTAAAATCGTTATATTGTGTATATGGCCTAAGGGAATAGCGCTTCCGGTTTCGCGTGAATACTGTTTAAATTGTGCCGTATCAGTCAGTCTATATGATACTTGCCATGTCCCCCAACTTGTTAAAAATTTAGGCTTGGAAATTATGCAGAATTTTGGTTTAACAATATTTCATCAGCCCAAAATTTGTTGCACTCCACAGGAAGAGTTATCAAACAATTTGAACACTCGCTGCAAATTTGTAACAATTTCAACCTGCTGCCGCTACAATGTTCGGTACCACATTGTCTCGTTTGCGTGAAGTCCTTTGGGGTTAAACGCAGCTCCAAACCCCCGGTGCTCGAAAACGGCGAAGATAAGCACTACCTATCTGCAACGGCCAGCGCGTAAAGTACTGAACTAAGTCGCATGAAAATGAATGATGTCTTAACGCATAAATCAAAGAAGTTAAGCCGAGTCGAAAGAACCTATCCGAGCTGGGATGTAAATCATTTTTATTGCAGCTCTGTCTTCGTCGGTGCCGCCGGAACCGCAAACAGCAGCGGCCGTGTCTTAGAAGAAGCGTCTATTCGTGTAGTAATATATGCAAGTGAGATTATTCGATTTGAACAATGACGTGTGGAACGGATGATGCATATGGCGTGCAGTGCCGGTCCATCCGACTATCTATCTTTCTGCTTGTGCCGTGTATATGGCGTGCGTCTACTAGCTCATTTCGTTTATGGCTACTTATTGACTAGACGAATGCTTATGGTAAATCTTCGCTACTTCGAGGTGATGGGAAAACAATTCGCGAAATTGCCATGGAATACGTTCGAGATTGCCAGCAAACAATAGACACTTGGATGAGTGAAGGCGTGGGAAGTAGTTGGCATTTGTGTTTCAAATATCGAATGAAAAAGTATTATTGTGCAATGAGTTGACCGGGAGTTTTGAAATAAAGGTATTTATAATCAATATATTCTGTTTTCAGTTAATCAATTTTGTCAGTTAATTTTTAATAACACGAATTTATCCATCTAGGTATGTTGCATTTGGTGGAGAACGATTCAGGCGTTTTAATGTTGTGGTAAAACAAACAAGTTCATGTATGACATAAAGAGATGGTTGTAATGGATGGTTTTAGCATCAATCGATCAGAAATTTTTCTACGACTATATATTCGAAAGAAAAACAATCGGGCTATTGATGCCAACCAGTCACACCTTTCTTCGCCAATACAAGCGACACTTAAGATTTGCTTTCGACTGAATTATTATCCGACCGACACTTACGTACACAAACGATTCGGCGATTAGTATTACTAACCAGCGGTTGGAATCCTGTGCAGATCGGAATGACCAGCAATAAACGGAGATAGTTTATGCAAGTGGCTGGTAGCAGCACTGTTTCCTGTAAGCCTTGTTTTAATAATGATATTAAGGTGAAACCTCATTGAATCCAAAAATGGCCAACTTCGAGTCACCACTCCGAATTTTCAAAAGCACAAGACTCGGAAATACTCATTGCGTTTCCTATGAAAATTCTATTTTATGTTTGCTTCACCACAGCAAACATAAAATAGCATTTTCACAGGGAACTCAATAACTATTTCCGAGCCTTGTGCTTTCGAAAATTCGAAGTGGTGACTCAAAGTTGGCCATTTTTGGATTCAATGAGGTTTCACCTCCAACTGGTAGAAGTGAAACAAAACCGGTACTTTTAGCATTAGTCTGTGACGAGAGTCACTTAATAACAAAAGTAATCGCTACAACAACCTAATCAAATCGCTTTCACAATGCTAGACACCAGATTTTATATTTATATTGACCTATTTAAATATTTTATTATATAATATTTGAAAAAAAAAATCGCAATGTCTTTCTCGAGTTAGCAAGGGAACCGAATCTAGTATCCGGAAGTGAACCTATGTGCAATTAAAACATGACAGCGCGATTGTCGTAATAAATGTTTATCTTTCGTTTCGAACGAGCGAAGAACATTTGTTTGCTGAGTAACCCCATAAAATGCCTTTTTTATTAGCAGTTACGAGTGTAGCAGTTGGTATTAGACGCACAAGAAAAGTTCTATTACTTCATTTCCTTTGTAAACGAGCCCCATTTAGACTAAACGAAACAATCCTTTTTTTGATGTTTTAAGTTGTACAGCCTGGAGGGAGTTTAATAATGAGAAAAATGCAAATTTATGGAGCGCCAAAGTGTAGGTGATTAATGGTCTGACACTCTCGTTGGAGTAAAAAGTGCCGTGCTCTTTGCATGCGAAACGATGTGCCGGAAACAGCAAGTTTAGTAAGATGAGTTGGCTTCTGTGGCTTAGACGCTTTCGCAAACAGATGGAAATAACGCTTGGTTTGCGCTTTTACACCACTCTGTTAACTGTCTTGACTTATACCACCAATAGCATCCATTTATTATTCATCGTGAAAGAACAAGATAACAACAACGTGGAACAAGATGATGATTATGTACCACCAATTTCGAAGATAAGCGAATGTAGCAAGCGTTTTACCGCAAAAGGTGCATGACTCAAATGTATAGTCAGAACCTAGTTTACAACCGTGTAAAACAATTCGACTAACGGCTGCATCGTGCCATCGTGGCGCGGCGTCCCATCACCGTACATATCTATTCGCTTGCATCTTAATTTCCGATCTAAACAATTTTAGGCTGAAACGTGCCACACACTTACACCCCTCGTAGACACTTGTCACTGTACCGGCTCTTATCCTGACCCACTTCATGTCGAGTGCTTCCGCTTAGCGCGATCTCAGCGGAGGAGTGCAAGTAGAAGGGCGGGCATTTGATGCCTTCGAGCTACCGAGCAGGACCGAGATAGGTGCGACCGGAGGTCACGCACATTGTCACGCCAGCCAGAATGGTAAGTTTTAATGGTCTGATGGTAGGTTGTAGCTTCCCTAAATGGCTCTGGTGCAGAGGTGAGGCTCGAATAAGGAAATTGCTCATCGTGGATTTAATGACCTTTTTTTCTGCATGCCGTTGTGAAGTTCTGATTAGAGCGAAAAAAATGGCTGCCATTCATTTAAAGCGAGGGACTAATATTGTAGGAATATTACGCTCATTAAGACACAGACTTTTTATTCAACCAAACGATGTTTCGTAGTGCTCCCTGCAGCTTGACTGTCTTTAAATATGTTATTATACCGCAGCCGCAGGTACATAATAGCAAACCCAATTGAAAATGCAAACAGTTGGACTTCCAGTTTTCAAGAGCGGAAGGCATCGGAATAAGCAAAAATCCGACAAATCTGCCCCGACATTGACAAATTCATATTAAATTACAGTTCGCAGTTTTTTTTTCTCTTCTGCTCCTTCAGTGTCAGTTCTGGTCTCTAATAAAAACCACACTTTGCGCCGTTCGTCGTCATCATTGTCGGTCGACTTGTATGCATGGTGCCAGCCACTTTGGAGGCTTCTGTCTGTCGGTGGCACTTGTCGAAGTCGTCGAGTCGCGCGCAAAAAAGGGAAGAAATTCAAATGAAATGTTAATGCGGCAAAAAAACTACAACCGCAACCAATCAAGGACTAACTTCATCTCTCTATGTACATAGTTGGCAGCAGACATAATGCAATTGGCATGCTTCTCCTGTACCGTTCAGTACAACCCTGAGTCCCCCGGTCTCCGACTCTAACGCGAGATGTATGACGATACTCTGCAGGGCCACGCTATGTAATGCAGCAGCAGCAATCAAACCGCAATCCAAGGAAGAACCCCGGCATAGTTGAGAGTATTTGTCGTATGCTTCGGAAACCAGAGAAGGAAAACCTCAAATCAAAACATTTACATATCAACTATCTCTCGGGTGGCACTATGTTGAGTTTAGTAGAGATGCGCGCCGTGAGCTGAGAGAGAAGAAACAGTTTGCCACAGCTTTAGCGGTACCGTCAGAGGCGCTTCGGAAGCGACACTTTGCGTTTCTGTACTTTTTTTGCGATGCCGTTAACATTCGGCCAAGTTAAAGACTGCACCCTGGAAGAAATAGGTCAAAGAAAAGTTTCAATTTCGTTGATGAATGATTGATGTTTTTTGTGGTTAATAAAATAAACACGGAGATTTTTATAGCAGCGAAAATAGCTGTGAGAGATTGTTGAACATTGAACTATTGAGCGGAACAAGTCAAAATACTCTAGACTATATATCATATTCAAATATAAATAAATTCAAGTTTCGCTTTCGGTATAAGTAACCTCTAGATGTACACTCAACATATTTTTAACAACACGATAGGTAGATAATAGTGCTGGGACTATCCGGATTAAAGTATCCGGATATCCGATCTCGGATATCCGACAAATATCCAAAATTTGGATCAACCGGATATCCGGATATTATCCGACAGGATATCCGGATTTTCGGATAGTCGGATATCCGGATATTGTATCCGAACATAGTTTAATGAGAGTTATGTAAATAATTACTTACGAGAGGATGGGGGATTGTGTAAAAAGCCGTTTTTCGCGTTACATTTCATTCGAACGGGCCTAAAAGACAGAAAAAAAATCCGGATATCCGGCTATTTCTTCATGTTTTCCTAAGACAAAACGCGACTACAGACTTCTTATTTTTCTTTTGGTAACGGTCGCTATACCTGTTGAAATGTTTTGAAACGTTCCACATCGTTGTTCCCAGATTGAATATATTTACCTATTTAAATATTTTATCGTTTTCGTTTTCACACAAAAAACTGCTTCGCATTTCATTCAAAAAAGAAATTACGAATAAACTTCACCGACCGCACGTTACAAAAGCTTATGAATGAGCCACGAAAACGTTTGCATAGTTTAATATCATCTCGTATGAACAAAAACTTATTTTTAAAGAGCACATTGATAGTATACAAGCAAAGTGCATCAAATATACGAGATGTTCATATCCTCTCATTAACAGGAATTCTAAACTATGTTTAAAGAATAAACTTTTAATTTACAAACAAATTTTTAGACCGGCAATGCTTTATGTTGTACCGATCTGTTCAAGCTATTGTTTAACAAGGAAGAAAACGCTTCAAAGGATTCAGAATAAAATTCTGAAAATGATTTTGAAGCATCCTCCTTGGTTTGGTACACTCGAATTACATAGACTTACTGGTTTTGAAACATTAGAAGCTATGTCAAATAAAATTATTACCAATTTTCGACAACAATCGTTGCAATCCTCTATTGCTACGACTAGCTCTCATTATAACCAATAAGTTAGAAATTAGGTTAGTTGTAAGTTTACTTCCCTTTTTTGACAAGTAGGTTTTAATCCCTACGAATGATAAGTCCTGATTGCGGAAGCAAACAAATCCTAACAATGAAAATTACAATTTTTCTAACAGTGTTGAGAAGAAGTCACCCGGCTGTCACAATGAAAACGTGTTAGTTTGATTTTTATCGTTTCGAAATTTCTGAAAACTTATTACTTAGAGTTTTGTTGTTGTATGAACCTAAATTTTGTAAATTCGGTTTGTGAACTATACAGTGGCATTACGCGACGAGTAATGGATGGAAAATATTGCTTGGAAAACAAAACCGGTTTCGAAAAGTCCGTCTTTTATCAGTTTTTGCTTTTCATTTTCAGAGCGCTTGCTGTTTGGTTTTCATTTTCGCTCCACAGGGAACGGTGATGATCATTTGGTTAGATTTTCATTTTGAACGATACGCGTGAAATATTACATCAAGTCAAAATTCGGGTCTACGAAGCTGCTGACATTTGTTTGGTTTTTTGCATAAGAGAGCAAAAAGAAGAAATATTTTTGCTTTTGTCAACACGCATATTCTCACAATCTATACTATAGTTCACTTGAGTGTGAGCAGGCTTTAAAATCTCTTCGAACTTCGTAGTCGCGTATTGGAAGAGATTGATTGAAATTTTCGACGAATATAGCTTGATTTAAATAAGCACTAATTTATACATATAAAAGTGTAGTTCTGTCTGACTGTCTGTCTGATCCATACAGACTTGGAAACTACTGAACCAAACGACATGAAAATTTGTTTGTAGGATTTTTTTGGGCCGGGGAAGCTCCTTCACAATTCGAGACTAATCCAGCAAATGGAACCAAATTTGGCATGTGAAGGTTTTTGGGGGTGAGAAATGTTTCTATGATGGTTTGGCAAATGTTTCTATGATGGTTTGGCACAAAGAAGGGGGGTTGGAAAATAGCCGAAAGTGACCAAATACTACCAAATGTGAGTATTTTCGTAATCATGACGACCAAACGTAATCAAAATCGACCACAGACACAATTTTAAATTCCGAAATGGCGATTTCCGGGTTTCTGGAAAACAGTTAAAAGTGACCAAATACTACTAGAAGTCAAATTTCGACACCAGACACCATTTTGAATTCTAATACGGCGACTTCCGGTTTCTGAGAAACAACCCAAAATTACCAATTACCACGCAATACGGATATTTTCGGAACCAGAATATATCCTTTCATTTTGAATTCTAAAATGACGACTTCTGATTTTTAGAAAACAGCCGAAAGTGATTGAGGTGAAACCTCACTGAATCCAAGAATGGCCAACTTCGAGTCACCACTTTGAATTTTCAAAAGCACGAGACTCAGAAATACTCATTGCGTTCCCTTTGAAAATACTATTTTATGTTTGCTTCACCACAGCAAACATAAAATAGTATTCTCACAGGGAACGCATTAATTATTTCCAATGGTTTCCAAAATAGTTATTTTCAGAACCAGAATGCCGGTCAGTGGCCAGAAAAGAACTCCACATGCTTTTTTGAAATCCAAGATAACGGCTTCCGGTTTTTGTACTTCCAATATGAGTATATCCGGAACCAGAATTAGGTCCAGAGGTCAGAGATATATATATATATACAGTTATATGTGATTTTGAAATTCAAAATGACGACTTCCAGTGTCTGGAAAATAGCCGAAAGTGACCAAATATGGTATTGCCGTAATCTAGATGATGCACAGATACTAAAAATCCATCTCTGACACCTTTTTGAGTTCTAGAATGGTAACTTTTGGTCTTTGAAAAACATCCAAAAATGACTGAATACCACCCACTATGGATATTTCCGGTATAATGGTCAGAGGCCAGAAATTGATTCCTTACGCCATTTTGAAATCCAAGTTGACGAATTCCTTTGCTGGAAATTAGCTGAAAATGACCGAATGTCATCCAATATGGGTGTTTTTAGAATCGAGATGATGTACTGAAGCTAAAAGGCAAGGATGTTCTCGTTCTGACAAAAACCAATCATTTAAAACGATTTTTTTTTTGACGTATTAAATGTCCGATTTGTTATGCATTTGCAGACTATAAACAAATCGGAAGTTAAATCTTTGGATGTAGGTGAAATCCATTTAGAGTGTTTGAAATAATTTAAATAAAAAAATTGGGTGGAATGAAGTTTGCCGGGACAGCTAGTGAGAATATAAAACAATGGTGATAAAGTATAAAAATGTAGGGTACTGTTTGATGTATAATAATTTCTCGTTTATCAATGAATTGGATCGAATTTATAACATTTTCCATTAATTTTCACTGTATTGATTATCTCAACTTTACTCAGCGAATTTACAATGTACCTACCTAGAAGTAAAAAAGGAGTACCGTAGAATGACATGAAATTGATTAGTGGGGCAAAATTGATGACAATAAAATTGGTGAAAAATGTACTGATCAAAAGATTTTTACAACATTAGATAAAGTTTACTTATCCTCAGATACAACTTTTGCGAGAATTAACTCTGTTCAAGCAAGTTTAAAAATGCAAAAAAAAATAATTTTTGGGTAAATTGGTAAAATTGGTAAAATTGGAGAATAAAGTTCAAAACATATAATTTTTAACGACTGTATTTACTAAGCCATTATCAAAAGTTCAATTCCAGAATTGATTTTCGACATTTGGCAATAATCTAATATAATTCAATATCTACAGTTTTCTTTGGCTTTAGTTATATAACCAATCGGCATTAGTTATTGAATGAGAGTCTACATGGCTGACACTTGTTATGAAATAACATTAGTAATATGCACTAATTAATTACTCGAAATTGTCAAATATTCTCTGTTATCCGTAGAAACATCATAATTGGGTCATAGCAGGTGCGATAAATAATACGCTCAAAATACGCTCAAAATACTCACGCAATCAAACACGCACGCGAACACATGTTATATCTTTGAAACGATTTGGCCAAACCTTACCGCCGAGCAAAAGAACACATTAATCATAATTTATCAAAGCCACTCCCAGCAGCCCAAATCAGCGGATAATCACGTAAGCCGGAAACAGACACTACCCGATTCCGGGCCGCAAATTTGCACTGCAAGGAAGTGCAGCTAACAAGTCCATACGGACGGGATAGCAGCTTCCTAATCACAGCTTCTTGCCGCAGAACGACAGGATCACGGAGAGCTCAGCTTCACTGCAACAGCACAAAGAGTGTTCACAATGCACCATTTTAAGGACGTGCTTTGGTGCTAAAAGTAGGCGCTAGTTGCCACTGCGAAAAGCGGTTCTTGCTATCCAGAGCCGGAAATCTTTGCCCGCAATTTTCTTTTCGTTTTCCCCGAGCTCGACGGTGGCCAACACTAGCTCTGTGCTGTGCTGAGGTTGTCGGTGGAAGCTGCACCACTGGCATTGGACGCATAGCCGGACCCCTAGTAGGCCTCAAACCGATTCCCACATGGTGAAAGAGCTATCTTCCGCAAGTGGCGCCGAAATTGGAAATCGTGGTTGAACATAAATTTTCGATTAGACACACATACCGCCATGCTGTTGAATGCTATTTCAGCTTGTAGTTGACACTTTTTTTCTGGTGTTGGTTCAGTTTGGATGACTCTGGGAGTATAACCACATGCTGTCAGCAAAAGAATGTTATTTTTTGTTTTTCAGTACAAACAAAAAACATGGATGGAAACCATTTCACAGCACGTATGATCAGCTTTCGGGCGAAGTGAACATTTCAAAGCAGTTTCCGATTGTTTTCTCCTGCTTCGTGAATTATTGGCGAAAGAATGATAGAAAAACCAATCACGCACCAGGAGTTTAAATTTAAGACTAGCGGCAGCAATTCGCGTGTTTCGATGCCTGCCAGCAATGATTTGAAACTTGGTTTTGAAGCTAATTACGCGGAAACCTCCTTCTCTTCAATCAATCAAGCCGCCACGAAAACATGCTGTAAAACAAGATTTTCATCCTACCAATAAATCTCGACACATGGGATTCAATCAATCTTGTCACAGCTCATTTAAGACGATTTATACGATTTACAACCCAACTCCAGTGGAAGCTTGGCCGGCACACTCTAGTGACGTAGTTGCCGTATTACATGCGACGTTACTCGATTTCACCTTAATACCTTGAGCGACAGCAGACTGCACAGTGGGGAAATTTTGGTAAAAAAATCTAACCAGTACGTTTCTGACTAGGAAAATTCTGCTGCATAGTTTCAGAAAGTTTGCCGCTGTGGTATGACTGCATGAATCGCTTGTGCAATTTGTTTAATTCAACGTCGGACAACTTTACCCCTACAAGTAGCAGTTGGTCCGACGCTTGGCAGCGGCTGCTTTACCGAATCGAAACAACACAAATGCAGCAGGGATAATATAGCATCAAGGGATGATTGATTGAGCACCTGTGCGTACAGCAACCAGTGGATGTAAGTGGGTTGGAAATGGAATTATTCCGTAACGCTACCTCACCTCCGAAAGCCAAAGAGCGAATAAACGTTGTTTAGTAAAATACAATATTATATTGAAGTGATTGCAAAGTGCTGCGGTTGTGATCCGGCTTGTGTTGTTTTTACTAGACAGAGACGTGTGTACTCAATCATCATTTTATATGTTACGAAACCTTAACCACCGGCCACAGGCCTAGAGAAATAGAATAACGTTATGGCGTAACAAGTCTAGGGTAGACAGTGAAAATCGTTGTAAAGAGTTCCCCTTTTATATTCCTATACCCTATGAGAAAAAGGGGTTAAATATTAGTGGTTTCTTTTATTCTGAAATATTTCGTCTACCAAGGACTTCATTACACATCAAAATTGTTAAGAGTTGGTAAATGGTTGAACACATGTCACTCGAGACTTCATTGTGGTCATCCACCTCTGTACAGTAACCAATTTCCACGAGGTACCGACCAGGATACGAGCAACCTTAGCGGACATCGGGTAACTAACCCCCGGTGGTAACTTTGGTCGTATGCTGTCTAGGGATAGCCCCTTGGGAGACTATGTATCGCAACTCGAGTAAGGTGACATACCGAATATGAATTACTACGAACAATCCAGAAAAAGGAACTGAATGATCGGTATGGACCTGGGCAATCGAAAGGACAGAGATTATTGAATCTCGGTACTTGGAATATCAGGACTCTACTTCAACAGTTAGAGAGTTGTGGAAGGTGAGTCTGGAGGTTGCAGCTATCCAGGAGGCCGATGGCCGAAACCGGGAGAACGTGAATTCCGGGCAATAGATCCTATTGCGAACACTTTATTGAGGTACCACACCTACATGAGACATGGACTATGCTTGTGGAGGGCCAACGCGCCCTTGCGGTTTTCGAGCGGAAGGTGTTGCGTACCATCTTCGGAGGACTACAGATAGAAAACGGAGCGTGGAGAAAGCGAATGAATCACGAACTACAGGAGCTGCTTGGGGAGCCATCTATCGTCCACACCGTTAAGATAGGCAGGTTGCGGTGGGTTGGGCATGTTGTAAGGATGTTGGACGACAGCCCGGTAAAGATGGTTCTTGAAACCAATCCGTCAGGGACGAGACGGAGAGGTGCACAGTGGGCAAGGTGGATCGATAAGGTGGAAGACGACATGCGGACCCTACGCAGACTGCAGAGCTGGCGACCTGCAGCCATGGACAGAGTGAAATGGAGACGACTCTTACGTACAGCGAAGGCCACACTACAACCTACTACAGTGGCGACCTGAAAGTAGAAAAAGGAGTTTGTTTTGTGCTAATGGGAAAACAGATGAACCGTGCAATTAGATTGAGGCCGATCAGAAACCCTAACGCGTGTTGACAATTCAGAGTAACTTCCTCAATTACAACCTAATCAGTCTGTGCACACCTATGATAAACTCTTTGGCAAAAGGGAGAAGTTCTATGATCGACTTGAAAATGCATACAGTCAGTGAGTGCCCAAGACACGATATCAAGATCGTCATCAGAGATGCGAATGCGCAGGTCGACCAGGAAGACTTCTTCTGCCCCATAATCGGTAGAGAAAGCGTCTACCCTATTACAAGAAATAATCGCCAGAAGCTTATTCGTTTCTCTGGGTGGAGCCCAGAGGCATGGCTATCTGTGGCACTTGTTTTGCACGCTGGAATATTCGAAAGTACACCTGGATGTACCCAAATGAGGTGGCCTGCTCTCGGATCGACCATCTTCTGATTGATGGTCGACACTTTTCAGACGCTATAGACGTAAGGTCGTACAGAGACCAAACGTCGAAACGGATCACTTGTTGATCCAAGATCCACGCCCGAGTATCAACGGGAAGAGTGGCTGCAGAGTACTCGCAAAAAATTGATGGGTGGATTGCTGAGCGGGTAGGAGGGGATTTGAACGATCAGTGGAGACAGGTTCATAGTACGATCAGCACCACAGCGCGAAAAGTGTTGGGTACAACAGGATGAATCGTTCCAGAAGTCACATGATAGTTATGGCTATACACGGCAGAACGGCGGGTGACATCGAGCAGCCATAACCGCTGAAAAGAGAATCCAACACCGAAAGGAACGTTAGCATTGGGAGTGTTTTCTTACGGAGCTTTTTTTTGCGAAGAGATTCTTCAGAAAGATCGGAATCAGGGACTGCAACGTATCCGCCCCTGTTATGTGCAACGACAGAGAGGGCACCTGATTACCGATACACCAGGCGTTGGAAACAACATCATAGTGTGCGAGGAAGGCCAGGCAAGGAACGCTACAGGCGTCGAAAGGAACAGGATGGATATTAGGAATGTTGGACAGACAGTGTACCACCATCCATTGATGAGGTGATGAACGCAGTTAAAAACTGAAACACTGCAAGGCGGCGGGAAAATGGCATTTGCGCTGAACCTTTCAAAATCGGGAGCGAACAACTGTATTGTGCCATCCCTTGGATCAAGTGTGGTCTGATGAAAAAGATCACCGCCTGAACTGTAGTACTCATCGAGGCATAACTTTTCTCAATACCGCATACAGAATTCTCTCACGCATCCTGTTTCATAGACTGATAAATTTCAAGAATTCAACTTGCAGACTCGCCATCTGTTCATGGTCTTCAGGGCAGCATATGATTTAGTTAAGAGAAATGATTTATGACGAAATATGCTCTAACATTGTTTTCCAACAAAGCAGATTAGACTGATTTGTGCCACCATTGACGGTTCCACATCATGAATTACGGTAGGCGGACGCTCTTGTGACGTTAGATGGTTTGAATCAGTGTGACAGGCTGTCAAGCTTATTGTTGAATATAGCATTGGAAGGTACTACACGAAGGGATGGTATGCAGAGATGTTACGAAGTCTCACATGCTCCTAGGCTTTGCGGACGATATCGATATCATTGGTATTATTGGTACAGTGATGGAAGAGACCTTGGGACCGGGCAAGAGGGAAGCTGCGAGAGTAGGGCTTATCATAAACTCTGTCAAAACGAAATACTAGGTGGCTGGTTGAGCGCATGGTAACCCGTCGAATGTTGGTGCTCCCGTGGTGATAGCTATGGAACCATTTGACGTAGTTGGCATTTTTTTTTACCTGAGTACATTCGTGACATCCGATAATGAGGTTGGCCTTGCGGTAAAAAGGCGAAAAGCGGCCGCAACCAGGGCCTTCTACGGATTTCGTAACCAGCTGAGGTCCCGCAGCCAGCAAACGCGTATGTAGTATGAAATATTTGAGTTGCATATTGCAAACAGATGTGGCATAGCAACCTTCAATTCTATCGTTGAGGTCTCGCAGCGTGAGCAATAACGCTTGGGTTCAATTGCCTATGTTAGAACCACCAACGATGCAAGTTCACAGGCTCAGCCTCGACCGTACTCAAATTACAGCATTTCCATATTTCACGACGGGTTGACAACCGTCATAAAATTCAAGTACACATGCCTGTTACCAGGTACCTCCAATTCTCTCTCTTTCTTGAGAGACACTCTCGTCTCTCTATTTTCCAATTATGTATTTTGACTAGCATTAAGTTCGATTTAGTGATATTGAAATAAACTCATTCATTCGTAACCAGTACTTGATGGCGTAAAGTCCTCATTCAGAAACAAGTCCCTAAGTTGGAGTTAATCATCATCCACAGTCTAACTGGGTAATAACCACATGGCTGACCGTAACTCGGAACAAGAGACCTGTAATTATTGCAGTAACTCAATTGATTTGATCTGAGTGGTAAATTGAATTTACCAATAGTGCTAGTGCCTGTGTAAAAACCAGTCAAGTTATCAACTGTGCAAGATAAAATGGGCAACTCCAAGTCAAAAGACACCGAAATTAACGGAGACCCTCAAGTGCAAGTACTGAATCAATTACAAGTACACGAAGAACTACATAGCAGCCACGATACAAAACTCAACATAATCCTGGCTTTGTTAATAGTGCAGTTTGCCGTTATGGTGTATAAGCTCTTCAGGGAGCACACAAAAAAGCAGGCTTTGAAAGCAGCCAAAAGCATGGCTTCAATCAATCACGTATGAAGCTCTTCTAGTGATTTGAACAATCAATGGTAAATCTGACTTTTAAGTGACTTTCACGTTAGGGAACAGTGCAAAAAAAAATGTGAAGAAAAAAGCAAACACATAATACAACAAAAAACGGAACAGCGAGGAACAACACGATCGACAGCAGAGCGAGCGACAGCAGCAGAGCACAACGAACCCGTAGGAACGGTTACCAGCGAGCGGCGATTTCCAACGACGACATGCAGATGACGATTTCAAATCGTAAGTTACCGTAAATGGAGATTTTTTTTTAATTAGATGGATTTTGAAGTTGATAACATAAGAGTTCAAAACGGAATAAGAGAACTAACTCGAATACTTAATAATCTAAAAAAAGCCCCCTATAGGAATTTTAAAAAAGATACATTGCTGAAAAAAATAACATATTCTAGGGAACTTTTTAAAAATATAGAAAAAACGCTAATTTAAATCGAAAGTGTAACTCTTCCGGACACTTTAAACTTCTATATAAAATCATCCAGACAAACTTTTCTTGAAATTAAAGATCTAATTGAGGCAAAATTACCTTTTGCGAAAAATAGCTATTCATTTAAATCAATAGTGTTGGCAGTTCTATTTTGCATAAAAGTGAGTAGAGCTAGCAGAAAAATAATAATAATGCCGTCAGTAGATATAAAACTGGGCACCGCATTGGTTAATACCTATGACGGTTCACCAGCGCAATTAAATGCATTTATCGACGCGGTCACATTATTTGCTGACACCGTCGAGGCAGAGTTTGAGGCCGCAACAGCTGCACAAAAAGTAACAGCGCAAAACACAGTGGTCCGTTTTATTAAAACGAGGCTTACCGGTGTAGCGCGACAAGCGATTGGAGAACTAAATGAGCTCCAACAAATACTCAACGCTATAAAACTTCGATGTGCCTCAAAAGCAACATCAGATGCAATTCTGGCCAAACTAAAAATAACAAAACAGAATTCAACCTCCGAACAATTTTGCGACGCGGTTGAAAAATTAACAAACGATCTGAGATCTACCTACCTCACTGAAGGAATCCCTCCAGACACAGCCGAAAAGATGGCTACGAAACGAGGAGTGGAAACATTAATAAATGGTATAAAAAACCAAGATACAAAGTTAATCCTGAAAGCAGGAAACTTTGAAAAAATCAATGATGCAGTTCAAAAACTGCAAGAAAATGACTCTTCAGAGTCATTGCAACAAAAACATATTTTCCATGCAACACAGAGAGGTCATGGAAGACACAGATACCAACGTGGTCAGAGCGGACGAGGATATGGTCCTCGAAGTAGAAACACATATAATAATAGTGGACGCTATAACAATAACCGCAATTTTAATCAGTACAATAATAACGGTTACAGAACTGGTAACAACAATAATTGGCGTGGTAGAGGTAACCAGCAATCCTACTATCGAAATCAGGGAGCTGGACAGCAAATTTATTACGCAAATCAGAACCAGGGAGCTAATCTTTGAGGATAATTTGCCAAATTTCCAAAGACCAATTCATATGGTGTGTAATTATGCTCAGTGTTGGGAGTAGTATTATAGCAGAAAGTATAGTATTTAAGCCAAGAATCCCAATCATCTTGTTGCTCACTAATAAATTGTCGTAAATATTCATTAAGGCATCGATGATTGCGTTCTAAGCCACCTATTGTTTGCGGGTGGTAGGCTGTAGAAAAATTGTGATTAATTGAAAGTAATAGACATATATTTTGGAACAGTTCGTTCTTGTATTCCGTTCCTAAATCTGTTTTTATCAAAATTGGGCATCCGAATATAAGTATAAAATGATCTACGAATGCTTTCGCAAGAGTTTGTGCTTGCTTATCGGGTATAGGTACGGCAATAACGTACTTTGTGAGATCACATTGTAACGTCAAGGCGTATCTATTCCCGTTTATGGTTTTTGTCATAGGACCTATTGTATCAATAGATACAAGGTTGAATGCTTTACTGGGAGTAGTTGTTTCAGTAAATTTTTCCCTCGTATGTATCGTGTGTTTATTTCTTTTACAATCAATGCAGTTTTTAACGAACTGGTTGATAGTTTTTCGCATGCTTTTCCAGTAATATGTCGTTCGTAGTTTATTTAATAATCTTGTGGTTCCAACATGAGGAGACGTGTGACTTTCAAGAATTATTTTGTCGATGTCAGTTTTGTTTGTTATAATTTGTGCTGGTGTGTAGACTACTAGGTCTACTTCATTTAGTGATTTATTATATAGCGCTTTAAAATTTTCAGAGTTGATTTTCGAAAAAATAACACTGTTTCTTGCAATTGCTAATCTTTTTATATTTAAATGTGTGGCCATCACATTAATTATGTCAATTATTTCTTTGACATCTTGTATTTCCTTGCACTTATTTTCAGAAAGTTGCGCTTGAGCAAGATTCTTTTTCATTTTTTTATCATATATATCCATTGTCAAAGTTGGTGTGGTTTCATTTATTTTCAAAACTAGTTTCGGGAGATTAAAAGCGTCAATATTATTCACCGAGTCGTATGCCCTAAGGTGATCAGTCTCAGGGTTTCGAATTTCAGTGTCGTTATTGGCTTTACTTCTTGTCATAGACCTTGTCTGTATTGGTAAAACAGAGATAGATTTTAGTTCATCTGAGTCAACAATTACACGTGAAAGTGCGTCGGCGCCGATATTTAGCTTTCCTTCGACGTGTTCAATGCTGAAATCAAACTCTTCCAAATCCACTCGAATTCTAGTCAATCTAGAGGAAGGATTTTTCATCGTAAAAAGGTATACCAATGGGCGGTGATCAGTTTTCACTGTAAACCGTCTTCCATACAGGTATGGTCGAAAGTAGGTGATTGCCCAGTGGATTGCAATCAACTCCTGTTCTATGGTGGACTTATTGCGTTCACCCTTAGTAAAGGCTTTACTTGCAAATGCCACTGGCAAGTAAATGTCGTCATATTGTTGAGTAAGCACTGCGCCACAAGCTATTTGGGATGCATCCGTGCTTAAAATAAAAGGTTTTCTGAAGTCAGGAAATTTCAAAATTTGTGGAGAAATTAATTTGTGTTTTAAAATTTCAAAAGAATTTCCACAATCTTCTGACCATTCAAATTTTACATTTTTTCTTAATAAATTGTTTAGAGGATGTACTATTTCTGCAAAATAGGGTATAAAACGCCTATAATAATTACAAAAGGCGACGAATCTTCTTACGTCGTCTGCGTTCTGAGGAACTGGGAAGTCTTTGATTGCTGAAAATTTAGATTTATCGGGTTGTATCCCCTCATTGGAAATATGGTGACCAAGATAGGTCACATCAGAGCAAAAGAAGTTACACTTCGCTGGGTTTAGCTTCAGATTTCGTTGGCGAAGTTTATCGAAAACAAGCTTTAAATTTTGTAAGTGATGTGTAACGGAACATCCAATGACAATTATGTCATCGATGTATAAAAACGCACAGTCCGCAGGGAGACCACTCAATGCTATGGTCATCATCCTTTGGAAACTGTTAGGAGATATATTCAGACCAAATGGAAGTCTTTTAAACTCGTAATGGCCTGAATCAGTGGAGAAGGCTGTATATTTCTTCGAATTATCATCAATTTCTATTTGATGAAATCCGGACATCAAATCTAGAGTAGAGAAATATTTAGCTCTACCTAGTTGATCTAAAATATCATCGATTCTAGGGAGAGGAAATTTATCCCCTAGAATCTTTTTATTCAATTGTCTGAAATCTACGACAAGACGCCATTTTTTGTCATTTGTCGCAGACTTCTTGGGAACAACTAGAATGGGTGAGTTGTAAGGGGATAACGATGGTTGTATGATATCTTCCTTCAACATTTTGTCAACTTGGATTTTAATTTCTTCCCGATGAACTTCAGGAAGTCTATAATTTTTAATGTAAACAGGCGAGTTGTCAATGAGCTCGATTCCCTGTTTATAAAAATTGTTACTCGTTAAGTTATCAGTCTTTAGGGCGAATATATCGTCATACCCCTTACATAATTCAATGACTTTTGAATTTAGTTCTCGCGGTGTTTGATCCAGTTGTAATTCCGAGATCAATTGTTATTGTCGTTTTTCTACATTTTCATTATGCTTATTGAAAGTATAAACGTCGTAGTTCTCGATATCGGTCAAATGATTTTGAAAATTTCTGCTAATAGCTACCATTTTGTCGGTAGTATTTAAGAATTTTAAAATTGAATTTTTTGAATTTACTAAAGAGTTTGCGACGAATACTCCTGGTTTAATTTCGTTAGATTTTACTAAATATGTACTAGTCGTGCTTCCAATATTGACCTGTCTAAACACTTCCAATATATAATTACGATAGTTATTATACCGAACTTAATTACAGACTACAATACGCAGCAAGTAAGGCTAGAGAATTATTAATAAAATCCAAACAAAAAAGAATTACAAAACAATCAGCAACAGCAAAACCTACAGATATCTCAATCGGAGAAAAAATACTACTAAAATCTGAAAATAATAGAAAACTAGATATGGTATACAATGGCCCACACGAGGTAATATCAATTAATCACCCAAATATAACAATAAAAAATTGTATCACAAACGGACAAAAAACAGTACATAAGAACCGAATAATTAAACTATAACGTAACATTGAAAACGATATCAAACCATTATTATATAACTAGATTTAAAATTTGAAGGTATTTGGTAACATTTTATGATTTAAAAATGATTTCCCTACGCTCATCATTTTTCATAAAAGGGGAAGATGTAGTATGAAATATTTGAGTTGCATATTGCAAACAGATGTGGCATAGCAACCTTCAATTCTATCGTTGAGGTCTCGCAGCGTGAGCAATAACGCTTGGGTTCAATTGCCTATGTTAGAACCACCAACGATGCAAGTTCACAGGCTCAGCCTCGACCGTACTCAAATTACAGCATTTCCATATTTCACGACGGGTTGACAACCGTCATAAAATTCAAGTACACATGCCTGTTACCAGGTACCTCCAATTCTCTCTCTTTCTTGAGAGACACTCTCGTCTCTCTATTTTCCAATTATGTATTTTGACTAGCATTAAGTTCGATTTAGTGATATTGAAATAAACTCATTCATTCGTAACCAGTACTTGATGGCGTAAAGTCCTCATTCAGAAACAAGTCCCTAAGTTGGAGTTAATCATCATCCACAGTCTAACTGGGTAATAACCACACGTACAACACTAGCACTCTATTAAACACTGATTCTTCCGGTGGCACTTCATGACCATGAAACATGGACACTGAAAGAGGCTGATTGGCGAGCTCCTGGTGTTTTTGAGCATAGGATTTTGCGTTAAATCTTTGGCGTTAAACTGCAAAATGGTGAGCAGACACATGAACCATGAAGTGTACTAGGTACACAAATCTTACTGTCAATAGTGGTATTGCTAATGAGATAAGTACGGAATATAGTAGATATCCAGGAATTGTTACAATGTTTTTGGTCACAATTATTGACAGTTATTTTCTAAGTTCAGTGGCTACGAGAAAAACTTTTATTCTCTTGCAAACAATAAAAGACTGTACGTACTTACTCTTGTAACCGAAATGTTAAATATTTAAAAAAAGATTGCATATTTCCTAATATGAGCGACGAAGCTTTATCGCATTTGTAAAAATTAATTCGAACCATAATGTAGTTTAATGACGTACGATAATGAGGTTAGCCTTGCGGTAAAGAGGCTAAAAGCGGCCACAAACAGGGCCTTCTACCGATTTCGTAACCAGCTGAGGTCCCGCAGCCAGCAAACGCGTACAAAACTAGCACTCTATCAAACACTGATTCTTCCAAACACTGATTCTCTATCAAACACTGATTGATGACCATGAAGCATGAACACTGAAAGAGGCTGCTGTTTTTGAGCATAGGATTTTGCGTTAAATCCTTGGCGTTAAACTGCAAAATGGTGTTTGGCGCAGACGCATGAACCATGAACGTACTTACTCTTGTAACCGAAATGTTTAATACTTAAAAAACGATTGCATATTGTCTAATATGAGCGACAAAGCTTTATCGCATTTGTAAAAATTAATTCGAACCAGAATGTAGTTTTGTGTATAGTACGGCTGAGAATTTCATGTTAACTTTCCATTAAAAACGGCAAGAAATAGAAAACAAACAACAACCAATGAAACACAAGCGAATTTCATACATAAAATATATATTAAGTAGTAGCTTCGATTGGCGAATGACTGGACCAAAAGCGCAATATAATTCCCATATGCGAACCATTAGCTTTCCAGCTACCGAACCCCTACCTGCTCGTTAGTGCCAACCGGGATACGAGTAACTAGTAAGAAGATCGGGTAACCAACCCCGGTTGAACTACCAGTCGTATGCTGACAGAGAAAGCGAGCTTCCTTCCTCGGAAGGAAGTTTCCTGGACATGTAACGCCACCAGAAGTGCCCTAAGTGACGCACCCACCAGCGTTATGTCCAAGTCCTGGTTATGTTCGGAACTCAAAACAGTAGCACTACGTCGGTCCTCCTGTGAGAAAGTGGGGTTGGTCGTGGGCCTTGCAAGCCCGCGCCGCAAAAACAAAATCAGCGAACGCTATAACACGAAAATTCGAACCAAAATAATCGGCAAACATCCTGGCGACGAAAACGGACTAACGATTGGATACTTGGAACATGGAACTGCAGTTCTCTCAATTTCCGAGGAAAAATCCGTGTACTTTCCGAAGAATTAAAAACCGCGAGTTCAACATTGTAGCGCTGCAGGAGGTATGCTGGAAAAGGATGACGGTGCGTATGTATAGTGTTAGACACACCATCTACCAGAGTTGTGGTGACACCCATGAGCTGGGCACAGCTTCTATAGTAATGGGTGAGATGCAGAAGCGGGTAATCGGGTGGTGGCCGGTTAACCCCAGAATGTGCAGGTTAAGATGTTAAAATTGTCATCGCGAATAACAACGCTCAGATCGATCAGGAGGAAAAATTTAGGCTGTTAATTGGACGATTCAGAGCACACCGGCTGACAAATTAAAATGGCCTAAAACTATTAAACTTCGCCGCCTCCAAGAACATGGCCATACGTAGTACCTTTTACCAGCAGAACCCCCAACATCGGTACATCTGGAGATCACCTAACCAAACAGAAACTCAAATCGACCACGTTGTGATATATGGTCGGCACTATTCAGACATTATCGACGTCAGGCCACTTCGGGGCGCTAACATCGACTCGGACCACTACCTAGAGATGGTAAAGATACGTCAAAAACGAACCGTTGTGAACATCATACGGTACAGTTGCCCACCAAAATATAACCTCGCGCGGCTGAAACAACCCGAAGTCAACGAAAACTACGCGCTTTTCTCGAAGCTGCACTGCCAGAAGAGGACGAGCTGGAAGAAGCCCCCCTACAGGTCTGCTGGAATACCGTCAATTCAGCCATTATCAGTGCAGCGGAGAACGTCCCAGGTCGCGAAGTACTGAATCGACGTAACGAATGGTTTGATGAGGAATGTCGGCAGATATTTCAGGAAAAGAATGCAGCGCGGGCAGTAATGCTGCGAAGAGCCACCCGTCAGAACGTGGAGCGATACAAACAGAAACGGAGACAGCGAACCCAACTCTTCCAGGAAAAAAGCATCGCTAGGAGGAGGCGGAGTGCGAAGAACTACAACAGCTGTACCGCTTGCATGAAACACGACAGTTCTATCAGAATTTCAACGCATCCCGCAAAGGCTTTGTTCCGCGAGCCGAAATGTGCAGGGATACGAATGGGAATATCTTGACGGATGATCGAGAGGTGATCGAGAGGTGGAGACAGCACTTAGATGAACATCTGAATGGCGTACAGGCATGAGACCAGAACAGCGACGCAGGAGACTCTATCGGTGCAGCAAGCAACGGCGATGTGCCACCCCCATCGATAGGCGATGTTTAATGATGCTATCCGGCGGCTTAAGAACAACAAGGCAGCTTGAAAGGACGGTATCAGAGCGGAGCTTCTCAAGGCCCGGACAAGTTGGCCAGTTGTCTGCATCGGCTGATTGTTAAGATTTGGGAAACGGAATGCCTACCGGAGGAGTGGAAGGATTGGGTTATTTGTCCTATCTACAATAAAGGCAACAAGCTAGATTGTGAAAACTAGCGCGCGATAACTGTCCTGGATGCCGCCTACAAAGTGATATCCAGAATAATTTTGCAGCGACTGTCACTACTATCCAACATATTCGTGAGAAGTTACCAGGCCGGCTTCATGGAGGAAAAAGTGATTAAAAGCTTCGTAGCACATAAATGCTGCAAATTTTGATATTTACATATATCTGTTTCTCTTAATTTTTTTCAACGGAAGGTATGACAACATTTTTTCTTTCA
The DNA here is from genome assembly GCF_029784165.1 of Wyeomyia smithii. Lineage (NCBI taxonomy): Eukaryota > Metazoa > Arthropoda > Insecta > Diptera > Culicidae > Wyeomyia > Wyeomyia smithii. The sequence goes on along the minus strand of NC_073696.1, from coordinate 175,942,662 downwards.
TTTGTGCTCTAAATAGGCTTTAAAATAGGTACAAAACATTCATAATACTAAATGTGATTGCAGACTACATTTTGTTCAAAAAGGTTCAAATCTAAACTTTTGATTTTGCTGAATGGAACCTAACACTTTGGGTGTGTCTCCCCTTTTTTAACACAGTATTTTGTATGCTTTGCTGCAAAGTTACGTAACTGGAGTGAGTGATTGATGAATACCAACAACCACCCATTCTCCCATTTGTATCTATTCCAACTGAAGCTATATAGTGCCGACTGACCGATTAAGGAATATTGCCGTTGATTATGGCTGCACGGATCGCTCCTTGGGGAGTGGAATGCGTCCACTTTGCAATTTTGCTTCACAGCAAGCAGCAGGACTAGTGGTAAATGTGTTTTGCGTACAAATGTTTGTTTTAATGAATGCTGGACAAACATTAGAATGTCGACTCATCGATTGGAAACCCCGGCGGCTGACCAGTTTAATGCTCCAATAGAGAAGCTTCATTTATGTTCATCTATATGTGTATACGTGCGGAGACAGACGTCAGTGCAAATTGACTCCCCGGAGTGTTGAATACGAGAAGTAATTACCAGAGCTATAATGAATATTGTGTAGTTTATAGATTAGAAGAGCAAACTGTTTCTCGATAGTGTTGGTAGTGCTATTTGAGTTAGCTACCGTAACTATGAGGAACGTTCGCATCTAGGCTCACGGCCATATGATAGGTTTATTTGCCTTACAAATATAAGAAATTCTTCGCTCTATTGTTACTGAAATTCTTTCAGACAGGCTACTATTTTAGGTAGTGTATGGAATGCTCAGCACTAATATTTAAGGATACTTACTCTTGAATTGAGTGCTAACATCTTTTATCTTTTATAAATAGCTAAGGTTACATTCATTTATAGCAAGTGTGTATTGTGTCGTTGATCGCAACGCAACTGTCAAAATGCGAATGGAGGTACCTTTTTTTTCATTGCCAATCTACGTATAGTGATAATTTACAATTATCATAGCACTATCAGCTAACAGTGATTAGGATGTTTAAAACAAACATGCAACTCGCAAGTGTAGAAATCCCACATCAATAACTCACGTCTGTCGCTACCGTGAATAATTATTCTTCCGTACGGCAAGCGGCGATGGTGGAACGAAAAGCAGTTCCACTTAATTGCAATCGCATAAATTTAGCGCATCTCTGCCAAGCTAATTAATCTTCGAATAATTAACACCAACAATAATAGGAAAATGAACGCCGCCGCGAGTACGATTTTCTAAGCATGTGTCGAAGATGTGTAGGAACATCAACGCAAACAAGCCTATCTTATACTTGCTCTGCTTCGCTCGAATGTATTGACTGTGACGAGAATGTTTCTGGATCATAGTGTCCTTGCTTTTCTCGTATATCAGAGCTTATTAGTTTGCTGCACGACCTTATAAAATCAACTTTGTTTTAAAACTCAACAATTGAAAACGTCGCTTTTTCAAAGTAGGTTTTTGTTCGTTCAAACTTAAACTTACTTTGATGTTTTGTGGAAACAGGTAAAGTTACTTTGATTTTTAATCAAACGAGCAACACTGCCAGTACTTGCGCCGTTCTCAGAGTACCGAATGTTGAGATATTGAATGCTACCAGCAACAATTCAATACATATTTCATGAACTTTGTAAGCATTTGTTATGCAAGGATGGAGAATTAACATCCAGATCAGTAAACAACGCAGGACTAGCACACATTGCGTGTATATAAATCCTGCCTGCCGGATACCCGAGGGAGTCCACCAAGACGGGGGGGAGTCATCTTCAATTCGACGCTTCGAAGTTTCCATCAAGTCTTCGCGGTTGACTCGTAATGGAACCGTCGTCGTCGGTGTTTCTCGGTGTATACAATCAGGTTGAATGGAAATCCATTATTTCCACGCCAGAGAGCCGCAATGTTGGCGGTCTCCTTCGGTGCTCAAACGTACCAGCGGTGTACGTGTGTACACTGTTCTGCCTTAACAAACAGTAGCAGTTTGGAAATTCAATATTTAATGAAAGGCAAGTAAGCATTGGTAGTCTGTGAAGGAGCGGAAGGAACGGTGGATGGAGCGGCAACTCAATGATAAGAATTTGATGGCAAAGCGATAATTAACCGTTGAATAAAAGATAGCAATTTAAAATCAGTGACAAAGGCAAAGTTTGCCGAAACGAAACAAGCTGTTTCAGAGAAAGTTCGCTAAGCTTATTACAATGAGCGACGAAGCAAGAAACGCCCCCGGACGCAATTGAGGCAGAAAATAAATCCATTTTTTCGCAGGAAGACTTGGATGGCAGGGTAGTTATGAAAAACATGGAGTTTACTTTTGTTTCTGTTGGCTTAATTTTTATTGGGAAAATATTCGATTGATTCAATCATTCGATAAAATCATTAATTGATTTTTTTTTACCTTGATGAACGTCTGATGATGTAAAACGAATTCTTATTTTTACTATTAGGTAATAATCATATACGGTAACGAAACAAATAAGTAATCTAAACTCAACTAAATTTAAAGTTTCACAGAAAACCCATGTCATAGAAAATATAATTAGCAATTTCATGACTGGGAATTGTATATTTTTGCTGCGACGGCCAGAAGCTTTGGTTGAAAACTTTCTTGTTACATATTCAATGAGAAACTCAAAGCTCAGTAAGGGTTTCCAACGGAAAAACTACCCGTTTCGGAGAGGAAAAAACACCCCGAAAAGCTATTGTTGATTGAAGCTTACTTTTTCTTGCTTGCCTTGGTTGTTTGTTTTTTTTTTGTTCCATATAGCAAATTGTGGGATGCAGGTCAAAATTGTAATACACTACCGCCTGTTTACCGAGACTTGAACATGTCCAGAACAACAAGGAAAAAGTTTCATTCCCAGTTGTACGTACATAACATAATTAGCATAACAAACTTTTTCCATTTTCCCGCGTACATATATGTTTTGTAATTTGCGGCAAGTTTGACAGTGGGCGGGTTGATTTTATTCGGCTTTATCTGCTTCTGCTTACGGTGTGTATCATGCAAATCTCTTTTTTTTTTTTGGAAAGATTAGCTGATTGTGTTGGATTTTCTATTAAAAGAGGTGTTTAATTGAGCTTTTATGTGCGAAACATTTTTCATGAACAAATTATCTCAATGATTACAATCTTACATTGCTGGTGGTAGTGATTATTAACCATTGCCTTGACTTACCTGGAAAGAGACAAAAAGGATAAAATTAATGATACAAAATAGAACACGTACATATCAATGTGGTTGAGCAAATAATTGTCACCGTTTTAATCACAGTTTTCCCATGTACCGACAAAAACATCACATACATCCCCAAGCAAACATTCCCAACATCTGCGGTGGAGCCGAGCCGTGAAATATGGACCAACAACAAATGTCGTTCTCTGAAAATTGAAATAATGACAACTGTGGCATAAAGGAATTCAAGAAGGGAAAAAGGCGGAAAGAGCGAAATCCCAGCGACACTCATACCATAAACTAACTGAATTGAGAGAGAAAAAACGGAACACTCGTTATAATAAAAGTGGCATGGAATTTGTGAATGGTTTTGTCAGACAATGCCGTGCGGTTTATTTGTTATTGTTAGTTGTGTTAGACAAGAAGATGAAAATGGGCAAGCTTCATCTTTCAACTTGGATTCATTGCTGCTGTTACATATGTTGGCAATTTGTAACGATTTATTTTGCGTGAATTGAGAGCCAAGCACTGTTTGTAGATATTGAAATAGGTGGTATTTGTAATTCTAAGCAAAAACACAAATATCATAAAAGATAAGTTATGAAATCACTATCAGCCATACAGTCAGTAAATTAGAATAACTACGTGTTAATGCCATGTTGTAGAATACAGGAAAAACAATGAATGTATAGCCTACGATTGGTGAAGAATGTAATTTTTAAGATTGCCGTAATCCTAATGAAAAATCCGTGTGAGGATGGTAATTTTGTCAGGCTAAGGTAGCAAACCGTAGCCATCATGCAAAGTTATTAGAGTACTGAATTGTTGATAAATATTGTTGATTTATATGGGTTATAAAAAAAAGGTAGTAGCCTGAGGCTGTTCAACAACAAAGTACATAAACCCATGAAATCCATAAAACGTGCTCTAGCGAGGTTGGAACCCGCCGGGCCACCTACAAGATAAAAAGATACGCATTTTGTAAGCGCGAATTAGAGTCAACTTCCATATGCAAACGAATATTACGCTCTGTTCCGTTTCGTTGCGAAAAATGTTTTTTATATGAACACACATTCTTCATGATTATTTGGCACAAGAGTCTTCATGCAAGCGAAATACCGCTGGAAAGATAGAAAATGATTTTGTTTGGCAAGAACCCCGGTTTGTTTCCGCTACATGTGTTTCAATTTCCTTTCCTTTTCAATTTTCGATGTTTATGTTGCTTCCCAGGAGGATGGCCGGGCGAGATGAGCTTTCGCAAGAGCGAAAGCAGAGCCTCGCTTTCCCTACCCGAAGCTTCGTGTGATTGCAGGATTCTGACAAAAGGGTTCGCAACCCGAGAAAAACAAAGAACAGGGAAAAACGATTTTGTGCATGTAACATTTTCAAAAGCAACTACGCGTCGCCTGGTGCAAGGAAAAATACGTGAAAAGATAATATTCAAATAAAGTTATTATATATTCCAGCGTGTTGTATGTACCATCTATGAATTTTTCATGATGACAGTGTGAGCATCCAGTGAGCAGAGTTGTAAAATCAGCTTAGCATGAAAAAAAAACATTAGATTTTTTGCATCTTGTATGAGACTGTGTTTAAGGGGCAATTATACAAAACTAAATCAGATTTGTGTTTGTGCCGCTCTAATAGTTATTTCCGACCAATCTGGCTGATAGCTTTGTAAAACTAATATTTGACCTGAGTTGTTGGGAGATGTACACACCAAGTTTTCGACCGCCATTTATGCTATTGTTTCTCTATAAAGTAAACAAAAAGGTTTAATAGTACAGGCATTGTAATATGGACCCGTGGCTGCAAAATCAGCAAAATTACTTTGCTTATCGACAACATTGTTGACGTGATGTGATTATGGAGTAATCATGAAAATCAATCAATTTAAAACATCGTCATTATAATTACAATACTATCTTTTTGATTTTGTTGCTTTAATGCTTTCTAAACTCTACATATAACAAAAGCAAAGCAAAGCCTAGGTGCTACATTCCGATTCGGAACTTGACCTTCTGTTTATTCTACACAGACTTCGCAGCCAACTTTTTAGTGTACAGGACAATTGCGTGGCTAGCGCTACGATCCTACTGACACTAACAGTCTCTCCCGAGACAAGACTCGAACCTACGACAACTAGCTTGTTAGGCCAGCATCGTACCTCGAGACCAACTGAGAGATGCCTATATATAACATAATTCTACATAAATCTGGCGATGTAAGTTTCTGGACATACGGCCTCTCTGAGGTGAGTTAGAATATTCTGTAACTGAGAGATATTTGCATATTTACTAAACTCAGATGTTCACCATATCTGAACATAAAATTCTGGCACAAGATTAAAAAACAAGCTTTTCAAGTATATAATCCTTTATTGATTTGCCTATTAGCCTATTAATGAAAACGCGTAAAAATTTAACTTGTTCATGGAATGAGCTGTCATACTCTGATGAAATATTTCACGCGCCTCGTTTCGCCACGCAATAAAATTTGCTGAAATCCAACCTAATGATTACACAGTACAACAAAAATTGACTTTTTTTGCCTTGGTTTCTTAATATATATTTTTGTGTATTTAGATGCAAAACCAAATTTTCCCGAGTTTGAACATATTTCAACTTAAGGGGCAACAATGCCTCCATTTTAAATTTTTTAGAAATCAGAAATTTTCGATGTTTTCGATGGACGCCATTTTTTTAAGACCAAATATCAAAATTCTAAGAGTTTGTTCACACATAAGCATCTTCTTACCCATCTTTAAAAAAAGCAGATCAAACAAAAAAAGCAGAACACATGAACATGAAACTCAAAACGGTGGTTCTACGAAAACGGTTTTGGCATGGGTTTAGTATATTTCACAAAGCAAAATAATATTGAGTATGTCTAAGCATCAATGGTAATGAGCTAATATCTAAAAGTGGTAGTCAAATTATGTCTTAAATTGAGTAACAAAGTCTCAGGAATCGTTGGTGTTGGTGTCTGATCCACATAAAATAACAGCAACATATCAATTTTGCCCCAATTTCCCTACAATATTTAAATAGGTTTATCTGGACGTTAAATTCACTTATTTGAAATCTGTTTAATGTAATTTCAAGAGTGTAGGCGATACTCAAAAATACAATAACAATTTGTGACAGAATCATCGCGTCTTCGATAAAGTTAAATGCAAACCTCTCCCCGCAAAAAGGAGAGGATTATGTGAAGACAAGGGGAGCTACGTAGCCGCAAGGTTACAGAGTCCGCTTTGTCAAGCGGATGGTCGTGGGTTCGAATCTTAGTAGAATCAGGCCATTCGATGCCAAAAAGGACTTTTGAATGAGTTTATGTTCAGACTCCCCACCACTTACCCTTCATTTACGCTGAATTCTATAATACCTTTGCGTGACTTCCTCTTAACAAAAAATAAGTCCCTCTTATAAAAAAAAATGGCCAGAAGGACGCACGACGAAACTTCTCCAGGGAATTATAATTGGCGATATTTGGCAGGAGGAATGAGGCTCGATATACACGAACAGTAAGCGTGTAAAACGAGGGGAAGAACATTACACACAAGCACTGATCAAAAATAATAATAAGCATGCCACTTCTCAATAGCGGTATTGCTAAAAATAGAAGTGCGGGATACAGCAGACACCCGGGCATATATCACAATAGATCAACGATTCTGGTCGCAGTGAGGAAGTCCATACAGGAAAAAAAAGTGAAGTTATTGTATCGTCGAGTACCGCGCACACTCTTGATATTACATTAAACAGATTTAAAATAAGTTAATTTAACGTCGAGATAAACCTATTTTAGTATTGTAGGGGAATCGGGGCGAAATCGACATGTTGCTGACATTTTACGTAAATCAGACACCTGCCAATCGATTTCTGAGACTTTTTCACTCACAGATAAATTTTGTGTACCTCTTTTAGATATTAGCGCATTACCATTAATGCTCATACGGGAAAGAATATGCTAATATGTGGACAAACTCGTAGGATTTTGATATTTGGTCTTAAAACAAAGTGGCGTCCAAAAAACATCGAAAATTTCCGATTTCTCAAAAATTCAAAATTGTGCCCCTTAAGTTGAAATATGTTCAAACTCGGGAAACTTTATTTTCGCATCAAACTTCATCAATAAATCATACATAGAAGCCAAGGCAAAAAAATTGTTGCACTATGTTATCATCGTTATTTTGGTTAGGCCATAATGAAAACAAATAGCAAGCGTTATCGAAATCAAGCGCCAAAAATTATTCCAGAACGTACGTTCCGTAGCCGGTTTCTTTCGGGTTAGTATTTTTCCCATCCATTTCTAGTTGCAAAATGTCACTGTACAGTACACAAACCGAATTGATAAGATTACACTACACGCAACAATACTCAGAGTAAATTTTTAGAAAATTTGAAAAGGTGAAAATCAAACGTTTTCACTGTGATTGACGGATGACTTGATTTTCTTTTCTTGTACGATTATTGCAAAAACTAAGAAAGCGAGAATGAACATTGCATGATAGTGAAATATTTCTCTCTTATGGTAACACCAACGTTTATAGCGACAATTTTTTACTTTCATGCAAAAGGGCTAAAATGTATCAGCTTTAGTTGGGATGATAAGGTGTCGAACGTCTCGGCAGGTTTTCTGTTGCAGTTTATGCGAAAAACTCCCGGAGAAAAATACTGTCGAAGACGCTCGTTACCCTTCATAACACCACTGAAAAACGACTGGCAAATTAAAAAATATTCGATTTCCCGAGAAAGCATTTTTGCTATTATGTATATCATAGGAAGCCGAAGCACATCAAATCCGATTAAAATAACGGTTTCAAACTGTTATGAAAATAAATAAATAATCTGTCAAGTCAAGGCTGAACTCATAGTATATGATGCGAAAATGCTTCATTTTTACCCATAGCTGTTCGGTCTATTTACTATAGCGACTTTATGCCGTCGCCGTTACTGCGAGCAATTCCGCAGAAACGGAGACCTTGTGAAATCATCTTATAAACAGTAGTATGGATCGCCGGTTACCCATTCCAGACCACCGTTGCGTTGTCACCGACTTGGCGTCGACGATGACGAACCTCTAGTCACACGCTAACTGGAGTAACAAATGGTGGAATAATAAAAAGATAGTCCACCGCTTTTGCTAGATAACTGACTGCTCGTAGATAGGTGCTCGAGTATACCCGCAAGGTGGTCAATTATTTCATAACATACAAAATAGGCAGGACCAATATGAAGGAAATAATCGCGAAATTGTCAGAACTGATTATTTACACAATCTAGAACAAATTTTAACTTTTTCAATGGTGATATAACAGACCCCCTCTGCTACTACTGCATTGCTTTAAGCACAAGGTAATATAATGGAGCCAGAAATAAGTCAAACTTCAGCGTAAAACGGCCCTACCGGCTACGGCTCGGTGACACCCGCGCTTGATGGTGCCGAAAGGAATGGATGTGTAGAAGTCGCCCTCCTTTCATGTTTGCCAACAGGAACAAAAGCTGCTGCATTGGAGTATTTCCATAAGATGCCGATGCAACGGTGGGCTAGCTGGAGAGCAGAGATGAACAGCAGTGGCCTATCTACAGAAGCCAGTCCGGCAGGCCTCAACTTAAGTGTCGCAACGACAGCAACAGCATCAGCGTCGGCAACGAACCTTAAATGAATGAGTGAGTGAATGAATGAACATGAAATCCAACGGTTGTGGCATAACTGCCAACATACCTTAGCGACGATCGTGGAAAAGATGGGCATGAGGTGAGATGAGCATATAAAAGGAAATATGTAGGAAAAGACACTGTACATTTGGCTGATAAAAGGAGCCTTTGTGTGCATGGAAGTGAGTGTGGCATAAAGGTGTTTTTGAGCTTGCCAGCCGTCGCCGGTCGGTCGTTTCACTGTGTGTACACTTTTTGCTCGGTTTGTTTTTACATCCCTCGAACAGTAACACCGCACTCTGCTCATTTGAGGATATGGCAAATTGTATGAGATATGACTTGCGAGATATGGTCTGAAAAGATAAAACTGAAATGCTAGATTGGACAGAAAAGCTGTCGTAATGATCCAAATAAGTGGTGCTACTTTTGAATGAGACTTGTGTGCTCAAGTTGTTAGAAGTGGCATTTGTGGCCAAACAGTGAGCCTGTGAAATGCACTGTGGGAACATTTAAAGCAGTCATAGTTACTAAGAATAAAAATGATGATTGGAAAGACATTTTTTTTTTCTTTTCTTTATGTTTCTGTTTTCAATTATCGTTTTAGGATTGCCAACATCGTGCGGTAAATTTGAAATATTTTCTAAATATAGGGATGATAAAACTAAGCGCTCGGCCCAATAATAAATCACAATAAATCAACGATTCTGGTCGCAGTGAGAAAGTCCATACAGAAAAAAAAATGCGTTCGATAATGTGTGAAACTGCTCTAAACTCAATTATGTTCAACTATAGTGATACCGTAAATGTTTGAGCTTATGTATTGCAGGGTGTGATTAATGATATGTGAAAAACTTGTAATTGATTTATTCAACGAGCATTGAATATAAGCCATCGCGTTGCGTTATGATTTGCATAACCTTTGGAAACGATTTATTTATTCGAATGTTTTGAATAATCGAATCGCTTTCCAATTTCACACGTCACAAAAACGCAAATTGAAAAGTTTGAACTAAAAATTATTCAATCGTTGTGATTTTCAATCCAAACAGTAAAACGGTAAAAAAGGTTAGTCCGGTGTATCGCTACCAAAGTGCCTGCGAAGGGCGCTTTTTTAGCTATTGAATCCAACAGAATCTCGCTGATGCCTACAAACGCATGTCCAACGCGTTTTGCACAATATCAGCACGTAACAAGTGTCATGCATACTGCGGATTTGATAAATGGGTATCCCTCAGCCAGCGTAAAGTTTTTCAAATTGTACTATTTTAAATGTGCACTGAAATGAAGTTTTACAAGAGTTCATACCAATATAATATTTTTCAAGATGTGATGAACACTCTTAGCGCTTACATTTTTTCTTCTCTGCTCTCTTTTAATCTCGTTTACTCTTTTTTCACAAATCTGCACTAGAGATGGTCGGGTATGTGAAATTTGTTACCCGTACCCGACCCGTACCCGACTCATCGAGAATTTTTAAACCCGTACCCGACCCGAACCCGAAGTCGGGTTTGTTTGAAACACCCGTGCCCGACCCGAACCCGAAAAATTTTATTTTAAAGTACCCGTACCCGACCCGTACCCGAAAGAAAAATACCTCGAAATTGCCGGTACCCGACCCGTCCTGGATTTTTATTTTATTTAATTTTTTTTTTCTAAATACCTGATTACCTCGCATATTTTATGCACTGATTGTCATATGTGGTTTCTCGAGATGATGGCTGGAGTTGGACTAGACCCGAGTGTTCATGTGAACGAATGTTAATGAACCAGAGTTCCAGGCGATGTATTGGTGCTCCCAGAATCCAGCGTGACATCTGTCACTGAGAACGTCCGCTCGTCTTATGTTGAAAAATTTGATCATTTTTTTCACGCAGCAAATATCTATTCATAACTGTGTACGTAGAATTTGGGTTCCATTAGTTACCTCATATTAAAATTAATCAGGGATTTCAATTATTTATTTCGTATGCATACGTATGATTCATATAAACTGCTGAAAATTTCTATTTTGTTAATTTACCCTACTAGCACAACACGGAGAATAGTGAAAAATGCATGTATGGTAGAGCTTAAATTAAGCGACGAGTTTTATGTGCACATCGTAGCAATCAGGAGACTCAACCGTGATGAAGTGTATAGTTCGAAACTATTACCAAACGACTTTTTTTTTGGTACCCGAGTAATAATTACGTAGGAGGTCTGCCGAAAAGAGTTTATTTGCAAACATTGCTTACACGTTTAAACAACAAAAATGCTTTTAAAAAAATCGGCAAACTTTCAAAACTCGTAGCTTACCAAAGGACAGAAAAAATATTGTTAATTTCATTGCTTGTGTGGATGTTATTTTTTATTTTTTATTCTATATTTATTTCGTCAAGCAAATGTAGACTACATAAACATTTCATTAAAGTTATTATTTATAGTGTTTACAATGTTCTTGTTACAGTACGATATTTCTAGTGTATTTCAGACAGTTTTTAATTTGTTTTTTTTTTTTTTGATATTGTTATGCCAATGGTTTTACAATGTAGATTATACTGACACATCATTCGATTTATGGGACCATTTTTTGCATGATTAGTTCTGCAATTCTTTTCTGAAAAAAATTCTCTCGTTCTAAGATGCCGTGAAGGTGTATTAAAGCTGAGTTGTGATAGTAATGCAGATGAATCTATACGATTTGAAATAATGTCATTGCGAAGAATAGCATTGCAAATTCGCGGCGTTGTTCAAGTGTTTGCAGATTATTGAGCATGCAACGTGCTTCATACGTTGGCAGAGGAAATGCAGTCCAATTCAAGTTGCGAACCGCGTAAAGAAGGAAATGTTTTTGGACTGCTCCATATGAGATTACAATATTCTACAATAGGTCTAACATATGTAATATACAATAGTTTGATAGTGTACGGGTCTTGAAAATTGTGGATGAACCGCTTAGCAAAGCCCAGCATACTATTTGCTTTACTTGTGATGGAGTTATAGTTACATAATAAGTATTTTTCGAATAAGTCCACGGTCAAGAAAAATGCAATAATTCTTCTATAGAAATCAATGATACCGTTACCGATGCAACTTTGTGCTGCGTCGTATCCGTTTCTCCCTCCCAGACCAAGACTATGCTAAAACACCTTGGCTAGAAAAGTTAATAATTAAATTCTCATAATGCACGAAAATCGAATTACCCGTACCCGACCCGTACCCGACCAGTTGAGAATTTTTCAAACCCGTACCCGACCCGAACCCGAAGCCTTGGTTTTTAAATTACCCGTACCCGACCCGAACCCGAAAAATATTTTTTGGTGTTACCCGAAACCCGACCCGAACCCGTCGGGTACGGGTCGGGTACGGGTATCGGGTAAAAATACCCGTACCCGACCATCTCTAATCTGCACCACTTCAGAGGCTTTTAGTGGTGGACTCCATTCAGTGAGGTTAATATAGGTGAGAAGATAGTGTGAGAAGAATATTAAGGTACAAGTATGTCATTATAGTTTGTAAATACAATAACAACTCAAACAAAATTAATTTGGTTTTTGACCTTGACGTTGTCGATAATTTGCTGTCTTATGCTGACGAATTTTTCCCTTTCCTGCACCCTTGTATTTCTTAGCGGGTTTTGTTTTCATCACTTTCCTCCCCTTATACAGCTGGTTACGATGTCAAATCCCAAATCTCGTTAGTATATATTAGGGATGTTACGGATATCCGCATTCGCATCCGTAACTGCGGAACATCCGCATGAAAATTGATATCCGCATTCGCATCCGCATCCGCATCATACCATGCGGATGTTGAGAAAAAATATCGCTTCATAAAACTTTGTAGATATTTTTTTCTTGCTGTATTTGCTGCTCGCTTGAAAAACTTTTGCACTGGGGAGGGACATGGTCATGCGAAATAAGCAAAATAAAACACAAGGGATGCTACGGATATCCGCATCCGCATCCGCATGAAAATTGACATCCGCATCTACATCTGCATCCGTAATCACATATCCGCATCCGCATCTGTAGATGTCTGAAAAATCCGTAACATCTCTTGTATTTATTATAGACACTATATACCACAGGCGTTATATAAGTACTGCTGCAACCGGGATGATATTAACAGGCCGTAAATCGACCCTAGTTGCCATTTTGAATCTACGGGCAACCACATTATTTCCAGAGATGTCCACTAATAAATAGTGTTGGATAAAAGTTATTCACATTGAGAAGATAGTTATTAACATTGAGAAGATAGTAGCAATCTTAGCGTATATCATTCAAAGAATTTGTGATCACTCCCGAATGCAACAGTGCAAGTGTGTACTTCAGCCTTTGCACACAACCCTTCTGTTAATCAAACAAAAAATTAGATAGCGGGCAGATTATACTGGAGGTACCGTCCATCTCATCATTCGATGATAAAATGATTTGAGCCGAAAGCCGACACGAAAAGTCTGCCACTACCGCTGTTAAATTATGAATGAACGAGAAAATATTGAGGTGAAACGGTTCAGGAGCCACAAATGGCCGATTTCGTACCACCACTTCGAATTTTCAGAGGCACAAGACTCGGTAATAGTTAACGTGTCACCTTCGAAAACGCTATTTTATAAATGCTGTGGTGAAACAAACATTTAAGTTTAGTACCGTTGGTTACGGGAAATGTTTGTTTGTGAAATTACTAGAGATTTCTAGAACCTAATGCCTCATAATTAATGTCATTCAATACTGCAGTCAGACAGACATCTCAGAGGATTATCGTTATAGAGAAATGTCGCAATAAAATGAATAGTTTTTAACCAATGAGAATGCCGCTATAGAGGGATTTGTCGCTATGAAATTTGTCGTTATAGCGGAATTCGACTGTATATGTAAGTTTTTTTTTGTGTGGACCCCACTGCGACCAGTAGTTGTTTGATCTTTTGTGGCATTGTCCATACGTTTTTGCTGTTTGCACATTTCTGTTTTTTTTTTACCATGTGTTGCTTTTTGTCTTCTCCTTCAGACTTAGTAACCTTCTACCTTCCTTATCGACCTTATCATATCCTCCTGCAGGCTATCACTCTAAAAGCATATAACGTGCTATAGTCTATGATATTATCGAAGCTTTAGATCAGAGGTTATTAAGTCTGGAGGGAAGTTATAGTACTTTTTGTCTTCTCATCCAGATTTAGCAACCTACTTTCTTCCTTATCGATTCTATCATATCCTCCTGCAAGCTTTCACTCTAACAGCGTAGACGTGCTATAGTCTATGATATTATCGAAGCTTTAGACGAGAGGTTATTAAATCTGGGGAGAAGATTTTGTGTGGAAGAGCCTGAGAATAAACCCATACTTAAAGTCCTTTTTTGCGAACGAATGGTTTGGTTCTACTAAGATTCGAGCCTATCACCATTCGCTTGTCAAAGCGGACTCTGTAACCTTGCGGCTACGAAGCTCGACATATGTAAGTTATTGGTTAGCTATTCACAATATGAAGATTTGTTATTTATGTCGTCTTGGGGGAACAATATTTGGTATCATATTTGTTATTATACCAACTATATCAACCATATTCAGATCAAAATGAGGTATTGTACTATAGAGTTCCGTTCATATCGCTGCTGCTTTGCTAAGACCATCCTAGTGGCCACCCACTAGTAAACTGATGGGTTTGAACGAAGCATGCTCTTATATAGCCCAAAGAGTAGTCTACGCCAAACGGAAGAAAATAATTTTTAGAAAGCAAATTTTCTCGAGGTGAATGTTTCTGATTTTTCTAAGAGACCTCAGTTTTTTAGAGTTTTGGATCACTTCGGCAGAGGGTTTCTCCAGCAGGCTATGTACTGTAGAAAACTTGTCACCTGAAGAAAAAAGCGCAAGCAAGAGGACCGAGATCGCGTAGCGATTGATAAGCTGTACCAAGCAGACGACACTCGGAAGTTCTACGATAAACTGAACAGCTCCCGTAAAGGCTACGTGCCGCAAGCCAATATGTGCAGGAGCTTGAACAGCAATCTCCTTACGGACGAGTGTGAGGTGATCGAAAGATGGAAGCAGCACTTCGATAAGCATCTGAACGGCGATGCAGTAGAGCGCGGAGACGGAATGACAACCGATTTTGGTACACGAGCAGGAGAGAACAGGATACCAGCTCCCGATTTGCTGGAGATGGAGGAGGAGATTAGCTGCTGGAGTTGACCAACTTCCCAGCGAGCTGTTGTAATACGGGGGAGAAACACTGGTTAGAGCCGTGCACTGGGTTATTGTGAAGATTTGTTAGGAAGAACGAGTACCGGAGGGGTGGATGGCAGGTATTGTGTGTCCCATCTACAAAAAGGACGACAAGCTGGAGTGCTGCAATTACCCCGCCCACAAGGAACTCTCCCAAATACTCTGTTGTCGAATATCACCATTTGTGAAGGAGTTCGTGGGGCACAATCAAGCGGGATTCATGGATGCCCGCGGATCAGATATTCGCGGTTCGGCAGGTTATGCAGAAATGCCGCGAATACAACGTGCCCACACACCACTTATTCATCGATTCCAAATCGGTATACGATACAATTGATCGAGACCAGCTATGGCAAATTATGCGCATATTCGGGTTTCCGGACAAACTAACGCGGTTAGTCAAAGCGACGATGCATCGAGTGATGTGTGTAGTTCGAGTAAACACTTCCAGGGCAATGTTAAACAGTAGGCACGGGAGACACTTTTTTCGATTCAAGAGTAGTTATCAGAAAGTGTGTATGTATTTAGCATACACTTTATTTAAATCATTTCGCTCAGAAAAACTTCTTCAATCTCAAAATCTCCAATAAATTGTTTATGGTTCTTATAAGGACAATATTCGTTCAATTTAATATTGGATATTTTGTTGATCGCATCTGTGTGCTACCCCGACCGAGGGAATAAGGGCTTTTTTCAGATAACACAGTGGAAAGCTGTTTTAACACTGAAAATTTGACGGCCGACACATTTTTTTATAGCTCTCCATTCGAGGAAGTGCCAGGCCAGCTGAAGTACCTACTACTGATGCTGGTCGCTACCGCACAAAGGCAATTTTTTACTGAAGGAAGTTCATATTTGCAGAAATGGAAGATTTCTCCTAATGCATAAAAAACACATTTAATTATTTTTCCTCTTAAACCAAGAGTTTCTTTTCTCAAACCCACCAATAATCATGTTGTTAAGATGAACGACGCAATCCTAAATTGGTCTGATCAAGTTAAATACTTAGCGCTAATTTATGTTTGTATCCTTTTATCAACAGAAATTCTACACGCTCTCTCAAGAATAAACTGCTAATTTACAAACAAATATTTAGAACAGCAATGTTATATGCAGTCCCCATGATGTACAACCAGAAAGAAGATGCTTCAAAAAATTCAGAATAAACTTCTGAAAATGATATTGAAGCATCCCCGCTGGTTTAGTACGAATGAATTACACAGGATTTCTAATGTAGAAACGTTAGAAAATATGTCAAACCAAATTATAAATAAGTTTCGAAAAAAATTGTTGCAATCCTTAATTACAACGATAAGCTCCTTCAGGTTTAATTTTATATTCTTTTTTTTTTGCTTGACAAGTAGGTTTACAATTTTCCTAAGCAATACAATCTTTTAGCAATACAATCTTTCAGCAATACAATCTTAGCAATTACAATCTTTTAATAAAAAAATTTAAAATATATGTAATAGTGTTGATATGTCACTCTTTGTGGCAGAGCACACAATATAAATTCTGAATAAATATTAGTAAATAAGTAAATCAATCACAAAACATCCCCCCCTATTAAAAAAATACTGAAGGAAGTACCCGCTGAAACTGCTGTTGCTACTAAATAAGGATTGTTGTAGTCACTGTCTAGGACTAATATGACCAGTTAGGTTGAAGCTGGCTCTTACATATACCAAATAGTACATTCCCGAATCACTAGATCTATAATTCGGTCGGCCGTGCTAAGGAAAGTAAGCATAAGGCAACCAATCAGAGGTCGAATTTCGCGTTTTAACAGGGCTTGACAATTTTCAATAGTACAATAGTTTGAAAAATCAAATTACAAATTTTTGCATTTGGGAGGATGCATAGGAGATTTTTCAATCGATTGCTGCAAGAACGAGGGAAATCTACCTAGAACTAACCGAACTGTTAGCATTTGAAATTGAACATAATTTTCACTTTCTCCGTTTTTTGATTTTCATTCTACATCCCTATTTAGCCGAACTTCCTTAAAGATGAAGTAATTCTACGTCAAAACGTAGTTATACGTTTCAGCATAACAATGTGTCAGGTTTGTCAGGCTGATGTCAACGAGTGATCATTTTTCTAGTCAAAAACTTATATCAGTATTTTTTTAACAATAGCTGTTGCTATTATTTTCATACAAATTATAATATAAAACATTGTATTCTGGACATTTTCCCGATCATGTTAGAAATATGGGTTGTACATGCTCTACAAGCAGGCACTCCGGAAGTGATGTATACTGTTCATAACAGCAATTAATCATCTTCTATTTGCCAACATCACACATACATATAGCCACTGCAAATTGTGTGTCGTTGTTTTACTGGTGCTCAAGGCGTTTGAAAATTTATCCACTCCTAATTCGTTCACAGCGTATGACAGTTCTAGTCCGATCTGATGCTCATGTATCGTCCCGTCGTCAATACACAGCAGTCTCACCACAGCGAATTGGTGTGATTTCGTGCAAAGCAGCAATCAATAGCAGCAGTGAAATGTCGCATTTTTCACTTCGTTTTACCGCTTAGTGACATTAAACGGAAATAAACGAATCGTTAATTGCAACGTAGATTTGCTTCATCCGACAGCATATAGATCTGATGGAACGTCTACTATTAAAGACTCATAACGTGAAAATCTAGAATACGGTGACTAGCATTGTAACATTTGCTAGACATATTCAAGTTAAAGGAACCGTCGCTAACCGCTTAAAGCATGACCGCTTCATTTTTACGTGAAATAATTTCTCCGTTTCGCAAATGCCACGTCCTGTTTCAAATGTAAATTGCTATGAATTTTCAATTGCATGTTAAGAGCATGACACATCTGCATACTCTCGTGCATCGCATTGTGAACTGCTGCAGTGCAATGAATACGCTAATTATGTAAGCACGCGTCACATTTTGCTTTCTGTGTGGCACGCTCTGTGAGTTCTGCCTGTTACTGTTTGGGACGTTGCGGCTAAGGCGGTCGTTTATTTTGCGAAAGTTTAGTCTAATTTAATTCCAACATTCACATTCAATTATCACCATCTGACCAACCCCTGCATACCGTTTCAGTTCTAATCTTTAATTACCATGCGCCTGCAGTAAACCATTTGCTCTTCAGATGCAAATAAAGTAATTAAGCGATCCCCATCTGCTCATGGACTGAAGCTGGCCATTCACTTAAACCAAGTGAGAGAAGCACTCTGCAGAGAATGGAGCAAACTCACATCCCAAGCGTCCTTAACAAAAGTGATTTCAATTTATTTCTTTCCCGCCGGGCTTCCATTTGCTCTAGCGTATAATGTAGGTACTGTAGCTCATTTATGCGCGAGCATGATATCCTGTGCCATTTCGTCCGGTAAGATACTGCACTGCTCATACCGCTCAGTCTGTGAATGCTTTTCGCTAGGCCTGCAAGTCACCCTAGCCGACTTGGAGCCCTCGTAAATGATGCGCATAACAAGTGCACTGCAACATTTCCTTCCTGGATGATATCCAAAGTTGACTTGCAAATATCCAAAGTTGACTTGTATGAATGCAGCGGAAAAGGAATTGTACAGTTCAAGGGGATAATAGGTGTGATTAAACCATACATTTTTATTATTTCGATACTTTTTTGGGCGCTACCAAGAATCTTTGTTATTGATGACAGGAGAAATCAGCAGTACTAAATTATTTTTTTTAAAGTGGAGTGTAATCAAATAGAATTACTTCCTATGTATTTTATTAACATAGCATTCCTTTATAAGTTAATAAAATAGCGTACTGCTTGCGATAGATTGTGTGCAGTATAAAGAAAATTAGTATAGTACCTAAGTCTGAAACTATTGACTATGAATGAAATAAATACATGTTTGTTCCCCAAAAGTGTTAAATATGTAAATTTATAATAATTAAAGTTAGGATATTTACAGTTTAACTAAAAGAAGTAACTTTCGAAGGCGAAAAATCAACGCATCACCATCACCTTGCACATGGAACTGGCTTGACCAGTCCCAGAATGGAGAAAGAGAGACAGAAAAAACAGCTATTTAATAAATTGAAACGAAACGCGCACTTTAACTGTGACTCGGATTTGCGGTACGAATTGTAAACCGGCAATACTGTCCGACCCTGATGAGGATGATGATGATTATGATGATGGCGTACAGCACAAATAATCTTGAATTGCGATAAACCTTTTCCTCCCGCTGGAAATGATGTGCAGCAGCAGCAGCAGCTCAGTTCTTTAAAGTGCTTGCTCAAGCAAATTATGAGTGCCATAAAGTGCTTATTTTATGGTCAATTAAATTTTTTGATCATTTCATCACCACCATTTTGGCTCGGAAATTATGTGAGAAAGTAATTGGATTAATGCGAAAGAAATGCAAAAGGCGCGGCACAACCTGAAAAATGATATTAATCGCCCAACTGCGCAAGCAAATGGATTTAAGCGCCAGCATGCGGATTAAGGCTGTTTCAAGCATATCTGTTTCGACGAGAAATTAAAACCAGTAACTGGGAGCAAGTCGTCCAATTGATCAGCCTGGAAACATTAGGTCAGGTTTCAATGCGTGCTTTTTATTGAAATGCAATAGTCTTTGATAGCTTGCAGTACCTGCTTCGAAGTGCATGCAAAATGCATATTGTAATTTTCATGACCTGCACTGGGCAGACAACTAATTTGGAGAAAATTACCAGCTGCTAACTTTATATTTGAGTTCCGGCGTCTATGTTTCCAATTAAATCAATCGATTGTTCTGTTATCATTCCCACTTCGCGTTGTGTGTGGATTGAGGAAATGTGATCAATGTCTGAATGTTTATTTTTCTCTTTGAGATCCAGAACTAAACAGGAAGAATGAATGTATATCAGTTTTTAAAATACTTTCATAGTTTGAAGATCGCATCGTAATTGTGCTATTGATGATGAATTGATCCACCATCCTTAGAAACTAAAAACAAAACACAATCCCAGCAACGACAGACTGAGTGTGTTTGAAAACAGATAGAAGTGCGAAATTGCAAAAAGATACAATCAAACAAATTACCATCAATTAAGATTTTTGCAACGCACCAAAGCTTGTAGCTCATAATACAAGCTGCTGATCGGAAATTGTTGCTTGGTGCAGAACGGTAAGCAAAGAGAATCACTAACTAGTAAAAGGTTACCAATATCGATCTGCAGTTCGACGGACCTGCACTCTATGGACCGCACTAATTGACTCTTAGGCAATACACTCGGTGCTAGTAAGGGCTGTATCTTCGTGTAGATGAAAAGGTACTGGAAAATCAAACCAATATAAGAGTCAAACTGACCGCGAGAAGGCAACTTGAATTGGCCAGCGGAGCGGCTTTTTTATTCTCACAATGCTCTCTCGTTTAAATAAATTAGAAATTAAATCATCTCGGTAATCTCCATTAAATGAATAGGATGCCGATTTTTAATATTGCAAATCGCGCTCTTATAGATGTACAAGTAAGTATCTTTTGATATGAATTTCTGAACGTTTGATATTATCCATCGAAGAAAAGCTACATTTTCACGCCTAAATTACAACAATAGAATTGTTTTATTGATAAACTTGCGAGTGCAATAAACTCGTTTGAAACTAGTAACTTGACATAAATGCAAATCACATAAGAAACGAGAAAATACCTTGTTGAACGATGAAGACGACAGATTACGGTGTTAATATTGCTATATTCCTATGAAAAATTTTGTCATCGCCAATAGGACTCATTCCTTATAAATAAAAAGCTGGAGAAAAAACTTGCGAAAACTCTATAGTAAAATGTTGGTCAATTATTCGTCCAATTGAAAAATTTCATCATTATTTTTTGAAAAAATTTAAGCAGTTTATAAAGTTACAGCAAAATCTGATTTTTTTAGTTTTTGAATTTTTAACACTAACCTTTTTAGGGGTAAACGGCTGGACAGTGCGTACCAGCAGTACACCCATACTAGTTGGTATAAAATAGCCCCCTAGTGTGGTCCAAAGCAGAATGCCCCAACTCCTATCCCTACCTTCACGTAGTACCGACTGGGATACGAGCAACCTGCACTGATGATCGATGACCCGGTGGAAACTTGGTTGTTTGCTGACAGGAAGGAGGGAGCTGTTCTCCTCGGAGGGCAGTTTGGCTAAGCGTCTGTTCTCCATGTTAGGGGTGGCTCAAACAGCGTCTGATCCGGAGCGGACGGCTGAATTACGAAATGCGATGTCTCGTCAGATACACCCAAGACGGCAGCCCCGTCGCGAGACTAGGCATCCGCAGTCCTAGTAAAGCGGCATGCCGAAATTAAATACCACGAACAATCAAGAATTGAATACGGACCGGTACAATCGATAACGACTCACGCGACGAAATAAAGACGACGATTGGAAGCTCGGTACATGAAACTGTAGATCGCTGAACACCCCTGGTGGCATCCGGATTATGCTGGTTCAGCTAGAACCCCACCACTTCGACATCGTTGCGCTCCAGGAGCTTTGCCGGAAAGGAGAGAAGGTACGGAGAATTTATGGCACAGTACTAACAGAGCGGCGGCATCAGCAATGAGCGGGGTACCGACTTCATAGTGCTGGACAGGATGCAAAGTCGTGTGATCAAGTGGCAGGCGAATAGCGACAGGTTGTGTTTGTTTAGAATGATAGGCCGATTCTACAATTACACTATCCTCAATGTACACTGCCCTCACGAAGGAAGATCCGATGTGGAGAAAGAAGCCTTTTACGCACAACTGCAGAATCTCTACGATAGTTGCTCGCATAGAGACATCAAGATTGTTATCGGGGACATGAACGCTCAGATCGGTAGGGAAGACATATACAAGCCGGTGATCACCTGCACAACCTGCATACCATGACAAACTACAACGGCCAGCGATGCGTCAACTTCGCAGCTTCCCGAGAACTGGCAGTCCAAAGTACCTTCTTTCCTCGAAAGGACATCCACAAAACCATCTGGAGATCACCTGACCAACGTACAGCAAACCAAAGTGACCATGTTCTCGTCGACGGCCTGTTTTCCTCAGACATTACAAACGTACGCAAGAATCGTGGTGCGGATATTGGCTCGGACCACTACTAAGTTGCGGTAACTTTGCGTTCAAAATTGTTGACCGTATACCACGCGCGACATCGCCGAGCTTAACACCAAGCAGCTCCGGGACCCTCTGCGGGGGAATACGCACAACGGCTCGGAGCGGTCGCCTATCGAAGACGGCTGATGCAGCGTTCGCACAGCTCTCGGGGAGACCGCAACGGCGACACTAGAAGTGGAAGCACCGAGTGGCAGGAATGACTGGTATGACGGGGAGTGCGAGGCAGCGGTCAATGAGAAGAACCAGAATTGGGCGATATACCTGGGCAGGTCAACGAGAGAGAACAAGGCCAACTATAAACGGGCACGGAACGACATGACCACGAATCTCAGACGAAAGAAGCGCCAGCAAGAGGATCGTGAACATGAGGATCTGGAACAGCTGTACCGTGCCAGTGATAGGCGGAAGTTCTATGAAAAGGTAAACCAGTCTCGCAGAGGCTATGTGCAGCAATCTTCTCATGGATGCCAGCGAGGTGGTCGACAGGTAGAAGGAGTTTTTCAATGGACACCTGAATGGCGATACAGTAAACAGAAGTGGAGCAGGAACTGACCTAGGAGCACCAGAATGGTGCCTTTACGAAGTCTCCTGTTGACACGCTGAATCTGATGATGGAAACCCATTTCCCGGGCTCGGCTGTATGCGAGGTTTCCGCTGATGGTGAGGTGGGAGACGACCCTCTGGAGACTCTGTCGGAATCTGAAAGAGAATATGTCTCAACTTCTAACTTACTTGACGAAAGTTTCTCGTCGACCAGAGTGGAAAATGCTGTTAGATCTTTCCAGCCTTTTAAATCTGCAGGTGTTGACGGAGTGTTTCCAGCGTTACTTCAAAAAGGTGAGGCAACTCTGATACCGTTACTAACCAAGATTTTTAAGGCCAGTTTAAGAATCAACTACTTCCATAGAAATGGAGGGCAGTACGGGTTAAATAGAAATAGAGGGGGTACGGGAAATAGAGATAGAAATAACCCCAAATCTTTTAGACCCATAAGCTTGTCTTCGATCCTGCTGAAGACAATGGAAAAAGTACTAAAGGAATATCTATATGCAACAAACATGCTTGGATACCCTTTATCTATATTTAAATTTGCATATCAAACAGGTACCTCTACAGTTACAGCGCTCACACGCTGGTAACGAAAATTGAAAAATCTCTTTCAGCAAAAGAAATAGCATTATGCTCTTTCCTGGATATTGAAGGTGCTTTCGATAACACGACATACTCTTCCATGGCAAAAGCGATGAAGAAGAGGATGTTTCATACGTGCATAGTCAACTGGATTCATACCATGCTTGCACAAAGAATAATCTCTTCGGAACTTGGGGAACATCTATAACTGTAAGAGCCACGAAAGGATGCCCTCAAGGCGGAGTACTTTCGCCACTCCTGTGGTCTCTAGTTGTGGATGACCTTCTCTGCAGCTTAGAAGATAAAAGTTTTGAAGTTGTAGGCTTCGCAGACGACATTGTCATTATGGTAAGAGAAAAGTTTGACAATGTTGTCTCGGAAAGAATGCAACTCGCTTTAAACGTAACTTATCTATGGTGTAAAAAAGAGGGTCTGAACATCAACCCGGCAAAAGTATAAATAGTACCTTTCACTAAAAAGAGGAAACTTAACCTAATGCCTCTTAAGCTTGAGGATAGTTCTATCCAGTTTAGCGAAAGGGTTAAATTTTTAGGATTTACTCTAGATGCGAAAATTAACTGGAACGCCCATCTTGATATTGCAGTAAGTAAAGCGGTCAGTGCGTTCTGGTTATGTTCCAAAACGGTTGGTAGGAAATGGGGCCTAAGACCAAAAAATGGTCAGATGGATCTACACATCCATCATACTACCGGAAAATAACATACGCTTCTTTAGTGTGGTGGCCTAAAACAAAAGAGGCTACTGCAAGAACAAAGCTAGCAAAGCTTCAGAGACTGGCGTGTATTGCCATAACTGGAGCAATGCGCAGCACTCCATCGAAAGCGCTGGATGCAATTCTTCACCTGCTGCCTCTGCATGAATTTGTGCAGTTAGAAGCGGAAAGAAGCGCCTTGCGGCTCAAACGCCTTGAAGAGGTTTTACCTGGTGATCTGGTTGGTCATCTGAGTATTTTGCAACACTTTAAAAGAGGGTCTTTGTTGAGTATGTGCGGAGACTGGTTGAAACCTTTGGACAACTACGACATTCCTTACAAGGTGCTCGAAACATCGCGCTCCGACTGGGAGTGCGGAGTTAATATGGTCCGTCAGGGGTCAACAATATTCTTCACGGACGGCTCAAAAATCGGTTCGAAAACTGGAGCGGGAATCTTCGGTCCTGGTGTACAGATATCAGTGGCAATGGGCAACTGGCCTACTGTATTCCAAGCGGAGATTTACGCTATAATCGAATGTGTCAACGTTTGTCTGAAGAGAAACTACAAACATGCGAATATTTGCATTTTCTCTGATAGTCAAGCGGCACTCAAAGCTTTTTGTGCTCACAAGTGTACGTCAAAAATAGTGTGGGAGTGCGTTCTCTCACTGCGGAGGCTGTGTCGTATGAACTCTGTCAATTTGTACTGGGTTCCCGGGCACAGCGGCATAGACGGCAATGAAAAAGCAGACGAACTGGCCAACGGGTGATAGCCAACTGGAGGGCTGTCAGAGGGTGTCAACAGTCGAAAAGGGTAATTACGCCAAACGGGAAAATTACTAAAAAGCTCCTAGAGCTCAACAAGTGGGCTCTTTGTACTTACACCGGACTAATAACTGGGCACCGCCCGAGTAAGTATCATTTAAAGAACATTGGTCGAGTTCAGGATGACACTTGTCGCTTTTGTAATATGGAAAGCGAAACCTCGGAACATCTACTATGCAGCTGCGGTGCATTATACATGAGCAGAATCAAATTTCTTAGCAAGGGCTGCTTGCAACCGTGTAAGATTTGGTCTGCCAATCCTGGTAAAGTAGTTGGCTTTATTAAGCACATTCTACCTGACTGGGAGCGTGCCGAGGCAACCGGCCATTCACTCGATCAATAGTGGGTGTTTGGTTTTCTACATGGTACGTATAGTAATGGGGATATACTGCCGTAATCTCGCAGACTGACGTATGCGACAGCGAGTAAAATTTTCAGTACCAAGCTTTTTCCAAAAACGTTTGTATAATAAGTGTTAGGACGAACTTCAACAATCTGATCTGTACATAATGCATTAATATCAGGGTTGATATTTGTTGACAGTCTTGAGTGAAAGTGAAAAAACGCATCCAGAAACGTTATTTTTTTACAATCCTTTCAGAGTTCTCCCTTCCCGCTTTTTGCATAGAAGTGAACTGTCAAAACACCTCATTATATTTCATGCGATGAAAGCAACACAACGAAATCAGTTTATCAGTTAACGAAGATTGTCAAGGCATCGGTCAGTGTCAGTGAAAAAGTGTTTCGGTGAGGTTAATTTTGGTAGAGTGGACTGTTTGTTTTTATTTTTCGCTTTGAAGTGAAGATCACTTGGTTGGATTTGTCGTCAAATTTTATTCCGTAACCGTGAACGATGCGCGCGATCTATTTCATCTGAGTATAACAGCACGTTACTAGGACGAAAATCTAGTGTATCTGAAAGAGTGCTGCGATAATTGAAAGTGAAAATTGAAAATGATTGGCTGTAATTTTCGAAGAATTTTGCTGGGGAAAATGACTTTTATCAGCACTGATTAATATAGTCACAAAATACTGCCGAACGTATGATTTGTGGAAAAAGGTTTATTAACTAAAGTTATGTTACCAACGTCATTTTGTTGTAGAAACAGCGATTTTTATTTCACTGTTTCTACAACCGATTGACGTAAATCCGTCGTAGTATGCGACAAGTCACTCGACAATATTTTTTTTAATTATCGGTCAAATAGTCGCGGTCCGAGAATACATTTCCGGAAATGAATTTAGTTTGGAATATAATAAATAGCATTCGTGGCCTCTACCATCCTCCATCTGCACCCTCCTGTACAAAAATCACAAGTGCGCTTGAGTTGTCCACGAGCATGGACCAAGCTTAGTGGTCTTAGAGTGCTCAAATCAAAGTTTTGTAGATAGTCAACTTCGTGCCGCCGCGACTTTCCCGCTATATGACCTCGACGAATTTCTCTGCAAATGTCGTTCTCGGTAATCGGCACTTAGCCTTGATATACGCACTTGTCAACTACCTCGATTTCATCATCGTGAAGCTGAATCCGTGGTCTGAGATCAACACGGTCTTCTCTGGGGTCAATGGTAGGCTTTTGTGCATCATCCCGATTACGGAAATATCCACATTGAGTGGTATTTGATAATTTTGGGAGAAGTTACCATCTTAGAATTCAAAATAGGCTTTGGGGTCGGTTCTTGGTTCCTGAGCATCATTCCGTTCATTTTAAGCTGATTTCCGGATTTGTTTCAAATGTGTGTTTCATTTGTATGGAACCTTTCTTGTGCAAGAAGGAAGAGGGGCCGTTCCACCATAGAAATATATCTGCTCCCAAAAACTTCTACATGCCAAATTTAGTTCTATTTGCTTGATTACTTCACGAGTCGTTGAATGTAATAAACGTATCGCAAACATAGTTGTGTTGGATTTACTTCAGGTTGAGTAGAAATGGTGGTTACGTCATTTCGTTTTCGTTGATTGATGACGCTATTATTTAAACTTTTGATCAAATTTCGGTGCCTATAGGTCCAACTGGGTGTGTTCTATCTTTTAATCGTAAAAAACACAAATCGGCCACTTTGGCGCTTACGTCAGTCTGCGAGATTACGGCAGTATACTACAATAGTTCTAATTAATGGACGCAGTAGTCTAGTTCCACTACAAGTAATAATAGGAGCACCAGCAGCAGGTGACCGAAAACCAGCCCCCGATGATCATGAAGTTCTTTGTGAGATCAGGAAGCTGAAGAACAACAAAGCCGCAGGCAAAGACGGACTGTCGAGCGAGCTCTTCTGACAGGTTACATCACATCTTCATCGACTTCATGGCGGCCTATGATACAGTCGATAGAGAACAGCTTTAGCAGATCATGCACGACTACGGATTTCCGGATAAACTGACTCGACTGATCAAGGCCACCATGGCGCAAATAATGTGTTACGTGCGTGTTTCGAGGATACTATCGAACCCCTTTGAATCGCGCAGAGGGTTAAAACAAGGCATCGCCGTTGAGGGTGTGATCCGAAGGGCGGATATCGACACAAGGGGCATGATTTTCACAAGGTCTGTTCAGCTCCTGAACTTCGCGGACGACTTTGACATCATAACACGTAACTCTGCGACGGTGGAGGCAACTTACGCCCGGCTGAAAGCCGAAGCCGGACGAATCGCCTTCGAATAAATGCGTCGAAAACGAAATACATGCGAGCGAGAGGCTCCAAGGAGAACAACATCAGCCTCTCAACTCCAGTCTCTGTAGACGGCAACGAGGTTGAGGTGGTCAACGAGTTCGTGTATTTGAGGTCACTGATGTCCGCCAACAATAACACCATCAAAGAGAACCAAAGACCAATGCTGGCTAGAAATCGTGCCTACTGTTCACTTCGGAAGAGACCCCGATCGAATCGAGTGCGACGACGCACAAAGTTGACGCTGAACAAAATCCTGACAAGACCGGTACGGAATCCAGACAACAACGCCCTTGGAGTTATCGAACGGAAGGTGCTGCGGACTATATATTTTTTGTTAGAAATAATAAACAGAAAGAAAAAATAATTAAAGGGAGATAAATAATCTTTACACCTCGAGGTTTGATGAGATAGAAAATCTAACAGTGTACTATCAGAATGTAAGAGGGTTGCGAACAAAAATAGCCAAGTTGTGTTTAATCCTCACTAGCTGCGATTACGGCATGTTCGTTGTTCATTAACTAGTGAGAAAAAGAACGGTGGAGGCATCTTAATTGCAGTTAATCTCGATAATCTCGACTCAGAAAAGGACCCGGGACTAATGGCATTGCACTGCTGTTCTTGTGCAGAACAGTCAACTTCAATTGAATCACTATTCAACCGATCGCAACGTGAACCGAAGCACAGTGTGTCCAAATTGAGAAACGGATGGCAAAACTATTTTTTCAATCCTATGTCATCCATATCTTCCAGAAAGTTGCTTCGTTTACTGCTGTCGTTCATATGCTTTAATGGAATTTCTAGAATGCCTGGTAAAACACGTACATTCTAAGATCGCCATCATATGTATTAGACATAACACTGTATTCACACTTCCAGACTAATTTGCATTAGTGGCTCGTATTTAGTATTACTTTATCATATAAGCTTCGCTGTCTCCAATATAGTAGTTTAGAACGATCTTTCCAACATCTCCTTCTTCCCTCCTCCTGTTATGCATCTAAGCATCTCGTTGAGGCTGTAATAAAAAAATTTCTCGCTATTATTATACAGATTCGAAAAAGTAAAACTTTTCCATGGCAGCTACCTCGTTCACCCGCCAGCGAATTGCACTATTGCAGTGGCGCTGCAAGCGTATCTAATTTTACTTCTCGGTCGATGAGTTTTGTGGCCGTTTCAGGTGATCTTAAACAAACAAAAACTTCGAAAATATAACAATAGGAGAAGGGGTGATAAAAAGGACACCCTAAGCCATTTCCTAATTTCCTTCACAGTTTAACACTACAACTATGAGTCAATAGCGCACATTAACTGAGCTACTAATGGTTGATACAAAAAATTAGAAGAATTACTCAAATAAAGTTTTTTTTCGAAGTTTTAGCATTTTCGAAAGCAGTTTTTTAGGGGTCCATTTGTCCATTTCACCCGCACATACATATTATTGAAAATACCTGAATATAGCGAGAAAATCATTTGAACAATTACTAACCTTTGATGATTTCTTCTGGTTAGTAATCTGTGTACAGATAATTACAAAAAAATCGTTATAAAATACTGTTTTACACTAGAAAAAACCTTAATTTTTGTAGGCCAAAGATAACATCACCACCACGAATGTACACGTGTTTTTTGTTTTTGTTTATTATTTTGACTGTTTGACTATATCATGTCGCATACTTTGTCTCAAATAACTACTAGTGCCTCTAAGATAAGGTACCAAAGAAGTTTGTACTATTTTTCAACGTAATAGCCGAGATTTAAACGGGTGTCCATTTCACCACCCCTGTTCATTTTACCCACAATTTTCCTACTTATCCTGCCCAGAGCGGTCCGTTGAACCCAAATTTTGCGGTTTCACCAATGACCCCATTATTATTCCGCTGGAAACAGCCTTTATTACTAAAATTTTACGTTGAGGCAAAACGCGCACACACTTAGTTCGATCATGAATGACAGATCATAAATCACGCCTAGAGCGAATTCTACCAAAATGCTCTACTTCAAGGCTCTCACTCTCGCGCGCGCACGAACACCTCACACAAACCATCACCAAAGCAACGACAGAAGCAAATAACAGTCAGCGAGCCAAATAAAGCCGCATCTTTGAACTAACTTTTCACTCACAAACTAGCTTGTTTTAAACGAACTTCGCATATTTCACACACAATACCTCGAACTAGCCTCCCCAGCTGGTCTCGAGGTACGATGCTGGCCTAACAAGCCAGTTGTCGTAGGTTCGAGTCTCGGCTCGGGAGAGACTGTTAGTGTCAGTAGGATCGTAGCGCTAGCCCCGCAATTGTCCTGTACACTCAACAGTTGGCTGCGAAGTCTGTGTATAGTAAACAGAAGGTCAAGTTCCGAATCGGAATGTAGCACCAATGCTTTGCTTTGCTTACCTCGAACTAGAAATGACTACATCACTTTATGAAATTGTTAACACATAAATCGTGGAGAATTCACTATTCAAAGAAATGATCGAAAAGCACGTTGCAGCCATTCAGTTCTGTGCTGCCAGTTCTCGTGTCTTCGAAACAATTATTTGTATGAAAGTAATCAAAATTTTTGAAAAAATTAACTAAAATATGCTATAACATTGTTAGCAAAAGTCCTAGATGTAGATGTGTGTCTCATAAATGAAAATCTACTGTAACATATGCTCGCCGTAGTCTGATATAGGTGGATTGGGACAAATGGAACCTACAACATTTTTAGTACTTGAACTCAACTTTAAGAAAAAGTATTAACATCATGATTTCATTTGCCCTTTTTAACGCTATACGTTACTGCTATAATATGCTATAACTTTGTAAGAAAAAGTTCTGGAGATATGTGTTTTTTGGTAAAAATGTGTGTTTTATGTGCCCCAGTAATTTATCTGAACAACGTTTTTTTTGTAAAATTCAAATACAAAATTTAAGTACAAAATACTAATTTTTGAGTAACTTCCATACAATATAGGGTAATCACTCCTTTATTATAACTTTGTACCCAATGAATATAGAAATTTTATTCCACGAACTAATTTCATTTGAATGAAGTGTCTCATCGCTTGCGCCGCTGTAGATATAATAAGTCGTTATACACAGTGTGCGTGAAGAGATCACTCTCTCAGTTACAGAAATAAACTCCCACCGGGCAGTGTGTGCAATTCATCGTTGGCGTGCTGAGATACGGGAACACAATAGTAGAGGGTGATTCGACTTTGGTTTAGAACTAGTTATACCTTTCCCAGTAGTTTAATTGGCTAAAACACCTTGCCGGAGACAACGGAGATTGCGGGTTCGAGTCCCGTCTGGACGAGGGAAAAATTTTTCTAAGCCTAAAAGTCACACCTTCTATTCCCGTTCATTTTCGCATCCTCGTAAACTGCATACATTGCCCGTTTACTGAAATTTTATTGTTCAGCCAAGTTTCAAAGTTTTCAAATCTTCTACAACTTTGCCAAATAAACCATTCCTCTATCTCTTAATTCAAAAAAGATATAATTCGAGGTTATGCGGAAAGATTAAATGTGTTGGTTTTCAGATTTTGTCTTGATATTAGACATAGCTTAGATTTAATTAATCATTCAATAATTGAAACATTCAACCACTTACTGAAACCAATTACGGTGTTTCTGATAGTACAGTATTATTAAATAAGCGAACATCAATTAATAAGCAGAAGTTCAGTACCTACATTTTGTAGCGTTCATTGCCTCCACATACTAAAAGAAACGTAATATAAAAATAATCATTATTATTAATGGTGCTTCATCGCATCTGTAGTAATTATTTTATCGATACCTACAGTATGTTACCTTTACTATTAGCAACACAGAGGGAAGATTTTTTTTTCTATCTTTTTTTTCTATTCTGGTTGAGTTTCGAACAACTAAAAATACCACTTTATAAGTCTGGTACGCACTGCTAGCTGGATTAGTGCTTTTTTCTTTTACTGCGGCATCGATAGAAAAGCGATTTAATTAAAATCAGTCTGAGCCCATAAATATCTTGCACTCGAGCTGGAGTGCAGCTGAGTATGCAATGCGACGACTATGACGATGGCTCTTAAACATATCGCTTTCCGACTGGCTGCAATTTAACGTCAGAGGTCTGCTGAAACTTGGAACACGACGGATGCAGTGTCGTAGAGCACGCCGGTGGGAAGCATAGATAGAGAGTAAATTTTTCAATGCATATCCCATTCAATTCTTGCGCGTTAATCAAGATTTTAAAAGTCACGTCCAATGAGATGGCAGTAAGCAACCGTTGCGAACATACGGTTCAACAGTCTGCCGGGCAAAGAGGAGTCCGTGGGGTGTAGTTACCAATAGAGAACATGTTTTTCACAGGGATACTAAAGCGTTCAGTCAATTTTCAAAGCTAGTGGGGAATGAGTGAGTGAAACTTTCGAGGACAGATTCGATCAGTGTACGGCGGAGGAGATTGGGGACGAAGTGATCAAGAAGCGAGAATGCATTATACGCGGTTTTGCTGAGTGCGGCAATAACAGAAACTCCATACGAAGTAGTCAGTTAAAATGAATGATATACTTCGATTTGTTTTGACAGCAGACATTTGATTCGACTTGATGAATGGACACTGTGCTGTGTTTTTCTTCATCTATCAAGTACAAATCTTCCAGTAAAGGTAGGTACATTTCATTCATTTGAAACGCCACATTGCTATACCGATTGAACATATTCAATACACTCATGAGGGTCATTAGGCGTGTTGGAAAACAATTTGCAACCTAAAAAATTAAACTACACTCGATCTATTCCAAACAAGAACTTTGGTGTACTCCGCACAAGAAAAAAAATCAAAAAGCAAAAAAACAAAAACTTCAGGCAAATCATTCCATGCCTGTGGAAACAAACTACCGCCGGGCAGTTGCAGGATCTAGATAAGAAGCGAAAATTAAATTCTGAAAAGTACCATTTCCGGGCGAAGCGCCCCAACTTGAAGCGACACTCTGCTAGTCGTTGGACGTAGCGCCTTCAGTGCTGCTATGCGCCAAGGAGTGAAATACAACACTTCTACGTTCGCTGGTTCACTTCCGGCTTGAAATAAATCTACTCGAACAAGTCTTTCATGCGGTTAATTCCACATCCTTGCTCTCGAACTTGAGCAAAATGAAAATGCACATTGAAAAGTTTCCCTTCGCAGACCTGCACCCATCCGGGCGAGAATCCGCTGTAGTCAACGATAGCCTCTAGCAACGCCTGCAGTCTTGGAGTTTCCAGCTTTCGGGAATTGAATACACTATATTATAGATACGATGTTGCAACGTTTTCTCTGCCCTTCTATATATCTCAATCCAGTAGTGTGAACCATTCCCCATTCAGGGATGTGCGATCGCAATAAAAGGACAGCGCAAATATTGGGATACCAATGTGTGTGTGTATTTACCTTTTCCATGATTCTGAAGGAAGTTAACGTTTGGCCCCGGTGCAGAATTTATGAGTGCGGTTGTAAAAGAGTGAAATTTTAAAGAAACTGAGAAAAATAGTCTTCAATTGTTTTATTTCTATGTGGTATTTTCCTCCGATTGACTTGATTTATGTTAGCCTGATAACCGTAAATATTTAATATTTAGCATTTTTTCATCACAAATTTGATTATTTCAATTGCAAATAATGAATTTTCAAAATCCTCGAACTGTAATAAAAGTGATGTTCAAACTGTTTCATGAATAACATTATATGTGTCATTAGCAATTGTATTAGCATGATTTTGAAACATGTATTCAATATTGCTTGTGATTTAATTTCGTTAATTGGCAACTAAAGTATATTTTTTTAGTTATCGTTTATTATTAATATCTCTTTTTCTTGTCGAGAAGGATTTCAAAACTAGTGTTTATCAACAAACAGACATTTGAATTTTTTGTCTATATATACGAAATATTTTTGTAGTCTGTGCTAATTATCATTTTTTCAGTTTTTAAATCCAATGAACGCCGCACCCTCTCAAATACACACTTTACATATTAATGCCAATAAACGAACCTACTCATTCTATTATGTCAACCCATATAAATTTGTATTGGAATACACGGTATTTCAACGTGTTGTAGCATTTGACGTGTTTAAACATTAAAATCTGAGTGCAAGAAGATTGATTTCGGTATACATGACATCGCAAACTGAAGTGTAAAACACTTGATTTTGTGCTGTAAACTGAAATGCAAATGTATTCCACGTAGATATGAAATGTTTCATTTATTAGCACAGATGTGGAATCCACTTCGCAGTAACGTGATTCTCAACGTTCCTTTAGTAAAATTAAAATCAAACAGAAAGCGTATCGAAATAAAACGTCAAAATTAATCCAAGAGCGGATTTTCCAGACACGGTTTCTTTCGGGGTT
The DNA here is from genome assembly GCF_029784165.1 of Wyeomyia smithii. Classification (NCBI taxonomy): domain Eukaryota; kingdom Metazoa; phylum Arthropoda; class Insecta; order Diptera; family Culicidae; genus Wyeomyia; species Wyeomyia smithii. The sequence goes on along the minus strand of NC_073696.1, from coordinate 175,908,814 downwards.
GAATTTTTTCCATTCATTACTAGTCACATAATGCCAACGTACAGTATACAAATCTAATTTATAAAATTACAGTTCACACCATAAAACTCAGAGTACTGCATTTTCACAAATTTAACGTTTTCACTGCGAGTGATGAATGATTTGCCTTTTTTCTTCTCCTGAATATTGAAAAAAAGAAGAAAAAGAATGCACAATGAAGGAAAGTGAACTATTTCCTTGCACGGTAATTCAATTTAACTCTAAACTGAGTAAAATGTCACTCTGTTTCGTTACGTACTCTACATAAAGTATTTGTGCAACCACTCACTTTTGAGTAACATGTCCATTCGTCAGAAATTAAGTAGATTTTACTCTGTCTACATTAATCACAGATCAACGAAAGTTAGTAAAATTTCTTTTCTCGCCTCTTAGCTTGAGAGACGATTCCGCACCCACAACCGCTGCAATTTGTTGCATTCTTTCGGGTTCCAACCAATTTACAAAATACAACTTTAGAAGTTTACCAATTTACAAAACACAACCTTGAGTAACTCTAACCTTTGAACGCAACTAAAAAAAAAGTTGAACATTAGCATTGAAGCAACTCTGCTTTTAACGCTTGAAAATTTTTGAAATCCGCTTATATTACGCAAAAATGAGTAAATACGGTCATTAAGCAGACAGTATGTGCGAAAGCGAAAAATGAGCGAGCTGGAAATATGATACAGATTTGGAAAAATATACCGCATCCCGACGGGACATGAACCCGCAATCTCCCTGTCTCCGCCACCATAATGGACTTGTATGTTAACGCGTGAAAGTCGTTGTTAAAAATAGAAATTTAGTTCGAAAAATACGGTCATTGTGAAAATCTTAGTAATATGACTCAGTTCAGTTCTCAGTTGTATTTTCAAGCACATTCGATTAAAACCATTTTTTCTTGATTATTTTGCAGTGACTATGGAGAATGAAGACAAAATCGCATAAATTTTAATTCTAGTATTCATATTGTGTAACACAAATTTTAAGAAAATAAGCTTAACAGTGTGTATTACATACTATTAACATACTATTTAGGGTAAGGAACGGGTTAATCAGTGGCACCTTTTTTAATCAGTCAGAGAAAATGGTCCTCAAACTCCCAAATTTTGATCAATATCGACAATTTCGATGACGGAAACGAAAATTCGGATTATCTAGTTTTTTTACGAATATATCATTTACAAAAAACTTGGGATGATGTGAAAGGTCACGATTGTATCGTTTGACATTAAAAATTGTTCCTGATAATAGAGGCCTGATTTTTTTATTTAGAAAATATTCCTCATTATGCTACCGCCTTCTTGGACATCGAGAAGAAAACCGAGCTACTCACCGGTAATAATAGTAATGCTGCAGGGATGATAACACAGAATTATACTTTTTGACAGCGCATTCTCCGGTCGATGATGGTACTGTCTATAGCTATGTATGTTATCACCTAGACATTGCAACCGAAGAAGCTCCATCGGAACATATTTGCGCTAGTCGAAAAGGAAGGCGTTGATGTCAGAAGGCAAGCTTTTTGCAGCACTACTGTTTCCCACTGGAATGCTGGTGTTTGCTATCACGTGTGCTTATTATGTCCATCTAGAAAGGAATCCAAGACCAAAGCGCAGTATATACAGAACAAGAGGAGGAAAATGGTTCTGTGGTTAGGTGCAAATAGCGGTATAATAGCGAAGAGATTCGCAAACTATGCGTTTGTGGAAAGTATAAGAATTTTGAAAGAGGAATGCTAAGAGACAGATAGAGATTGAATTCCTAGCTTGCCTGCTAACTATTCCTTACATGATGTGCCACTAGAGTGCGCCACTGAACCGGGTTAGGCTCGAATTTCTTTGATCTTAATAGGCATCGGTCGCTATTAACAAAGAAGTTATAATAGGCTAGCTTTGATGAGATAAATAAGCATTCAACAAACGTTCCCACCAGCATGGCTCTGTTTTGAGGGTCATTATTTCAGCAAATATCATTACAAATTTGCTCGTGTTCATGATTGATGGCTGTTCTTCGAAATTGACCAAAGCGGTAATAATTCTTCCCAATCATACCTTGGCGTAATTGACTGAGCCAATGCCTACAGCATAGCAAAACGTAATGATACCGTCGTATGGAGTCTAAGTTGTGAATTTCAACATTTTGTATATTCTTTTGGCTTTATTTTTAAACAACAAATAAATTCAGATACACAAAAAAAATATTCACTTTGTTTACAATTGATTTTTCCGAACTGTGGGATTGTTTTCTCCTTTTTGAAATACCATTTTTCCTAAAAACGGTTTCTCGTCAAGACGTTAAGTTTCACCAGATTGATGTTAACTGAGCAAGGCTAACACAGTTTACGGTTTCAAAACGTCGATACCGATGAAAATTCCTTCCTTTCATAATGCGCAAGGTTTCGACAGAATGACGGGCACATACACACTTGCATGCGCACGGTCACGATCAATAGTCACTAAATAACTGACTCGGACTGCGCTTTATTATTCGCTTTGTATTTGCCAATTACACTGTTTCTTCGTGCAAAAGGCGACTGGGAACGATCAGAAACCAGTTTTTTGTTTTAAATTGCATACTTTGACAGAGACATAATTACAATACAAACAAACACCTTGTTGGAGCATAAACTGGGCATAAAATTATGTTATTAGCGTAGATTACTACAGCACCAGCTTGTAAAACTTGTTTTCTTCTCTATCATTTGATCGTCCTAGACCATGTAAAATTGATGAATGAAACGAATCTAACCGCAAAGATAATTACGGGAACTATGAGATACTTCCAATTAAAACCGTGGGTAACTTTCGGATAGCGTTTTAAACCCTAGAATTACGGCAATCGAGAGATCAATAATTACGATTTTGTTATATCCAACAGCAAAAAGCCACGGAACATAAGTGATTGCTCGGTTTGGGTATACAAATCGATAACTTAATAACGATTTTAATAAAAAAAAACGTGAGAAAAAAAGGAAGCAAACAATTTGAAGTCTGGCCAGGTTGCGTGTTAGTTCAGTTTCTCGTGCGGGAAATTCTGAATCGAACCCCACCTTGCGTTGGGTTCTAGATAGAGAAAATAATAGCACGATAATGGGTAAAGGCTTTTAGTTTCTCATGGTGGGCTTGATAACAAGGTGCAGACAACAATATAAAAAAAATAACCAAATCGATCTGGAAAGTAAAAACAGACGGGCCATCAATTGTGGTTGATCGGAGCTTGTTAAATAATTTGAGGGGTCTAGCAATGTGGAGGTTACTTGATTATGTTCGAACGATGCTAGCACGTTTGAATTGACGGCCATTGCCGTTTCGTAAAGCTGAGTGTAAATTCCACCGATCACGACGTACTAGTAGGGGAAAGTAGGTAAAGACGGACACTGCGGGTAAGATGGACACTTGTAATATTTCACAAACTAGAATGTATTACGATAGTGGAGTGATGCGAATACCTTCTTTGTAGTGCGTTAATACTTTTGAGATGCATTGTCGGTTTTCAGCAAGCAAACTATCAAATTTGTAAGTAAAACAAAGAATATTTTTGTGAACGCGCTTTTTGATGTAATTTTCATTCCACGAAAAATAATGAAAAACTCGTGAAACTTATGTGTTTTCATTTATTCCCGATAGTAAGGTGTTTAATTAGTCTTTCCTCGGTTTTCTAGTAAAAATCCAGCAGATTTACGATGTTCCGATAGAGAGCTACGATCGTTTGAAAAATTTCCAGCCAGGTCGGGCAAGACGGACACAGGTAGGGAAAGATGGAAACACGAATTTTCCAAGAATTTTCACATTTAATATCGGTTGTGTACTACAGATGTTTACAAAGTACACCCCCGAGAGAAACCAGCAGATATTAATCACTTAGCAGTTAGAACAGGCCATACAGGTTGTGAATTTTTACCTTCATCATAAACAACCCTCCCAAACTATTCACGTGGTGTATAGATGGACTCTAATAACGTAGAGTAGTGTAAGGCCATCACTTAACACATAAATCAAAAGAATACGTAACATACTACATCTCTTTTGTGAGTGTCCACCTTTACCATCGTAGTGCCCATCTTACCTACCCCAGGTGTCCGTCTTTCCCAACCATGTCAAAAAACAACAAATTGTTGTCATATTTTTAAAGACCTAAAACACATAAAACTTTGAGGAAGTTCACTAACACCAAAAACAATTATGACAGCAAATAATTAAGATAAGTTTCAATTTGTATGACTACTGCGATCCAAATAACAATACCTGAGTAATTATTTAGGTTAAACCTTAGGGTGTCCGTCTTTACCGACTTTCCCCTACTGGTTAATGGGCAAGTTAAATGATAACCATTATCAGAGCTGTCTGTCTCATGGTAGGATGAAATAGAAGAAAGAACATCGCTTGAGGGAAATGTTGCACGGTTTTGTAACGATTATGAATTTCATCGGTACTAATCTTTGAAATCTTTACCGTCTGGATGCGGTATATTTTTCCAAGTTTGAATCATATTTTCAGTTCGCTATTTTTCGCTTACCCAGCTGCACACACTGTCTGTCTTAACGGGTGAAAGTCGTTGTTAAAAATAAAAATTAGTTCGAAAAAAATAATAAATCTGCTTCCACACAAAACAACATCAGACAGCTTCTCGTCGCTTTGTATCTTAGCTGTCAGTGGATTTATATGTCACTTTTGTAATCGAGTGTTACCCACATTACTAATGGAGCAGAGGCCTAGCACATATATGGGACCGTGTCCTGGGCGCTCACAAAGCAGAGGCCTAAAATGCGGTTTTTCTGGTTGTGTGATATGGTTAATTTGAGTGAGTGTGACCAAATATAACTAGAACAAGATTCATAACTTCCTTATTTTTCATACATTTTGAGCACGACCGATTTGCGACGGTTAGTACTGCCATCCGATTTATCGTGCATAGTCCGTCACCGATCATTGAGCTGTTCAAGATTGTATATGAAAAAGATGTAGCAGTTTGGTCAGCTCGACGCTTAATGCAGATCAATGATATTGTCATTTTTGGCACTTCATGCTATTGCCATATTTTTTGCACTTCAAAGTACGAAAGAAAAGTATGAAATTGACTGTCAGAGTGGGGGTTTATATTGAGAGGTTATATTTTTTTCAGGTCCCATTCTACCAAAACTTAAAGTTAGATATGTCGCAAGCCAGGTTTCAGAACCATTGTGCATATGGTCAGGTTCACCGGGGCATCCGATTTTTGCTTTATTAACCTCGGCAAGAGTGGAAAACTTGGCTGTAGATCGTGCTCATAGCGGTTATCAGGAAGTTCTGATGATACGCTTAATTTTAAATGAAGCGCCGATAATTCTTGGTTCTTTCGGAAAGTTTCATGTTTGAGAACTAAACATTCGTCACATTATTATCTTTTTTCGGATGGCAACACCGTACAGTCGTCCACATGGTGCTGAAAAAATTGTTTCACCTTTCAGCAGTCATGTCTTTGCCTTATCGTCAGTTGGTTTTGACGTTATGTATACATCATATTAACAGTGTATAAATTAGTTCGACTTTTGCTCAATCGCAGCGACAATCATGTTCGATGAATTCTGCAAGAGTCAGGTATCTTGTTCTAGTCATCTTTGGTGTGGCTGAGCTATAACAATCCAAAAGTAATGAAGCGTTAGGATGGATACTCGAATGATCCAAGTGCGAAAAGAAAACCCCGTCTCGATATTTTCTCCATGAAATCCGGGGAAGATTAAAATTGCCAAGCACCATAACTTCGTCTGTAGCTTTTGCGGTTTCCAGCACTGATTGGCAATGAGCAACAATTAATTCACGCTCATGTACTCGATCCAGAGGTATGTACAGAGCACAGAGAAAAAACTAACGATCGCCCAATTTGATCGCTGTCCAAGCCCATTCAACGCTCAAGAAGGCGGCATCCTCTAAAGTTTTGGCTTCAAACTTGAGAATAACCAAGTCTCCGTAAGAACTATGGTATCATAGCAAAGATCCAAGACGGTAACTCGGAAATCATCGACAACACTGTTCATACCGCCGATATTCTAGTAGTACACGTTGACCGCGAGGTGACTAGAAAGCAGGCAGCTTGTTGGTTGTATTGTTGATGTGCAGCTTGAAGTGCCGGGAGTGCAGCTAGAACGAAAAGCTGAATCAGGCATCGAGTGAGACGAATCATAATTATTGTTGCCTGCTGAAGTCAGGACCGAGAAGACTGCGATGAGCGTTGGATGCAATAGGCGCGACTGCTGCAGAGGAACCGGGGGCTTTCATATTGCTTTCCACAGTTCGTTATCGACGCTGAAATTCATAGTAGTTTCGAGAAGCAAAATACAATCGAAACACGCCTGAGACGAATACTTGCCTGAGATAACAGGCTGGAAGACCCCCTCTGTGTCTCTGAACTCAGTACTGGGACGGCTCTGTTGGCGGGAAGATTATCAATTCTTGAAGATGGTAGAACCAGACGGTAGAGTCAGAGAGGGCTTCTATTGAACCTTGTTGTGTGCATCCCGGTATAACCAAATAAGTCGTTAATTGGACATCGAAAATGATGGATCGGTCCCTGTGGCATCTACGGGTTGGATAGGTGAATTCAGTGGTTCCTTCGGAGTAATCTGTTGATGTCTCTATCTGTTGTGCGATTGTGAAGGAGTGTTCCGGGTTTAGCTCAGACTTATCATGAGCGTTATTGGAGATAACCTGGGATAGCAATAGCGGTGTCGTTGATTTTTTTAGTTTTTAGCGGGGCGCGAAATTTTTGTGCTTTATAATCCACGAATTCACGAAGGTACCCTCCGGCCAGGTTTCTGGATCTAGTACCTTGGTCTTTAGGGATGGATCAACTTCAATTTTAAAGTACACGAACGTAAGAGTGCTAATATCCCTGTCCTTCGGAACAAGTTTGACAACGACGGGTCTCGAGATAGGCTTTCGCTATAGGTGACATAGATTCATAATATAAATCCTACATATATACAGCCAGAATTTTTCCTTGATATTATTGGTAGCGGGTGCTACGACGTAGGTATCCAGAGTCCGCTTACTACCGACAGTGCAGTTGTCCGAAGATCGTATGTAAAAATTTTAATCAAAATACGGTAAAACACTGCCGACATCTGTCTTGTGGTGCCCCAGTTGCACTGCATAAATGTTGCCATATCGATATTTTATCGATATCAGTGCTTAATAACATATATCAGTGACGCGAGCGTTACATTTAAAGTGACATTTTCAAGTTTTCACAGATCTTTTGGAAATAAGATAAACGTCTGTTCTCTGTGCTTGTACTGAGCTGGAAAATGGCAAAAGGACTTAGTTCGTGAGCTGTCCGATATGTGTGCACAAAAGTGTTGTATACCGTACAGTCATAAGATACCTGGAGATCGGAAGTACCGAAAACCGGAATGGAAAAGAATTTCAAGCTACTGTGGTAACATTTGCCAGGGTGAAGATTGTCAAGGGGCGCCTGATCCAACTAACGAATAATCTCCTTCCTGTTATCTTTGTGGAGATGAAGAGGTTAACGCGGTCTCCAACCAGCAAAGGTCAAACTGACATCCCTTTCCTCTTCCCTTTTGATTGCAAGGATGTGGCCGGCGCCGTTATTGATCATTGTCACCAAAACTTGTACAATGAAAATGGTCGGTTACTCCCAACCCCATTCAGTTGACTCACTGTGCAATTTTACCAACTCTGGATTACGGAACATTTTGTACGACGCATTTCAAGCTCGGAATGATCGAGAAGTTTGAGCTTTGAGCCCTTTGAAGTTCGCCGTCCTGTTGAAGGCCGAAGTCTGCTCTAAATAACAAGCAACTTTTAAAGTCTTGAAGTGACATCTGGCGGTAGCCTGGGATAAAATACCACAAGAACACTTACACTTACTAAAAACTATCCCAAAAACAATTGCTGTACTTATATCGTTATATCTAGGATCCTATAAATCGAGGATGCCTTGTTTCGAGATATGGCTGTATGTCTTCAAGTGAAATTGAATAAACTTGAATTAAAAGGTTTTGTGTTGATAAGTATATCTGTTTGTTTCAATGTTGCACTTCAATTGCCGGACCCTGTCATGAATGATTTCATTCTGCTTTCTGTTAGACAAATCACCCTGTATAAACACAAAGGGGCATTATAATCTTGATTTCTGTTTTTGCTCGAATTGCCATTTGTTTCTACGCAACTTGACATCCTGAAATCCATTTCGCCATTATATATTACGATTTGATGAATCGCAATCCACGATTTGATTTGAACAGGTAGGATTTGAAAGTTCAAACAAACTAGTCTGAACAGTAATTGCTTTTGTTGCCGTGCGGCGGAAATGAAATTTTTCCCTCCCATTTTGCCCGGCTGGATGTTGCTTTTCAGCAGTCGAATGGAATTCCTCATTACCCTTATAAATGCAAATGATTCATACGAAATGCAATCATAATAATTACTCACAATCTATCGGTATCCACAGGGATCTTCCTCGGCACCTGCGTCAGTCCTCGGTGTGAGCAATCCACGGTTTGGGCGGTGCAGGAACAAAGCCGGGGACACCGCACCATCTCGCCATTAAACCCATAGTGTCCACCGCCATACGGTTCGCACAGGGATTGCCCGGCGAGGGTCAGTAAAAGCACAGTCAAAACTAACATTTTAAACGGTGGTATGGACCAGTATCGGGCACTTGCCATTTTGGCACACCACGCATTAAGCTTTGCACCTCTGCTTTTCCGATTTTATTATTTAATTTTATTTTTTAATAACGAATTTCGGGAATCTGAATTCATTCAATTATGTACATACGGGAAACAACTACCCGGAATGGTGCGCGATAATTTCACACTTTTAGCTTATTAGCGATTATTTGTTTGGATTTCCTCACTCACAAACCGCGGCATTGTGTTGCGTTTGGCCTTTATGATCATTATTGAATGCCACACATTCTGCACGAATTTTTACGCTAAAATGCACATCGACAGGTAGGCAAACAGCTTGACCAGACAGTCCACTACTAGAAGCAGATCTCTCCAGCAGCCCAAAAAACTATTATCCACACTAATTTAATTATAAATTTTAGCACTCTCACCGCCACCAGGAAAATCTGTATTCAATTAATTTTCATAACTGCTGCTGCTGCCGCGATACACTTTTCTTCGCCGCTCAGCACGTGTTTCGCATTTCGATGAGTCTGGTGCATGCGAAAAACTTTTACAGCATGCAACTTGCGCCACTGTCGTTGTCGTTATCTAGCGCTGTATACTGCACGAATCCTACGCGCGGAGATGTTCCAGGTTCATCTGCTAATATTGTTACTGTTGCCTTACTTCTGCTTCGTTGCACGCTTCCGTCCGGTAGAACTATTGACTATTTGGCCTGCCGGCACGCAAAAGTGCAGAAATAGACCAGCCGGCAGGAGGTTAACTTCTAGTAATAATTAAAATTTCACTTCTGCATCAGTTAACCGAACGCGGACCTCCGCTATAGCGTAGTTGATGGCAGGTCCTGTGCAGCACGAAAATCCCATTCAATCGAGTCTTTCCAACACTGGTTTCGGTTTGCCTCGTCCAACAGACGTTCTGGAAGGGGAGATAAATCGTAATAAAAACAGAATTATTCATATGCCAGTATATTTTTTGTTTTTGAGAAAATAATAATCTGAAACAGTGGAAACTTAATTATAAAAGAAGACAGATTGCATTCGCAGACGCAGTGCTGATTCCGGTAAATTTTTCATATATTAATATGTATATATGGTAAACATTGTCTGAGTTAACCTAGACAGCTGAAACCAACATGTGGAATTAAATCATTTAAAATTTTGCACCGTCGCTGACGGTGATCTAATAATCCGAACAGCAGCAGTTATCCATCTTATGTGACAAAGTGCTGCTGCACGGCGCCAGCTAAAATTTAACCAGATGTCCTGGATTTACTCGAAACCGGTGACACTTTGTAAACAACATAAATTCATTCTGTCTTTCTGCTCTGTGAAATTATTTCGTTTTGCACATAGCAGCACACTTTTACATTCAGACCCGCTACGAACTGAACAATTAAAGATGCCTTCTTCTCATTATTCGCTCATTCACTGTAAGCCAATTGCCGTTTCTTATCAAATCGAATAACATTTATAACCATTAATTGTTATTACTTACTCTGCACATTTGCGGATCTTTATATTCGATGCTCAGTTCTGGTTTTACTAAGAGTGCTAAGTTGGGGCCTAATCTGAGAATATAACCAATTAACCGACACTACACTATCTTCATTAGGAAGTCAGATTGAGTATTGTACAGGGCAACCTACATCTCCTAACGATTCCGAAAAGAATCCTTCAGCCAAATACCAGTTGCCGTTTTCAATAGACATTTTCTTCAGCAAAACAACGCATACACACTTCTAATCACTTGGGCAAATTGCAGAAAGTCCACGAACAGCACGGTACACGACCACAAGAGTGCCTCAACCTTTATACTAGCTATGCTAGATAATAGAATCATCCTACCAAAAAAAAAAAACTTGCCGACCCCGCAGAGTCGTGATTTTTCTTCCAATGGCTCCTTTCTGTTGACACGCAACACGCATGGTGTCCAATCTGATACTAATTTTGCCACCATTCACAGTACCACACGTTCGATGGCAATGATTATTTGCTCTTCGATTTGTGATTCTTGCTACGCGAGGAATTCGAATCGAGCGCTAACAGTGGACAAAATTGCTTAGTAAATGGACAAAATAAAAAATATGAATCCTGAATCAACCACACTGTAGGATGTAAACTGAATACCGTGGAGTCTTCCAACCATTTGCCATTCCATACACCACAGTTTCATGAAACTGTACAAGACAGCGCGTCCCGTTCGGAAAGTCTCTTTCGGAAAGCAAACATCGAACTATATAAGCATAGGCACCTACTTCATACCCATAAGAATCTAATCGAAGCGAAAGCAACAAGAGATTGGCCCGCCCGGGAGAAGGAAGTGAGAAAGTAATCACGAAAACTCGCCGGAAAACACGTATAGAGCGCATAAGTAGCCTACAAAGCATCATGATTTCATCAAGATTTTGTTTGCCTTCTTACCAATCCCAGTGGTCGTACTTAGTTATGGGTTTGTGGCAAAAGGCGCACTCGTACATGCCTTCTGTTTTGCACCGGGGAGCTACGTGAGACAATAATAAGATGCCGAGACCTTCTGGATGGATGCTGAAGCGCGCCAACAGCGCAACTAGCGTCCCACGCTGCACTATCATCATCATCATCACAATCAGCAGCAAAATCGGAACACCAGCGTTTTCCAATTAAGATCTTCGTGAGCCATGTGAAATCGAGAAATGGCAGTTGGCATAAGGATGAACATCAGTTTTTGGCATCAACTTCCGAGCTGCTCGATTTAATGTCAAGAGAATGGGTTTATGATTCTGTTTCGATTTTTTTTTTTCGACTAGGAAGTCACGAGATCGGTATCTATGTATCTGTTAGTTGCATATTGACAATATTATACTATAGAAAAAAGAGGAAGAAACACCGAACGTTGCTGCACAACTAACTGTCCAATTGATCGATCATTGTGCACAATACCTTTGGAATCAAGTTACCGATCACGACTGTGCCCTAGGATAGTGACTATTCCAAAGATTGATAGTGCATGGTGGATGGCTTTTCTTACTAACAACAAACTCATATGCAGAATTAGATTCAATAGTAAGGGTGTATTTTTTTCTGTTCAATACAGTTTAAACATAATAAATCAAATTGTAGAGTTTTGATAATCTTGTGAAAACCTGGCCCTACATCATTGAATCCAATGAGTCTTAACCCTCTAGTGTCCAAATTAGCTTTTAGACGGATTTTGAAAAAATCACTATAAAGCTTTATAAACATTTTTTAAGTTCTTATTGAAGCTTTTTAGAGGTTCAACTTAAGCCCGTCTAAAGGCGGCACTGGGCACTAGAAGGTTTATATTGAAGCTCAGGTTCGAAGGACCAGATGTCGATATGTCAGTGGATAACAGCCGACGTTCAGAAGAGGTTGCGTTGGTTTCCTCACAGATTTTAAGATGGTTCTAATTCAGTTCATGTAACACGTTTATTTTGGCTTTTCACTAAATAGAATTTTCGTTTCATAGGTGTATATTGTTAAAAAGAAAAAAGATCATTATTTGATTCTGCCATTCGTGCTTTTTTTGATTCTGCCATTCGTTATTCTGCCTTATGAAATATTCTGCCTCTCGTAATTCTGCCTTTCACGATTCTGCCTTTTGATTTTCTGTCTTTCCTAGGAGACCACCAATTGAAAATAAAAGACCACCAATTGAAAATCATTGTGATAAAGCAATTTTGGAGCATTCTCAATTCATTGTTTAGCAATAACATATGAAAAACGTATGAAAATAAATAGATCCTTAATTGTACCTGATTGCAACATCTATCAATGTGTTACCTTTCTTGTTCGTTTGGCTCGGATTTCGACATGTTCGTTTAGCTCACAACATTCTCTTCGCATATCTCTTCCTCTGAGTATTGCTTGTTTGACCTTTCATGTATTCCGCAAGGAAAACCAAACTTCAGAAATTACGTAACTGACGTAAGCAGAGAGGATCGCAGGTAACGAACACACATCATAGCACCCGCCATCATGGCTAGCGGAACAAGGAAGTCAACAAATGACAATTTGCATAGATGACAGTTCAGTGGGATGATTTCGTTGTTAGTAATTTCGACAACCAGGCCGCGCTAGTTTATTCGTATGTAAACACATCCCTAATTTGAACTTTGGAACTAAGAAAATGATGATGGATTGAATTTTAAAGGAGGCTGTATTTCTTGTGATATTTGCGTAACACGGATGTTCTCGACATCAATAACAATGCAACTAATTAGAAATTTCATACAGCATCTATTAGACTGATTACTGTCAAGAAAATACATATGACATATGAAATATATGAGATCAGGTTTTGTTTTCAATTTGAGGTTATGTTTTTACAGAATCTGGTAGGTGTATAGCGTGTCGAAATTGTTTTTTTTTAGTTTACGCCTACTGTCTAGTGAAAAATATCTAAATATTCCAATTCTCCCGCAACGCAAACTCGTGATAACTTACTGAAAATATAATCTTGACAGGTGAAATGTTGCTTGAAAATCATCATCATTTTAACATTTCTTTTTATTTTTTCAAAACATGATTTTTATTGCTCTGTCTTAGAGTTGGTACAACTTTTCAGGACATTGTTCCTTTTTTTCTATAGAATTTTAAGCAATAGGGAGAATGTTATAGCGGTTTGAAGCGCACCTCGTAACGGCCGCATTAACCAAACTTGAAACTTTAAACGCGATTATCTCGAAATAGTGTGTTTCAAAAAATAACTTTGCCGTGATAAGGATTGCGGAAAAACTATTTAACCGATTTTCTTCATCATTTTTTTTAACCTTGTCAGTCCTCGAACGTACTTTTAATACAATTTTTAGTACGCTGAAAAACTTTTCCATATACAAATAACAAAACATGTTAAAATGGTCGTACTGAAAACAATTATATATTTAATGATTTCAATTGACCTGTTAAATTTGCATCATAATCACCATGGCTTTCAATTTTTTGAAGAGACCCGCCGCGGTGTCTCCAATAAAAATTGATATGTTTTTATAAACAAACGCTTTTTTGTTGTTGAAATAATTATAACTTAGAAATGAAAAAAAAAAAAAAATGCCACACACCTTCGAAAAATATTATTCTTGAGAAAAATGTATTTAACTCCACTACTCATCTTATATGTCGAATTCGTTTTCGCGGCGGTTCCACACCGTCCCGGACTACACTTTGCAGCTTTAAAAAAATACACTTTCAGGGTAGTTGCATTGGTATGCGTAATAACAGGGGTAGCTGTCAATTTGTTTTGTTTTGGTCATTATCGCCAGCGTCTTCTTGTCTGGTTTCTATTTCATGTTTCCATCTCGCAAATGTGCTGAAATAAAATTCACCTGACATTTTACCACTTGGAACAAGAGCCAAAACAAAACAAATTGAAATTGAAAAAAAAAAAACAGTTTCAGGACAAAGTGTAGTCCGCGGTGTAGCTACACCGTAAAAACGGATTTGACAATAGAAACGCGTTGGTAATATCAGTGATGTATGTTTACCAATGAAGAAGCTGTGCGTGCAATGTTTGTCGTGTTTCTTAACAAATAATCTCTGGACGGATAATCCGGCATTCATTACCTACGAGTAATAGAAAAAATCACAGGAGGGTTCTGTGCAAAGCCACGACCGCAAGGTTGAAGTAGAATACTTTTACAAGAAAGATAACCCGGCTGCTTGCGTGTCAGTCATTTTTTCTAGTAAATAAACGTTGACTAATCAGATCAATCGAATTTTGCGCTTCAACAAGGATTGATCATTTTTAATAATGTAGTAAGTTGCTTGTCATGATTGAGGCTTGAAAATTTTAAATTTTGGTTATGCGAAAAATTAATTTTTATGCGGATAATGAAAATTTTTCGGATGTCGTGCTCAGGTTTGATTTCATCCTTAAAGGACAATTTGTTGTTCAATTCAATATCGGATAAGATACCGATCACATGTTGGCGTTATAACTGACAGTGCGAATAAAGTATTTCTTGTGACAAAATAAACAGTGAAAAGCTGATTTAACAATCAAAGCTAGACAGCTCATGTGTTATCAAAATGAGTCAATTTTTAATTGAATGCATTTACAAGTGCCCGTTATCGCACAGAGACTGCATTCCACTGAATTGTCTCACTGCATCAGCTGCTATCGATGCTGATACTCACTGCAACTGCTACGCTAACCGTAGCCATGCCACAGTTGTGGCCGCTATACGCTGCCATTGATATCCGCTGTCCCTGCATCAGCTGGCCCAGCTGCTATCGATGCTGAGATCCGCTGCAACTAGTGCGCTATCCATTGCTATGCCACAGCTGTGGCCGCTTTCCGCTATCGCTGGTATCCACTGCACTGCTACTGCCGCTGCTAAGGGAGGACTGCTGTTGTCGCTGTCTAGAACTATTATGAGCGGCTTCGGCTGAAACAGGCTATTATATAGGCCAAATAGCATATTTTAAATTGCAAGGTATATGATTCTGTTGACCGTGCTTGGGAAGCAATCATATAACGACCAATCAGCGGTCGAATTTTCCGTTTTGACAAGGCTTGACTATTTTCAATAGTACAATAGTTTGAATCATAAAATTACAATTATCTTCATTTGGGAAGAATCTTAGAAGATTTTCTAATCTATTGCTGCAGGAACGAAGGAAATCTATCGAATACTAACCGATTTATTATCATTTGAAATTGGACATATTTTTTACTTTTTTCGGTTTCAGATTTTCATTTCATTTTTGGGAAACTATTGAAAAATGCTATTTCGGGGAGGTATTGATGATTACAATTATTTCTAAAGCCAAAACGGTTTGTTTGATCGGTATGATGTCTTCGGCAAAGTTGTAGATAACAATTTTGTCTTTCCAAAGAAACACACTCTAAAAAACACACTGTAAAAAGCCTAAAAGAAAAATTAATAATGAAATATTTAAAAAAGCTGATTTTTCAAAGTGTATATTTTTTTTGGAAAGAAAAAAATATTATATACAACTCTACCGAGGACGTCACACCGATCACAAATAACGTTTTGGCTCTGAAAATATTTGTAATCATTAATACCTTCCCGAAATAGCATTTTTCAATAGCTTCTCAAAAATGAATCGTGTTCCAAAATATTAAACGAATAACATGCAATGGCATCTTTTGCCCATAGAAACGTCTATGCAAAGTTTCAGCCAAATGACAATTAAAAAAATATTAGAACAGGGACATTTTCTGTGGAACTGCTCATATGATTCATTCAAATATAAGTTATTAACAAGTGAAGTGTTAAGTGAATGTGAAGGTGAAAATTCAGCTATGATTTACGTGTGAAATACAGTGTATGAAAAAAAGAACCTTGTGATTGTTTTTGAGTAGAGAGTTCCGAGAGGGAATTACAGTCCAATATCGAACAGAACAGCAGTCAGCAATTCGGCAAAAATCTAATTTGAAAAAAAAAATCTCTGGTTGAGGCAAACTGCAGGGAAAAATCGAAAATACAGATCTATCCAGACCGCGATGATGAAAATTGGAAAAAAATGGATAACCCGTAAATACGACAATTCGGAAAACACACAATATGGTAAATATTTCACAATGTCGAAATATATTTTTAATAACAGAAATTCTCATAATGATAACAAGTTTCCAACTATGTTCTAAACGGCTAACAACATGGTAGAAAGAATTGAAACAAAGAAAATTGAAACAATTGCAGCAGCGTTTGAGCAAAGATGACTAGAACAAGATACCTGACTATTGTAGTATGCAGCGGACACGATTGTCGCTGCGCGTGAACGAAAGTCGAACTAATTTGAAACGAACTTATACTGGTAATTCGATGATGACGGCAAGGTTGCGAAAAGTGAATAAATTTTTTTCAATATCCTTGTATGGTCCTGCCATCTAATTTTCAATATCCTCGCACGGTGTGGGCAACTAATTTTCAATATCCTTATACGGTGCTGCAATCTAGTTTTTATTTTCATCTAGCGGATTATGTACGATAAATCGATTTTGCTAATAATCAGTTTTATGCGCATTCAAGTCATCAGATGACTGCACTAACCGTTGTGAAGGTGTCGTAGGAAAAATGTTTAAAAAACTAGGAGTCAGGTATTTTGTTCTAGTCATCTTTGGTTTGAGGCAGGCTCTGAACGATACATTTCGTCTATCAGTTAATACTGAACGAGAAAAATGAATGGACGATTATAAAATACATATTCCACCGAATCTCTGTAGTGTCTGAATTGGTCCAACATGAAACTATGCACCATAAAATATTTACTAGCAACTAAACAATCTGAAATATTCTTAGGTACCTTCAAATCAGATGGATTATAAATAAAAGATGGATTAAAAATATTTTACAGCCATTGCGATTATTATAGAAGCGTTTATTTTACGGAAAATCAAGTAAATATTGTAAATTCACGAAGAAAACAGCTACATTCCTACAGACAATCAAGAATTCTTAACCGAAGATTTCTTCTATCACAAAACCAATCAGCTTTGCAGCAGATAACCAACAAGCACAACCAATTTATACACAATTCGAAGAATCCCCAAAACTTCTCCTTTCAAGAATAAATAGCTAAGCTGTGCCCGCCACACTGCCGGAATCCGATAGCAATCGTTCCAAGAATCCAACAGCTAAATCGGTGTAATCATCGGTATGAGTACAACAGCAATCAAACTTTCGAAACACCGTTAACCCGAATCAGAAGCCATGGCAATCAAAATCTCAAGCCCAGTATATGTACTAAATTTGCTGCGGGGTGCTTCTTCGGTTCATGCAGTCCATTAGATACCATGTTTCATGTTCTCAAAGCTGCTGGTTAGCTGGATTTGCCCCGGCACACATGCCGTCTGGTGTGCGATTACAACGCCGCAAGGTTCGATCAAAATCCCTTCTGGAAATTGAAAACGTCGGGAAACGTGATCAAGACTAGATTTAGTGTGCTTAAACAGTAATTTTCTCCGCTGTTTATTAAAGCATTTACGATGATAAACATTGAGCAAGAGCACACACAGAACCTCCTGTCTCTCCCACTCTGTCACGCTGCAGGCCATCAGCAGCGCTAGCACTATGCTTCGACTAATAAAGGCGGTGATGCTACCGATTCTTGCACTGCGTTTGTTAGCATTCGCTGTGCGGGCAGCAGTAACAAGCAAAGAACGCCATCATCATTACACGGAAGCTGGAAACGCTCCTTGGAACTTGATGCTCGACGGTATCGCGGCTCCGCATAAACCCGGGGACTCGACGAAGTGGCGGTAAATGGTCGTAAATTAATAAGAGAACGGGTTTAATATTTCAGGGAAATCTGAGAGCTTCCATCAAGTGAAGTGCGTAAAATCTTGCGGTAGCCAGCCAGCGGGAAAAAAAGGTTCCCGTTGTTGTGTTTTCTCCTTTAAAAATAGAAGAGGTTTGTGAAACAGAAACAGAGCACTTACGTAAATAAAGAACCTCTTAGGTGCCACGTGCGCTTGAAGCTCGTACCAACAACCCCTTTCGCTTCGCAAGGCGGCTTGAAGAGAAAACACGTATTTCATGAAAGGCAAACAAATGGCGAAATTATTAAATTAAAAGTTTTACCAGCATAAGCGCCATCAAACCATTGATCCCTAACTCGCTCCATATTTCTGTCTTGCGAGGGTGTTCGCATCTATAAACATTTTTTATATACTAAGATAAAGTATATATCTATGAACACCCCTTTACGGTGCGTAGCGTAGCGTTTCATTTCAGACGCACATTGCGTTTAAATCGCTGCACCTTTGTAAACCCTTTTCTCAATTGCAACACAAAAAGAGAGCAACCTACTAGATATATGCTGCTGAATGGACCTGTACCTGGAACTAGCACTATGTAATGTGTGCTTACATGGATCCAACAAACAAGTTACTAAGGGTAAAGACAAACATCAAGCAAATGCGACACAAAGTAAGATTTTCATCAAAAATTTCCATGCTACTATTGTTGCACTTCGCCTGAACCACAGAAATTCTTACGTTCTGATGATGGTTGTCGTTGATGCTTTTCGTCATTATAATCCGAAAAACCGGTTGTTTGTTGTTATTTTCATGGGTAAATTTACTTTTCACATTCACGGTACACTTCGTACTCATACTTTCCCGGTCTTGTTCCTACTGTGAACGGGTGCAGAAGGAATCGACTGCGCTACTGTCGTTTGCTGTTTGTCAAAACAGATTGATTGAGACGTCACGGGATTTGGCGGGGCTTTATTCGGCTGAATATTAATTCGAAGTAGTCCAGAGGGATGTGGTTTGTTGTACAATTCATTCATTGTACGCGAGGAGTCGGCAAGACTGGTGGCAGTAACCATTTCGAGGGGATTTGGATTAGAGTACTTGTTTGCGTGGGATTTCATTCTACTCTGCCTGGCACCAAATAATATCAACTTATTACAAGATGTGCAAAATAGTGAACAGTAGTTTTTGTGTGCATGGGACGAAAAGAGCAGGTGATGCTTGTTTTACTATGGTCGATATAAAAAATCACTAAAATTAAATATTTCCGAAACTAACGAGGCCATGATAACAGAAATCGATCTTCAACTTAAAGAAAACATTATATGTAGGTATAATATTACCACGAACTAACAGACGTAAACTGAAACCCATCGGGCGACAACTTCGTCTGGGCGCTACTCAAAATTCACACATTTTTTTTGTGGTTCCTAATTTGACACATGCAAGTAAGCTAGCTCTGCTGTCGAAATACAGGAAGCAGCGCGAACACTGCAGTAGAACTTACTTACGTAAACTTTTGTTATCATCCAGACGATGATTTTATTGACAATTTACTCAAAATGTTATGTCTGTTAGTCTGTCAATCTCTTTATTTCTGATTCTAATAAGAATCCTAATAATTTTCATGGGAGTAAATATTATGTATAATTAGTCAGTTTAACATATTTTAGGTTTTTGCACATTTTGAGCCTTTCAGTTGGTCTCGAGGTAAGATATATACGTAGTCTATCAAGCCAGTCGTCGTTCGTTAAAATTCGGCTCAGAAAAGACAGCTAGAATTATAGAATCGTAGCGCTAAGCTCGCTATTATTCCATACATTAACAGTTTGCTGCAAAGTCTGTGTCGAAAAACCAGCAGGTCAAATTCCAAACCGGAACCTGGGTTTTAAGTTCATTTAATGAAGCGCTTCTGGATTGCATTCTTATGGTTTAGTTGAGTAGATGATCCCTGCTCCAAATATTTGCCGACAGAGGAGTT
Organism: Wyeomyia smithii; assembly: GCF_029784165.1. NCBI lineage: Eukaryota > Metazoa > Arthropoda > Insecta > Diptera > Culicidae > Wyeomyia > Wyeomyia smithii. The sequence continues at coordinate 175,888,955 of NC_073696.1, read as the reverse complement.
AGTTTAAAAGTTATGTATGTCATATTTCGTATATGACATAGAGAATGTGATAGATTGACATAATTTTTAATAAAACCCATGGGCGCAACTAAGGAAAATTTCTAGGGGGGGGCTAGTTTTCATGTATGCCATTTTAAAAAAGAGAAAAAAGAGTTTGAATATGCTTATTTAATAACGCTTAAAATAGTATCGTAGAAGCAGAAAAAATCACTTCGGGATAGAATCTCCGATGATGTACTGAATATCTTGAACACATCGTCAACGCCAAGCTCTTTCAGCAACAATGATTCGATATTTAAGAGAGCTAGATTTGGTAAACGGCTGGGCAGTGCTATTTAACAGTTCACCCGGACTAGTTAGAATAAAATAGACCCCAGTGTGGTTCAAGGCTTAATGCCCTATTCCTACCTCCACGTGGTACCGACTGGGATACGAGCAACCAAGGAAAAACCGGTGAACCGGTGGGGTAGTTGTTCTCCTTAGAGAGCAGCTTGTCTGCGCGTCTACCCCACAGGCTAGGGGCGGCTCAAACAGCGACTGATCCGGACCGGACGGTTGAACTATTAAATGCGGTGTCTCGCCAGCTACATCCATGGCGGCAGCTCCGTCGCGAGACTAGGCATCGCAGCCCTAGTAAGGCAGCATACTAAAATAAACATACTACGGAGAATCAAGAATTCAAAACGAACCGGAACAATCGGCAATGACCCAGCCGACGAAATAAGGACGACGATTAGAAGCTCAATACATGTAACAGTAGATCGCTTAACGACCCGGTTGTCGACCGGATTCTGCTGGATCAGCTAGAACCCCGCCACTTCGACATCGTTGCGCTCCAGGAGCTTTGCCTGAAGGAGAGAAGGTACGGTGGATTTGTGGCCGCAAGGCACTGTACCACCAAAGCGGCAGGCAATCAGCGACAGGTTGTGTTTGTTGAGAATTGAAGGCCGGTTCCACAACTACACTATTCCCATTGTGCACTGCCCTCACGAAGTAAGACCTGATGCAGGGAAAAAAGCGTTCTACGCACAGCTGGAGAACCTGTACGATAGCTGCTCGCGTAGAGATATCAAGATCGTCGTTGGGGACATGAACGGAAGGATAGACTTATATAAACCGGTTATCGGCCCGCACAGCCTGCTATGCACCAACTTCGCAGCTCCCCGCGGATTAGCAGTCCAAAGTCCCTTCTTTCCTCGACCAACGTACAGCGAAACAAATTGACCACGTTCTCAACGACGGCCCGTTCTTCTCAGACATTACAAACGTACGCACCAATCACGGTGATGATCGGACAAGACCACTTCGATAAAAAAACTACAAAACCCTGATAACCGATAGTCCTCTACGGAATTCCTTTTGATATTTTCGAACAGAAGGTGCCTATCGGCGAACAGAAGGTGACTATCTACGGTGGAGCACAAGCGGACGACGGATAATAGCTACAGCGCATGAACCATGAGCTACAAGCGCTGCTTGGAAAGAACCCCATTGCACACCTGGCGAAAGACAATAGGTTGCGGTAGGCCGGTCACATCGTAAGAATGCCGGACGACAACCATGTGAAATCACTTCTCTTCAGCAACCCTACCGGCACAAGAAATTAAGGGGCGCAGCGTGCATGATGGCTCGACCACATCGAAAGAGACTTCCGAGTGATGAGACGTCTGGGAAAATGGTGAAACACAGCCCAAAACCGAGTAAACTGGCGACTTCTTGATACAGCACGAGTTACTACAGCTCTCCTCTGACTGGTAAGGTGAGTAAGAAAGCAAAGGTTGAGAATCGATCCTGGGTGCAGAACTAGTTTTTAGCCAATGAATGACGACATCTCAATTTGTATTGATTTTGATGCTCTGATAAGTAGCATGGAATGTATATATATATTGAATACAATCATTCTCTGGGAAATTCTAGGGGGGCTAAACACGTTCTAGGGGGGGGCTTCAGATCCTGTGGAAAAACGTTGTCCTCCGTAAAAAAAACGAAACGCTATTATACTTTTTTGTTAATAATTTTGATTTGAAAAGTATATAATCTCAAACATTTCAAGTACCACAAGGACTAATATGCAAATCATCGGCAATATTGCTTCGATGAAAAGTTCCAATTTAATTTCTGACGGAGACAACTGCTGCCACTGAAACGAATAGTCATCGTCGCCTGATGTATAAGAAATTGAAATTCCTTATTGTAATTGTCTCATACCAGCTGTCCTTTCGACAACAAAACTTCGTCCTTTCAGTCAAGTCCACTTGGTACGGAGCGAAATCCTTTCGACAGCGCATGAATGTACGTATGACAAGCGCGTCTAATTCAACTTTAATTTCGTTTCCCACAACCAATAATCGGAGGGAAATTAAAATTCCTGTCACCATCACAATATTTACCGACAGTCAAACAATGTGTCTGCGCGGTACCTGGCACTAGGGTTGAATAATGAATGGGGACCAAGTGACCCTTTTTAAAGTGCAAAAACTTTGTCCTTGCGATCGCACTAAAGTGAAATGCACTCACATACAACGGGGCACATCCTATGGGTCTCCTGCGCCCTCGGCAGCGTTGGCGGCGGTTTTTATTTTATATTTTAACTGGGTATTCCCAAGATCCTGATTGTTCCTCAGCGTTAATGACATGCGAGGAAGAAAAAGTTTAACGAAACACGAGAACTCCATTTCATGGTTCACATTCTCTATCGGATTACCGTGTGGCCAGTTTCGGAGTGAGCGGAATATAACGAGCAGTACGACGAACGCATCCCAACCGTGTGGATTAGGGAGGTTCCATCGGAATTAGAGCCGTTTTCCTGGACGATTATATGGTCTGTACAGAACTGCCGAGTCACCCTTTCGGCTATTTGCGTTCCCGCATTCATAACTCACGGTCCGCGTTGCGATTGGGCAAGCGGAATCCTCGAATATCCGTCTAAAACAGCAGAGAGCATGAACCATATTTCCACAAGTCATTATTCACAGCAGCGACGCGACCCAGGGGCATACCACACTTGGAATTGTAAGAGCTAAGGTTTAGGCATGAATGAAATTATTTACATACGAATGCATGCGTTCTCGGTCCGCGTGTGACGTGTATATGCAGTATGCTTCTCAGCTAACGAACCCTCATTTAATGCTTTTTTTAGTAAATGTGATGATTCCCCGGATCTGTACCCTACTCTATTTATTTGGCATCTTTTATCGAATTAATAAATGATTCGGCACTCCAGCATGAATAATGTTTAATCTCACAAATTAATTCAAAAACAGATTTGTTCCTCTTTTGTACACCTTTCAATATACCTAACTCAGAGACATCATGCGTAGCAAGGAGAAAGTCTGCTTCTCGTGACTTCAAATGAAGTCTTTTCGGGTTGTCTAAATATACTTTCCTTTGGAACAAAGTCGAAAGCGATAGGTTCCAAGAGTGCAAATAAAAAAAATACAGAAACACACCCCTTTTGAAGTAAGAGCTAGCATTTTTTCTGATTTTCTTCCAACCAGATTATTGCTTTCCTGTTAATAGTGTTGCTGATACTTGAGAATAAAAAAAAAGAAAAAGAAAATGGAGTCAAGAAACTCATCACCAACAGAAGCACTTTGGCTGCATAGCCAAACGATGTCCCTTAAGCTGGAAGTACAAAGTCAGCAGAACAAAGAGTTAATAGCATGAAAATTAAGTGCTCATTCGATGCTCATTTAATGCCATATCGCCGAATTTAATGCTCCATCGTTTCTTTGAAAATTGCATTTGTTTGCTAGCTTAAGGAAATAGCTAGCAGACAATATACGAAAATAGCATTCTTGGTCACAAAACGGTTCTATAACGGTCAAAAACATTTAATGCTCATTTAATGCTCTTGAAAAAACTTGATTTTCATGATAATTTTATTGATTTTGTATAAATTTTTCAATAATATTATAATAATATGATAATACATAAATAGCTTCAATTTTTTCAAACATTTTCATCTGAAAACAATCAGAATCCTTTTGATTCGATTAGATACCAATTAAATGCTCCCATATGCGAGCAGTTTCAATAACTCAGGTGCATTTTTCATTAAATATATTTTTTTTCAAAAATATTGTTCTGCTAGCTTAAGAAAAAAGTTAGCAGAACATTGGCCAGAAACAGCATTTTCAAGCAATAAACTGTTGTAGAATGGTCATAATAATTTAATGCTCATTAAATGCTCTTGAAAAAACCGAACATTTTCCTTTGAAAACAATCAGAGTCCTTTTGATACGATTAGATACCAATTAAATGCTCCCATATGCGAGCAGTTTCAATAACTTATGTACATTTTTCATTAAATATATATTTTTTTAAATATTGTTCTGCTAGCTTAAGAAAAAAGTTAGCAGAACATTGGCCAGAAACAGCATTTTCAAGCAATAATAATATGATAATGCATGAAAAGCTTCAACTTTTTCGAACATTTTCCTCTGAAAACAATCAGAATCCTTTTGATACGATTAGATACCAATTAAATGCTCCCATATGCGAGCAGTTTCAATAACTTAGGTGCATTTTTCATTGAATATATTTTTTTCAAAAATATTGTTCTGCTAGCTTAAGAAAAAAGTTAGTAGAACATTGGCCAAAAACAGCATTTTTAAGCAATAAACTGTTGTAGAATGGTCATAATAATTTAATGCTCATTAAATGCTCTTGAAAAAACCTGATTTTTATGACAACTTTATTGATTTTGTATAAATTTTTCAATAATATTGTAATAATATGATTATACATAAATAGCTTCAATTTTTTCAAACATTTTCTTCTGAAAACAATCAGAATCCTTTTGATACGATTAGATACCAATTAAATGCTCCCATATGCGAGCAGTTTCAATAACTTAGGTGCATTTTTCATTAAATATATTTTTTTTAAAATATTGTTCTGCTAGCTTAAGAAAAAAGTTAGCAGAACATTGGTCAGAAACACAATTTTTAAGCAATAAACTGTTGTAGAATGGTCATAATAATTTAATGCTCATTTAATGCTCTTGGAAAAACATGATTTTCATGATAATTTTATTGTTTTTGTATAAATTTTTCAAAAATATGATAATATATGAATAGCTTCAATTTTTTCGAACATTTTCCTTTGAAAACAATCAGAGTCCTTTTGATACAATTAGATACCAATTAAATGCTCCCATATGCGAGCAGTTTCAATAACTTATGTGCATTTTTCATTAAATATATATTTTTTTCAAAAATATTGTTCTGCTAGCTTAAGAAAAAAGTTAGCAGAACATTGGCCAGAAACAGCATTTTCAAGCAATAAACTGTTGTAGAATGGTCAAAATAGTTTAATGCTCATTTAATGCTCTTGAAAAAACCTGATTTTCATGATAATTTCATTGATGTTGCATAAATTTTTCAATAATATTATAATAATATGATAATACATGAATAGCTTCAACTTTTTCGAACATTTTCCTCTGAAAACAATCAGAATCCTTTTGATACGATTAGATATCAATTAAATGCTCCCATATGCGAGCAGTTTCAATAACTTAGGTGCATTTTTCATTAAATATATATATATATTTTTTTTAATATTGTTCTGCTTGCTTAAGAAAAAATTTAGCAGAACATTGGCCAGAAACAGCATTTTTAAGCAATAAACTGTTGTAGAATGGTCATAATAATTTAATGCTCATTTAATGCTCTTGAAAAAACATGATTTTAATGATATTTTATTGATTTTGTATAAATTTTTCAAAAATATGACATTATATGAATAGCTTCAATTTTTTTCAAACATTTTCCTCTGAAAACAATCAGAATCCTTTTGATACGATTAGATACCAATTAAATGCTCCCATATGCGAGCAGTTTCAATAACTTAGGTGCATTTTTCATTAAATATATTTTTTTCAAAAATATTGTTCTGCTAGCTTAAGAAAAAAGTTAGCAGAACATTGGCCAGAAACAGCATTTTTAAGCAATAAACTGTTGTAGAATGGTCATAATAATTTAATGCTCATTTAATGCTCTTGAAAAAACATGATTTTAATGATATTTTATTGATTTTGTATAAATTTTTCAAAAATATGATAATATATGAATAGCTTCAATTTTTTTCGAACATTTTCCTCTGAAAACAATCAGAGTCCTTTTGATAGGATTAGATACCAATTAAATGCTCTCATATGCGAGCAGTTTCAATAACTTATGTGTATTTTTCATTAAATGTATTTTTTTTTAAATTTTGTTCTGCTAGCTTAAGAAAAAAGTTAGCAGAACATTGGCCAGAAACAGCATTTTCAAGCAATAAACTGTTGTAGAATGGTCAAAATAGTTTAATGCTCATTAAATGCTCTTGAAAAAACCTGATTTTCATGATGATTTCATTGATGTTGCATAAATTTTTCAATAATATTATAGTAATATGATAATACATGAATAGCTTCAATTTTTTCGAACATTTTCCTCTGAAAACAATCAGAATCCTTTTGATACGATTAGATACCAATTAAATGCTCCCATATGCGAGCAGTTTTAATAACTTAGGTGCATTTTTCATTAAATATATTTTTTTTTAAATATTGTTCTGCTAGCTTAAGAAAAAAGTTAGCAGAACATTGGCCAGAAACAGCATTTTTAAGCAATAAACTGTTGTAGAATGGTCATTATAATTTAATGCTCATTTAATGCTCTTGAAAAAACATGATTTTAATGATATTTTATTGATTTTGTATAAATTTTTCAAATATATGATAATATATGAATAGCTTCAATTTTTTTCGAACATTTTCCTCTGAAAACAATCAGAGTCCTTTTGATAGGATTAGATACCAATTAAATGCTCTCATATGCGAGCAGTTTCAATAACTTATGTGCATTTTTCATTAAATGTATTTTTTTTTAAATTTTGTTCTGCTAGCTTAAGAAAAAAGTTAGCAGAACATTGGCCAGAAACAGCATTTTCAAGCAATAAACTGTTGTAGAATGGTCAAAATAGTTTAATGCTCATTAAATGCTCTGGAAAAAACCTGATTTTCATGATGATTTCATTGATGTTGCATAAATTTTTCAATAATATTATAGTAATATGATAATACATGAATAGCTTCAATTTTTTCGAACATTTTCCTCTGAAAACAATCAGAATCCTTTTGATACGATTAGATACCAATTAAATGCTCCCATATGCGAGCAATTTTAATAACTTAGGTGCATTTTTCATTAAATATATTTTTTTTTAAATATTGTTCTGCTAGCTTAAGAAAAAAGTTAGCAGAACATTGGCCAGAAACAGCATTTTTAAGCAATAAACTGTTGTAGAATGGTCATAATAATTTAATGCTCATTTAATTCTCTTGAAAAAACCTGATTTTCATGATAATTTCATTGATGTTGCATAAATTTTTCAATAATATTATAATAACATGATAATACATGAATAGCTTCAATTTTTTCGAACATTTTCCTCTGAAAACAGTCAGAATCCTTTTGATACGATTAGATACCAATTAAATTCTCCCATGTGCGAGCAGTTTCAATTACATATGTGCATTTTTCATTAAATATATATTTTTTTTAAATATTGTTCTGCTAGCTTAAGAGAAAAGTTAGCAGAACATTGGCCAGAAACAGCATTTTCAAGCAATAAACTGTTGTAGAATGGTCAAAATAATTTAATGCTCATTAAATGCTCTTGAAAAAACCTGATTTTATGATAATTTCATTGATGTTGCATAAATTTTTCAATAATAGTATAATAATATGATAATACATGAATAGCTTCAATTTTTTCAAACATTTTCCTCTGAAAACAATCAGAATCCTTTTGATACGATTAGATACCAATTAAATGCTCCCATATGCGAGCAGTTTCAATAACTTAGGTGCATTTTTCATTGAATATATTTTTTTTCAAAAATATTGTTCTGCTAGCTTAAGAAAAAAGTTAGTAGAACAGCATTTTTAAGCAATAAACTGTTGTTGAATGGTCATAATAATTTAATGCTCATTAAATGCTCTTGAAAAAACCTGATTTTTATGATAATTTTATTGATTTTGTATAAATTTTTCAATAATATTATAATAATATAATTATACATAAATAGCTTCAATTTTTTCAATTATTTCCCTCTGAAAACAATCAGAAACCTTTTGATACGATTAGATACCAATTGAATGCTCCCATATGCGAGCAGTTACAATAACTTAGGTGCATTTTTCATTAAATGATAATTTTATTGATTTTTTCTAAATTTTCGATAATAAGATAAAAATATGATTTCCTGTTCCTGTTTTTTGATTTTCAGATCGATTCTGTTGACCTGAAAAAGTTAGAAAGATCGTTTTTTTTTTGTTTTTTTTTTCGATCTTTTAAAAAAATTATTTTTCAGCGTTCAGAACTTTTTTTTATGCAATTTTGAGTGATTGTCAGGTATCGTGTACCATTTCTAATATTGTCTTATCGGCTTTTGAATGGTTGCGTGCGATTGTGACATCATCATGCCTCCATATAGTCCATATCATTCCTGCCCATAATGCAACTGGTGATGGACTAGCAATAATGAAATGATCGGAGTACAACCAGATCGAACCAATCTCCAAAAACATGATTTCGAGTCATCGGTGTTCAATGTTCTAGGGATTTTTTGTAATAGGGGCTTATTACAGAAAACGAGGCGAGCGGCGAGTTACTCGCCTGACCAATTTTGATATTGCAGATGGCTGGATTTGGACAAGCTGGTCTGCGAAACTGTTCGACTCAGCTGTCACCAAACATGTTTCACTCGCATTCTCTAATACAACATTTTGCTCGTCCGTCAGTGACTGGAGGTGAGGCCATATCATTATGAACTATTAAATGATTTCTGTTCTTCATGTATGATAGATTATTCATTCTCACGTAGGGGTACTGGGGGTAAGCCCGGCACTGAGGGTAAGACCGTCACCCCTAGGATTTTACTAGAAAACGCTAATTAACTGTGTTTTGGAATATGTGAAGTGTTGGTATTTAATATTTTAGATATTTTAAGACACATCGAAGCCACCGTGAAACGTCAAACGTCAAAATAATAGACAAAACATACGCTACTGCAGCTGATGCGTGAACGGATGTAATTTTTTGTGAGTGGAACTTAAGCTTTTATTCATTTGAAAAGACTAAAATAATTTTTCGTTGCTCTGCAATTTATTGTCTGTATTGTTAGCAATCACAGGAATTCGATCTGAGGTAAATTGATGCGATAAATTTGTAGAAATACTCTTTTTAAAAAAATGTGTGCTGTCGGGGTAACACCGTCACCCAGTGAGTGGGGTAAGCCCGACATGGTCTGAGGCTAGTTGGATGTTACTGACACATATTTCTCATCTATTACCGATATCTGGCTGATAAATAAATTAATTCATCGACTTAGAACCATGCACTCAAGCTCTTCTGTGATTTATGAATGATTCCAAGGGTTAGGGTTATTCCAAGGGTGCCAAATGTACTGAATCAAGTCACAAAACTGACGGCTTTTCCGGTGGTATTTGAAATATGCTCCGGTGTGGTCAATGTGATCCTGGTTTCAATGAAACTAGTTAATAATATGATTTAGAGTGCCACATGATAGGCTTGCCGAGTATCAAATTCTTTCATTGTTTATACATAATGTTCACCGGAACTTGTTCCGGTAATCTGCCCAGAACCAGTTAACCGACAACAACCAAATTCAACAGTAACATACAAAAATGTAAGATCTCTCATTCGGTGGTTTCCGAATTAAAATTGGTTCAGTTAATTCGAGTTAATTCATGAACAAACTTAGGTGCCGGTGTTACCCCCAAGGGGTGCCGGTTTCACCCGCACTGATTGCTAAACGTCATTTTTATCCTAGTTTCAAAACTTCACTATTCCTTGTAAAATAACAATTTGAAAGTACTGAAAACCTTCATATCTTGTAGAAAACAATCTAAGCAATGATTCTGTGAAAAAAAATTCAACAATATTCGCCATCAAGTGCTACTAAAGAATCATTTTCCTTAGGGGGCCGGGCTTACCCCCAATACCCCTACACTGGTGTTAATATTTAACTCAATTAAAAAAAATGGCGCTTGGTTCAGTGAATTTCACAGCGCCTCAAAAAATATGCTTTGAAAGATCGTTTCAACAGAGATCGATCCTGCAGCTCCGATTTTTTAGATGGATCGATCTGGGAGCGCTCAGCTGAATCGATCCAGAAGATTGATCTCTCCCTGTAGATCGCCCAATCCCTTATTCCGTATCCTTTTCAATAGCAATAACTTCTCTGGCTATTTTCTAACAACTGTTGGTCCCTTTTTTCGATTTGTTGGGTACTATTTGATCACTTGTTTGATCAACTGCTTATGCTTATAAGCGGCGAATGCTTATTAGCTGAGTCAATTAAAGGCCATAATCGTCTTGTTAAGTATTAAACTGATAAGATATACAAATTTTTAACCTATGACATCAAGAACGCCAAGCCGGTCGAGGTTGTCTTGAAAGGTCTCACCAGCGATCAAACCGTTGATGAGATCATCAACCACCGATCATATAAGTTACCCCAACAGAATTAATTGGCATATCTAATGAAACGAAAATCATGAGGTGAGAAAAGTCAGAGAGCTGGAATTTCCCTTGTTAATTATTTAATTCATTTTAACCGGACTTATCTCCCAGATGGTCTCGTCGATGCAAGCCTAACAAGCCAGTCGTCGTAAGTTTGAGTCTCGGTTTGGGAGAGACTGTTAGTGTCTGTAGGATCGTAGCGCTAGCCCCGCACCACTAAAACAGTCGGCTGCGAAGTCTTTGTATAGTAAACAGAATGTCAGTTTCCGAATAGGAATGTAGCACCCAGGCTTTGCTTTACTAACCGCACTGAGGTTAAAAATTTGAAATTTTTTGACAAACCACATGCCATCCATAATGTTCAGGTAAAGTGGGAGTTATATAGAAAGTTTGGGGGAGGAGAAAAGCCCAATTGCGAATTTTCCAACGTTATGGCCATGATTCAAAAATCTGTAACTTCGACCGAAAATGCCTCATTTGTGGAGACTCTTCTCACAAAAAGGCTATATGTCCTGTGAAAGAGAGTAAAAATTTTCGCTGTGCGAATTGTAACGGCAACCATATGTCAAATTTTTATTAATGCCCAGTCCGTCTAGCAATTGTTAAGGCACGGCAAGGTAAACAAAGTTCAATTTCACAATCAAAACAAAATTCTCCAAGCTGTACGGCTGTACCGCTCATTTTTTTACTCTTTTGCACAGATAACAGGTTCGGAATAAAATTCTGAAAATGATTTTGAAGCGTCTTGGTATGGTACACTCGAATAACATAGACTTACTGGTGTTGAAACATGAAGCTATGTCAAATAAAATTATTAACAATTTTCGACAAAAATCGTTGCAATCCTCAATTGCTACGATGAGCTCTCTTTTTAGTCAATAAGTTTTGAATTGAGTTAGTTGTCAGTTTATATATATATATATATTTTTTTTTGATAAGTAGGTTTAACTCCCTACGAATGATAAGTCCTAATTGAAACAAATCTCAATAAATTAAATTACATTTTTTAATTTTAATTTTAATTTTATTTTAATTTGATTTTTTAAGTTATTGAAACTGCTTGTAAATGGGAGCATTTATTTGGTACAGGGGCGACTCGTGGCTGTTGAACCTACCTGTTCAACTATAAATTCTGAAAATCAGAGTTTGAGGAAGTAATTACAATTTTATCCGCGAAAAAAAGCAAGTAATTCCCTTTTTTACTATTTAAAAATAAAACTAAAAAATAAGAAAATAAGAGCATGAATTTGGATTTTAGATTCATTTTTTGCCTGACGTCCCCATGTGCATTGCACAGGTTGCACCTATAGACGAGTCGCCCCTGATTTCGTATCTAATCGTATCAAAAGGATTCTGATTGTTTTCAGAGGAAAATGTTTGAAAAAATTGAAGCTATTCATGTATAATCATATTAATATAATATTATTGAAAAATTTATGCAAAATCAATAAAATTATCATAAAAATCAGGTTTTTTCAAGAGCATTAAATGAGCATTAAATTATTATGACCATTCTACAACAGTTTATTGCTTAAAAATGCTGTTTCTGGCCAATGTTCTGCTAGCTTTTTTCTTAAGATAGCAGAACAATATCTTAAGATAGCAGAACAATATTTCATATATTTAATGAAAAATGCACCTCAGTTATTGAAACTGCTCGCATATGGGAGCATTTAATTGGTATCTAATCGTATCAAAAGGATTCTGATTGTTTTCAGAGGAAAATGTTCGAAAAAATTAAAGCTATTCTTATAATATCATATTTTTGAAAATTTATACAAATTCAATAAAATTATCATGAAAATCATGTTTTTTCAAGAGCATTAAATGAGCATTAAATTATTATGACCATTCTACAACAGTTTATTGCCTAAAAATGCTGTTTCTGGCCAATGTTCTGCTAATATTTTTCCTAAGCTAGCATAACAATATTTTTGAAAAAAAAAAAATATTTAATGAAAAATGCACCTAAGTTATTGAAACTGCTCGCATATAGGAGCATTTAATTGGTATCTAATCGTATCAAAAGGATTCAGATTGTTTTCAGAGGAAAATGTTCGAAAAAATTGAAGCTATTCATATAATATCATATTTTTGAAAAATTTATACAAAATCAATAAAATTTTCATGAAGATCAGGTTGTTTCAAGAGCATTAAATGAGGATTAAATTATTTTGACCATTCTACAACAGTGTATTGCTTGAAAATGCTGTTTCTGGCCAATGTTCTGCTAACTTTTTTCTTAAGCTAGCAGAACAATATTTTTGAAAAAAATATATTTAATGAAAAATGCACCTAAGTTATTGAAACTGCTCGCATATGGGAGCATTTAATTGGTATCTAATCGTATCAAAAGGATTCTGATTGTTTTCAGAGGAAAATGTTTGAAAAAATTGAAGCTATTCATATAATGTCATATTTTTGAAAAATTTATACAAAATCAATAAAATTATCATAAAAATCAGGTTTTTTCAAGAGCATTTAATGAGCATTAAATTATTATGACCATTCTACAACAGTTTATTGCTTAAAAATGCTGTTTCTGGCCAATGTTCTGCTAACTTTTTTCTTAAGCTAGCAGAACAATATTTTTGAAAAAAATATATTTAATTAAAAATGCACCTAAGCTATTGAAACTGCTCGCATATGGGAGCATTTAATTGGTATCTAATCGTATCAAAAGCATTTGATTGTTTTCAGAGGAAAATGTTTGAAAAAATTGAAGCTATTCATGTATAATCATAATATTATAATATTGAAAAATTTATACAAAATCAATAAAATTATCATAAAAATCAGGTTTTTTCAAGAGCATTTAATGAGCATTAAATTATTATGACCATTCTACAACAGTTTATTGCCTAAAAATGCTGTTTCTGGCCAATGTTTTGCTAGCTTTTTTCTTAAGCTAGCAGAACAATATTTTTGAAAAAAATATATTTGATGAAAAATGCACCTAAGTTATTGAAACTGCTCGCATATGGGAGCATTTAATTGGTATCTAATCGTATCAAAAGGATTTGATTGTTTTCAGAGGAAAATGTTTGAAAAAATTGAAGCTGTTCTTATAATATCATATTTTTGAAAAATTTATACAAAATCAATAAAATTATCATGAAAATCATGTTTTTTCAAGAGAATAAATGAGCATTAAATTATTTTGACCATTCTACAACAGTTTATTGCTTAAAAATGCTGTTTCTGGCCAATGTTCTGCTAACTTTTTTCTTAAGCTAGCAGAAGAATATTTTTGAAAAAAATATATTTAATGAAAAATGCACCTAAGTTATTGAAACTGCTCGCATATGGGAGCATTTAATTGGTATCTAATCGTATCAAAAGGATTCTGATTGTTTTCAGAGAAATAGGTTCGAAAGAATTGAAGCTATTCATATAATATCATATTTTTGAAAAATTTATACAAAATCAATAAAATTATCATGAAAATCATGTTTTTTCAAGAGCATTAAATGAGCATTAAATTATAATGACCATTCTACAACAGTTAACAGTAAGCTAGCATAACAATATTTTTGAAAAAAAAAATTATTTAATGAAAAATGCACCTAAGTTATTGAAACTGCTCGCATATGGGAGCATTTAATTGGTATCTAATCGTATCAAAAGGATTCTGATTGTTTTCAGAGAAATAGGTTCGAAAGAATTGAAGCTATTCATATAATATCATATTTTTGAAAAATTTATACAAAATCAATAAAATTATCATGAAAATCATTTTTTTTTCAAGAGCATTAAATGAGCATTAAATTATTATGACCATTCTACAACAGTTTATTGCTTAAAAATGCTGTTTCTGGCCAATGTTCTGCTAACTTTTTTCTTAAGCTAGCAGAACAATATTTTTGAAAAAAAAAAATTATTTAATGAAAAATGCACCTAAGTTATTGAAACTGCTCGCATATAGGAGCATTTAATTGGTATCTAATCGTATCAAAAGGATTCTGATTGTTTTCAGAGGAAAATGTTCGAAAAAATTGAAGCTATTCATATAATATCATATTTTTGAAAAATTAATACAAAATCAATAAAATTATCATGAAAATCAGGTTATTTCAAGAGCATTTAATGAGCATTAAATTATTTTGACCATTCTACCACAGTGTATTGCTTGAAAATGCTGTTTCTGGCCAATGTTCTGCTAACTTTTTTTTTAAGCTAGCAGAACAATATTTTTGAAAAAAATATATTTAATGAAAAATGCACCTAAGTTATTGAAACTGCTTGCATATGGGAGCATTTAATTGGTATCTAATCGTATCAAAAGGATTCTGATTGTTTTCAGAGGAAAATGTTTGAAAAAATTGAAGCTATTCATATAATGTCATATTTTTGAAAAATTTATACAAAATCAATAAAATTATCATGAAAATCAGGTTTTTATAAGAGCATTAAATGAGCATTAAATGTTTTTGACCGTTATAGAACCGTTTTGTGACTAAAAATGCTATTTTCGTATATTGTCTGCTAGCTATTTTCTTAAGCTAGCAAACAAATACATTTTTCAAAGAAATGATGGAGCATTAAATTCGGCGATATGGCATTAAATGAGCATCGAATGAGCACTAAATTTTCATGCTATTAACTCTTTGTTCTGCTGTCTTTGTACTTCCAGCTTAAGAGACATAGCCAAACGATGCACTCTGTTTATCTTACTGCGGTAGTACGGAGAAGCTGTATTTCTATTCAGCTAGTTTTCATTTCAATGCACGTGAAATACTTTTTCATTATTGAGTTTTTGTTGCAGACGATAAAACCGAATAAGCTATTCGAATTCAATTCCTGCATTGAACCAAGTTGTTTATTATGCTGAATCGTGAAATGTATCACGAACTGCTAGTCTGTTTCCACACATAAAAACGCATTGTATCACATTCTTTAAACCAGTATTTGGATTTTGTACTTTAAATGATGACTTTTATATGTGATATACTATTTCTGGGAACTTTATTGAGTTATTCTATTCAATTCTGGCACAAAAAATTCACCACCTTGAAAAACTTTTTATCTTTGCTGCATTTTTTTTTCTTTTATAGGCATGTGACCGGGAACAATAAAAACTTCAACAGGGTGGCGAAAAAGTTTTCTAAATCAAGTAAAACGAGTGAAAGTTATATCCCTTGCACTTCACCAGCACAAATCATCTCTCACTCGTTTTGTTTACGTTCAGACGAACGATCTTATCACGAAGTACTCCAGAGTTCAGAGGCTTCGAAGGTTGTACAAAATCGATTCATTTATAAATTCGATTTTTCAATAATATGATTGAGGCTCACGTTTAAAACCTAAAAATTATATGGATTCGATTTGGTAAAGTCTGTTTCAGTTATTGTTCATCGCTTCTTTTTTCCATTCACTGCAGCGTCCTTAGTTGCCACATCGACAACTAATTACAGTGTTTTGGCCCGAATGGTTTGTTTAGTCAGTAGTGGAAATTTCATCAAGGTTAAGGCACATATTTAAATGTTATCGATGATAGCGATGACGTGATGAGCAGGAAAAATCCAAAATCGATTGTGAATATCGTACTCATACGTTACCAGGAGACCCTTACGTTGGATCGAGCAACAAGGTGGAACACAGGGGCCGTCCTCATTCCCATTCGGACTGAAATATCGTCATTTTAGACCCTCCCGTTCCGTTGAGAAGTAACGTCCTCCTCCTACACGTGGACATTTTTTTACAACCAACAATTGAAAAGCGATTGTTTTTGTGGTTTGTTTACTGAATAAACATAAAAAATGGCTGCAAAACAAGAACCTAATAATAAATAAATTCAATCTTGGATTGAGAAACGTACCAGAAGATTAGGAGACAAAGGCAGAAATAGATTCTGAATTCAGAAACTTCTCTTCAAACTCGCAAAGATATCATCATATATCAGATATATCAGAGCCAGACGAAGTCAATTTCAATTGGCAATTATCAAGTTATAATGACGCTTTGACCAGACGCTTTTAATTGAAAAGCATTTTTTTTATTTTCGAGCATTTTGTTAGTCAACTAATAACTACTCGAATGCACTAGCTTCGATTTTGACGGTTGAAAGGCTTGAAAAGGAAAGAAATGAATTTCAATTGAAAGCGTAGATTAACGGCGTCACTATCACCTGACGCCTGTCAATTGAAAAAGACAATGAGCGCTGACGGTGATAGGAAGCTTCCATATAGTACTTCACGCATACCGAAGATAGAGGGAGTCAAAAAAATTGTGATGGTATGAAACGAAGGACGTCAATACCAGTTTTACAAACCCATGACGCGCCTGTTATGTGACTATGACGCGCCAGTGATCGAAAGCAAAAAAAATCTTCCAAAATATTGATCGGAACTTGCGTGACGTATTTATTGGATGTCATTGCTGTTCTAACTGTCGTTTGCTATCATCAAACGACGCGATGCGGTGCTAATTTCAATTGACACGCTGAAAGAAAAGAATGAGTGTCCTCCTTCGTCACTCTCTCCTAAAGTCTAGAAGAATATAATTCAACAAGTTCTTAGTGAAACAGGAAAATCCAAACAATTGATCGTCAGAAAAAAGCCTACGCGATTTTTTTTTGGCGCGCACGCATCAACCGCGTAAAAAGAGAATCCAGTGTATTATGTTATATTTATTGAATAGAGGAGTGAAAATATAATTTGATGAATAAATATTACCATATCCACAATAAACGGAGAAGATTTTATTACTTTCGGGCAATACTTTATTACTTTTTGTATCTTATGACCGCGCATTATACACAAAAAGTAATAACCAAAAAGTTACAAAATATATGACGGCCACATTCTTGTATGTATTTCTGCTTGGGAACATACAACCAAGAGCCGTAATGCATGTATTAGCAAGACTTGTATCATCGAACAGATCTCAAGGCGTTTCTATAAGCGATGAGTGTGTGTTTTCACCATGTCTCGCATCCGCTAGCTAGAAAGGAAATGCTTGCGCTTTTCTCAAACGTAGTTTTCAAATCGTGCTTTGATTGTAGGACGCAAATGAAGTCTTTGGAATTATCAACGTTCCCTTAAAAAAAATGACACCTGGCAGCTCTCGTCATATTTTTTCTCTACTCCGTGTGCGTATGACTAATAAACAAGTATACACGCTCCGGATGAATTTGGGATGCAAGAAACTAGTAACATGTGCAAAATATGCAATAGTATGTGATTTTGTTGACTGGCGGTGAATGTTATTACCTTTTAAGTAATAAATTAAATAGAAAGAGGAGCATTTTTCGTTATTGCTAACAAAGAAACAAGTGACAATTTTGCGTGTGGTTGTAACGGCCATAGTCATGATCCAAGTATAGATGACAGTATTAAAAAGTATGCTATTCACGTCGTTGCATTAGTATTAGTGATCGTTATGAATCTTTTCAATTTTGTATGAAATTTGAAATGATTTTGCATTTTAAACTAAACTTATAAAACATACTTTCCTGAAAAGTTATAGAAATGATGTTGAAACATGTTTTATTTGTAGGGAATACATAAACATGCTGCGGTTTAGGTAAAATATGCTGTTTTTCATCAGTTTGCCGGTAACCTTTTTGCACTTTTCGTTTTTTTATTGTACTCTAATAACGCTTCTAAATAGAGTCGCTTATATTTCATACAGTAACAAAAGTCATGAGCTAAGACAATAACTATGATTATGCTCCAACTATTAGAAATATAGCATTTTTATATATATTATTTCGACATATTGTCGCAATTTTTCACACTAAATCTAAATTAATATCAATTTCTAGTGTGTTTCAACTGGAGATTCACTCTCCAACCAAAAAAATCAGATATAAAACAACATAAAACGAGAAATTTCCAAAAATGTTCTGAATTCCATACAAAACGCGAAATTTTTCATAACGAGATTTGTTTGTGTGCGTGGATAGACAAAAATGTAGCATACCTTGTAGAACTGTCATCATACTTGGAGTCATGATCTCGTACCATGTGCAAAACACATGATAGTGTGTGTTGTTACTTGACGAGAATAGTATGTTACTACTTTTCAAGTAACAAATCTATTACAAAACGAAGAATTTTTGGTTATTGCTTTTAAAGTAACAAGAAAAAATTCTGGGTGCATACACTAAATATAGCCTCAAATTCGTTGACAAAGTGCCAAACTCATAAATAAATTACGTGTTAAACGATCGCCTCTGCAAATGCAACAATAAGGAAATTAAATTAGAAATATGTAATGATAATAAATTAGAAAACATAAGCAACGAGAAAAAATATTTATTTGCATTGCATTTGCTCCATTTACGGTGGTAACAGCAGCACTGTCTGTCTACTCGGACATGCATACACGCTTTCATGCAAGCTTTCATGTGGGAAGCAGATGACGCTACTTTTGATTGTCACTTCCAATGTATGAAGTACAATTCTACAAAAAGATTGCAACAAAAAGATCGCTTTTGAACTATTTCTTGCCTGTCACTATACTTATGTTTAGCAACATCGTTTTAGTGTTCACTTTCACTATCACACATGATTCCATAGTCCTAATTACATTACTAAAATTAGTTCTGTTTACAAGTTTATGGAGGATTGACTCTGCACCTATAAAAGCAGTCATGAAAACTCTCGTAAATGTAGCCTTAAACATCTGAAAATACTTCGAAAGGCTAAAAAGAACTGAAAAGCATGAATTCCGAATTGAGCTCAATTTCGAAATGTCTCTAAAAAAAGAAGAAAAGAAAATAGAACAATTGCGAAACACAAAAGAAAACAAAAAGCTTGAAAAAAAAAACTCGAAATGTAAAGGGCGATTTTTTTGCTATTTGGTTTATCGTGTATTCAGATTTGACAGTTCACGCGGGAATTCTGACAGCTGTCAAAGTCTAATGTACTCAGTTTGGTTTGCCATTTCACCATGAACAGACTTACGCCTGAACAACGCTTACAAATAATCGAATTTTATTACCAAAATTCGTCCTCTGTGAAAAATGTTTTTCGCACAATACGACCGTTTAATGGTCGTCATAATCGGCCTACTGAGCAAGCTATTCAAGCTATTGTGACGAAATTTCAAACCAGTTTTACACTGTTGGACATATACCCACCACCACGTATACATAGAGTGCGTACAGAAGAAAATATTGCTGCCGTATCAGCCAGTGTAGTGAAAGACCGTGAAATGTCAATTCGATGCCTTTCGCAGCAATTGGGCTTGTGTTATTCGACTACATGGAAGATTTTACGAAAGGATCTTGGTGTAAAGCCTTACAAAATACTCGTACAAGAATTGAAGCCGAACGACTTGCTGCAGCGTCGAATTTTTGGTGAATAAGCCTTAGAACAACTTGCCGAAAATCCACTTTTATACCAAAAAATTGTGTTCAGTGACGAAGCTCATTTCTGGTTAAGTGGGTATATTAATAAGCAAAATTGCCGCATTTGGATCGAAGAACAACCAGAGGCAATACAAGAATCGCCAATGCACCCAGAAAAATGCACGATTTGGTGCGTTTACACGCTGAAGGCATCATTGGTCCGTACTTCTTCAAAGATGATCAAAATCGCAACGTTACGGTCAATGGCGCTCGCTATCGCGCGATGATTTGTTGACATGTGGTTTCAGCAAGACGGAGCAACGTGCCACACATCGCGCGAATCAATGGACATATTGCGGAATGAGTTCGGTGAGCAATTCATCTCACGAAATGGACCGGTGATCTGGCCGCCTAGAACATGCGATTTAACACTGCTAGGTTATTTTTTGTGGGGCTACGTTAAGTCTCTCGTCTATGCGAATAAGCCAACAACAATTCCAGCCTTGGAAGACAACATTACACGCGTTATTCGCGAGATACTATCCGAAATGCTCGAAAAAGTGACCCAAAATTGGACTTTTCGTATGGACCATTTAAAACGTAGCCGTGGCCAACATTTGAATGAAATTATCTTTAAAAAAAAAATGGCATAAACCAATTTATCGGCTCAAATAAAGATTTCATACAGTTTTGTTATTTTGATGCGTTTAAAAAAAAACCAAATTCTTAAAAAATCTCCCTTTATCTCAAGTATACTGACAACGACTCTAAAAACCAAAATGTCTGTAGAATATGTAGGTATAGGCCAATGTATTTTTTGGTAGATTTCAATTTTTCTGAAAAAAACCTAAATTAATCCACCTAGCGGTCAGACCCAGCCTTTCTCATTCAAACTTATTATTTGTAAAAATAGATTTACATGAACGCTTCAATCCAATAAATGTGTATTCACTTTTTGGGTTCTAAAATAATGATGTTGTAATATGAGTATAAAATATGAAATTTGACTTAATGTAAATGCTCAAGAAATAGCGAAATAAAAGTAATGATTCTTAATTTCGAACAATTCAATCACGAGCGATACCGGGAACATTCAAATGGTACGATAGCACATTTAAATTATATTGTGGCCACATATATTGATCAAAGCAGGTATAGTTTTAAATAGCCTTTGAATTTCTTTTCTTTCCATAACTTTTGAACCACATATCAAATTGTTATGAAGTTTGATATTTGTAAGTTTGAGAGATGACTCGTTCGTATGACACTAGTAATGTTCAAATAAGTCTTGTGATCTTTGAGATAATAGAATTTCGTTGTTTTAATAACAATTTAATACATAACGGTTGCTTAGTTCAATTATAATCAAATGAAATGGGAACGTGTAGGGCAGCCAAACTTTGAAACCACGTGTTCAATCATAATTCATCAGTTAACCCTTAACTAGCCCGTTCATCTGATAATAATATTGATGAAATCGGTTGTGTATTTTCTGAGATAATGAAGTTTCGTGATTTTCACAATTCGGTACATTAAAGACGAAGTTACAGTTAGATTATAGTAAAATTCAATAGGGTGTTATGAGTCAGCTAGACCTTTCATTTGACACTAATTTTGTGGAAATCGGTTCAACCATTTCTGAGAAAAGTGAGTGAGTTTATGTAGTCTTCGGAATGTTTCTTTTCATAGCAAGATTTCACATTTTTAAACATAACAGGCAAAGTAATAGTCCGATTGCAAAAAAATCAAAAGGGTCTTATGGGGTAACTAGACCTTTCATATGACACTGATTTTGTGGAAATCGGTCCAGCCATCTCTGAGAAACATTAGTGAAATTAAACACTCTTCAGAAGACGTTTCTTTTCATAACTTTTGAACCACATGTTCAATCTATATAAAATTCAAAAGTTAAGGTTTTTTTAAATAGCCCGTTCATTTGATACCAATTTTATTGAAATCGGTTGTGTGGTTTCTGAGATATTGATGTTTCGTGATTTTTACATTTTTAAACAAAACCTCCAAAATAAAAATCCAATTACAATGAAATTTAATAGGGTCTTATGGGGCAACTAGAACTTTCATTTGCATATACTTTTATTAAAATCGGTCCAACCATCTCTGAGAAAAGTGAGTGAAAATAAAAATCTGCACATACACAAACACACAAACACACACACAAACAGAAAATGCTCAGCTCGTCGAACTGAGTCGAGTGATATATGCCATTCGGCCCTTTGGAGTACTTTCATATCTTCGGTTTTGCAAGTGATTGCTATACCTTTCTAGGAGTAAGGCAAAAAGTTAAAAAAAATATTAATTAGGAGTAAAATATACGTGTGAAGAAATAGCGAAATAAAAGAAATGACTTTGAATTTCGTACACTTCAATCACGAGCAGTACCGGGAACGTACGAATAGCACAATACCAAATTTAAATTTTGTTGAGGCCATTTGTTTTGATCAAAGCAGTTACAGTTTTAAATAGTCTTTGAATTTCGTTTCTTTTAATAACTTTTGAACCACATATCAAATTGCTATGAAATTTCTTACTTGTGAGTTTAAGAGACAACCCGTTCAAATGACACTAGATATGTTCAAATAAGTCGTGTGATCTTTGAGATAATAGACTTCCGTTGTTTTTATAATTTAATACATAACGGTTGGAATAAAAATACGATTATAGTCAAATAAAATGGGAACCTATAGGAAAGCCAAACTTTTCATTTGACACTCAGATTGTTGAATTTAGTCCAGCCATTTTCGGGAAAACGAGTGAATTTGAAAAGTCACCGGAACATGTTTCTTTTCACAATTTTTGAACCACGTGTTTAATCACTATAAAATTCATCAATTAACCTTTAACTAGCCCGTTCATTCGATACCAATATTGTTCATATCGGTTGTGTGCTTTCTGAAATAATGAAGTTTCGTGATTTTCACATTCTGGTACTTTACAGACGAAGTTACAGTCCGATTACATTGAAATTCAATAGGGTGTTATGAGGCAGCTTGACCCTTCATTTGACACTAATTTCGTGGAAATCGGTTCAGCCATCTCTGAGAAAAGTGAGTGAGTTTGAGTAGTCTTCGGAATATGTTCTTTTTCATAGCTGGATTTCACATTTTTAAACATAACAGGCAAAGTAATAGTCCGATTGCAAAACAAATCAATAGGGTCTTATGGGGCAACTAGACCTTCCATTTGACACTGATTTTATGAAAATCGGGCCAGCCATCTCCGAGAAACATGAGTGAGATTAAACACTCTCCAGAACACGTTTCTTTTCATAACTTATGAACCGCACGTTCAATCTTCATGAAACTCAAAAGTTAAGGGTTTTTTAAGTAGCTTGCTCATTTAAAACCAATTTTGTTAAAATCAGTTGAGTAGTTTCTGAGATATTAATGTTTCGTGATTTTCACATTTTTGAACATAACCTCTAAACTAAAAATCCGATTGCAATGAAATTCAATAGGGTCTCATGGGGCAACTAGACCTCTAATTTGCAATTAATTTCATGAAGATCGGTCCAGCCATTTCTGAGAAAATCAAGTGAGATTGGGAGAGCGTTACACACACACATACACACACACATACGCACACACACACACATACAGAAAATGCTCAGCTCGTCAAACTAAGTCGATTGATATACGAGATTCGACACTTTGGAGCACTTTTATACCTTTGGTTTTTCCAGTGATTGCTATACCTTCCTAGGAGAAAGGCAAAAACGTGTTCACGTGGATATTATCATTACCTGCTCCCGCCAATCGTGGATATATCTCGAATAAATAAAACATATTTTAGCCTTCTGACAGGATAAAATTATTCAAGTTGTGTTAAAAAGTTGCATTCCTATTTTTATGAAAAGTGGTGATGTGGGATAGTCTTCTAGATGGTAAGTATCCCATCGTGGCAGATGGCGTCGTTCTGTAGGGCTCGAAAGGCATCAAACTAACTAACAATTGCCGTACATATCGATCTCTTTTCAAACTATAATGCTCTACAAAAGTGGCATTTAGATTTTATATTACCTTGCTATTCTATTTTATTTCCCGTGCGAATCTTATTATTGATAACAGCAGTTATTTTACTTAGTCAACGCTTTTTAATCATAAACACAGACACCCGCATATCTCGCCGTTCCTCATCGAATTTATTATTTATCTTTCCACTGCAAATCGCTGTGTTGATTCGTCTGTGTAGTAATTTCTGCTGATGCTAATATCTCATGGAATACTGCCATTAGGCGTACACTGATTTCAAATGTATCCAGTTCATCAAGCACAAGCCCACAGATACTATGGGTACCGAAATTTATATTACCGGTTGGTCATCATATTAATGAGCACAACACGACCATTTTCAAAAGCACGTAGAAGCAATCGGAGTGCGTTCTAGCTGACGAAATTAGAGTTATTTATTGTATTATTCATAAATTTATGATTGGAAAACTGAAATACGCCCTCGTGATAACAAATTAGGCTGCAGTAATCAGCGAAGAACCATTTAGTCCTTAGAGCCATTTACGTCCAGACCAAGTTTCTCGACCTTAATTACATTCCACCACTGATTTATTATCCTCGCATCTGTAATAAAATGGGTATTGTCATGTATATGTTTTCAAATAATGTTCGATAACTCCATTAAAACCATCTACAATCATAGGTAGCAGAACAAAGAATCTGCACGATTTTCTAGGAAACCTTGTATTCAAATTGCTAACTTTGCTCTCGTCATTCTCCAATAGGCAAGTTGCTATTTTTATATAATAAACAATTCAGGCATCGGTAAAATGTTATTCAATTTAGCGCAACAAAGAGACGAACATTTTAACAACCAGCCCAGAGGGATGATGAACAAACTATACCCGCCTAGGAATAATGGTGGCGAGCTGTTGAAACATTACTCAACCTGGCACGGAGGAAACCTGGCTGGATGAATGCCGCGAAGAACTTGCGCGCAGACAAATTTCCTTTTTCTATATGGCGCTCTTTTCTACGCGTCTATGGAAGTATACGGAAGGCTTTGGCCTGGCACAAGGAAAAGTTTGTTCGACAATGGAAAAATGGAGGGAGAAATTAAAATCCCTTCGGGCCAGAAGTGTTTTCACAAGACGAACCTAACTCATTTCAAGACGCAAGAAATGCGTCGCTATTCGTTGTGCGCTTTCTTCGAATGGTTCTTTTCGCATATTTTGCTGGCAATCAGTGCACTAGTGGAGATTCGACGAGGCACGTTCTTGGGTCTTTTACAGTGCCGATTCCGAACTTCGACATGCCTTTAGGAAGCAAACCACGAATGTGCCTGTTGACGCTGCAGCATTGAAGCATTTCTTCTCAGGTGAGCCTATGAATTGTTCTGCCACAACTAACGAGAGTTGAATGTTATCTTTTCTTTTTATTGATAAAACATCCCAGCTTTCAAACTATGTTACAGCACGCAACCAAAAGATTAAGTATTTTAAAATAACCAAACATGACCATTACCAGCAGTTGACCGTAATTTGATTAGAATACTCCATTTGCTCTAAGGCTAACATGTGCATACACAAAATTTATTAATAATAATTCACACTTGCTTCCGAATCTACGATCTTCGGGATGGCTGTTGCAAATATTTCTCTTTTCCAAAGTAGAAATGCTAACGTAAAACGTATCCGGTTTCTGACAGCGCAGTCGAAAATATTCCTTACTACACAGCTATTGCTGCATCAGGTCAACCTTCTAGAATTGAAAAACTTCTACTGTAATCAATCACACCATCTCCAACCCCTCCCGACTAGCACTGAGGAGAGTGAATGTAGATAACCGTCACAAATCCTACCAGCGTGAAGAAATACTTTCGGAAATTGACTAAAGTTTGTGCAGTTGCCACAACCGTTCATCGCTGCACTATAGAATTACTTTTCCGAGCTACTCGACGCACATTGAATATTCTGTCACCGTAGTAAAGTATAGCGGTTTATGTGTTTGCTTAATATGTCGACTAACCGTGTTTCTCTTAATGCGGGTATCGTATTGCGTTGCATTGGAAACTAAATAATTTTATACATAAAATAACTTTTCGAACGAAAGGAAAGTGTCCAAACTGCATGCAGTTTCCTGTTCTCCCCTGGGCGTGAACATATACTCAAAAGGTGTCAGATTTCACTCAATGACGTGCAGGGTGGATTTAAATGGAGTTCAGCATTGTGCGTCAGAGTCCATAATAATTATCATTTGGGAGACCCGTTCATTTTTATGAAAACAATGTGCTTGATGAAAATGTGTTAAAAGTATAGACAATATATTTCGCAACCCTTTCACGAAGAGGTTTGAAGTCTATAATGAATTTGAAAATGAATTCAAGACATCTGTTGTCGTTTCCAGCAAAAAAAAATAATAATAATAAAGCGGAAACATCAAGTGCTATTGAGTGGAATGGATTTGCAATTGCACACCTCCAAGAGGTGACAAGCAATTCTATTTTGCAGTACAATTACCGCTTCCACATCTGTCACGAATAATATGGGAGTCAATCAACCAGTATTCGATCATCAAAGTTGATTACATCAGAACACTCAATAAAATATTGCTTTCCAATCCCATGTCACAAACCGATCCCATTGCGGTACACGTTATCAAAACCATCGTCCCACTCTGCTACTAGTGCCGCTAGGCTGCTACTATACTACACTTAATACCGACGCGGTAATCGTCATCGTCGTCCTCAAGATCGGTGGCAATAAATAATACTCCACTCGATAAATATCCCCTTCTCATTTGTCTCTGCATCGCACGACTGTAAAATACTGCACGTTTTTTTTTATCAGATGTTCTGCCGTCATTCGTAGAAGAGCGGCTCCGTTCGCAACACCCGTCCATTCCTCCAATGGGGCAATTGTGTCGAATTTCGGCTATTTCCTGGAAAATTATTTAACTATCTGAGCGCGGATCTATCGTCAGTTGAATCAGGGCTCCCTCAAAAGAAGAAAAAAAGTTGTTTTATGTGAATCTCTTTTTGTCTTCTCATTAGTCTTTGAAATGGTCGAGAATATCTTAAAAAAATCAAGAGATTCCACAAAATTTGTACGAAAACTAGTTGAGTTTGTCATTTCGTTCCCTCATTCTAATTTCCAAAGCTTAATGCAGATCGTTACAACTCTACGTTAAAAAAATTACACCAAGACGAAACAAAGGAATATCTTTGATAAAAGATTGTATGCAAGTTTTGAGGTTGGTAACTTGCACTCTAATAAATGTTGAAAAATAACATTTAATTATTATCATTAACCATTCCGCTTGCCTTTTGACGACATTCTCGCTGTCACTGGGCTTGTTTGTTGCAAAGTTAAGCATTTTTGCTGTCGAAAGGAGGGGGGAGGGTGGCTATTATCGAGAGTATAAAAACATTTTATATGTTTAAGGCACTTAGCTTTTGTACTTTTAATGTGCTTCTCGAAAATATGTTTTATCGTCAGTCTTTATCACAGAACTACAGGGCTACCTACCGTTGGAAAACAACCATCTAGGAGGATATGACATAACTACAGGGTGGCAACGTAAAAGAGATACACTTTATTTATGTCATAAAACTCAAACCAGTTTTTATTTCTCTTTGGAATCGATTTTAATAACATCTATAAGTAATAAAATTACAATGTACTTAGTTGAGTTCAAATCTTTCCCCTTTGTGTTGGATAACGGCCCGTAGACGCTTTTCGAAATCATTGGAAGCCGCACGCAAAACTTCGTTCGGCATCTCGTCCCAAATCTTCACCAAACGTTTTTTAAATGTTTCCAAACTCAAATGTCTAACGTCGTCCAACTTTCCTAGCATGTATCCCCAGATACTGATGTCTAGCGGGCTCAAATCCGGTGACGATGCACGCCATTCAGATGAACTGATGAAACAAAGCAAATTTTGCTTACACCTTTATGATCGATCAACGTCTTATGCTGGTGCTGGGAACAAAAAATATCTTTTCCAAAAAGTATTTTAGCACAAGGATGCGAATGGCCTTTGATAACAAGTTGCAAGTAGTACTGCGTGTTTATTTTCACGTTCATGTCAATCAATAGCAATGGTAGTTTCCCTTTGGTCGATATACCTTCCCGAACCATCACAGCTGACGCACTTTGATATCGCTCGACTGCTTTTTTTTTCGGCTGGCATATCACGAAGAAATACTCCATAAACACGGTCATTTTGCTTGTTCAAAGTTGCCTCGAGAGTAAACAATTTTTCGTCCGAAAAAATAATGTTGTAACTTGCGTGCGTCTTCAGCAGCAACCGAGATCTAGCAACCCTATCGGCCATATTTTCACGAGTTAATTCGTGAATTTTCTTCTTCTGAAAATCCAAGGTCTTTTTTGATAACATTTTGCATGCAAGTGTGGCTCATGTTCATTTCACACGCCATTTTTCTTGCCGAACGGGCTGAATTTCACCGGAAACGTTCCTTCACTGATTTGATGACCGCTGGAGTCCGAACACTCCACAGGTTTCTTCCTGGGAACAACCGTGCCTGTACCCTTGAAACGCTTGATGGTCCTGTGAACGAATAATCTGCTTAAATTCAGATGTGACAGCTTCCTCCTGATCTCGATGTTAGTCAATCCTTGCAGGTGCAAGACCCTTATTTGTACACTGAATTCTTTTTTTACGTGACTTTTTCCAACGAGATTTGATTTTGTACGACTTTTTACCGCGATTTTCTTGAAATTACGCGATTTGTGACATGGGAAACATTCGTATATGAACCACACACATACACATACAAATATGCACATATACACACATACACACGCTTACACACATATACGCACTTATACACACGTACACACACACATACACAGTTACCACGTAGCAGAAAATTTTGTCAAACGACGCGATCTTTTTTTAAACGATTTGTTCAAAATTACACGATCTTTTTTACGAGGTTTTTTACGCGATTCTTTTTTTTTGGCGCGGACGCATCAATTGCGTAAAAAAAGAATCCAGTGTATTAGAATACATTGCAATTTTCTTGAGAGCGGAACTTAAAACTGACTGTATTTATTCCGACTAAACAGTAAACACGTAACTTTCAAAACATGCTCAAATATTTGTCATGCTGTGACAGAAAAAATAACGAGGGGCATTCTAACACGTGTATCACTTCTATGTTGCCGCCCTGTAAAGTGAGTGATTATTGCATAAGTTTGTATTATACTATGTCTCTAAGTATTTTTTATTATCAAATACAGCTTAAAAATGACCCCAGGCTGAGAGCCAAATCAAATCCATCCGCATAACTAATATCAGTAACAGCTTATTAAGCTTAAATTCAACCAGAATCTACTTAATCATAGCTTAATAAGCTATGACTCAACGAAATTGTTTATCGGGAGGTATTCATGATCATATGTTCACAAAAACAGCTGCTCAAACAGTTTTCGTCTTATTAATGTTCTTCAAGATCGCCTAATGTCACTGTTTTAGAGGGCGCATATGAAAAAACATGGACCAAAAATCTATTGTGCCATTGAAAAATACTTCAAAATAGGCGACGCCCCTCGCAATGCAGTTTAGATTTTTCAATATACCAGTGAATTGATACCATATTTTTAAACTTTTCACGAACGGATCATAAGGATCGGAATATGTGTGATTACTAGCGCCTGTGGCATCTTCCACCACTTACCAGACAATTACAAAATATTCCTAACTGAAACTTAAGCCATCTATAGGCAATCAATGAGATTAACAGAGACCATTCATCCATGCCTTTCGAAAATATCTTTTTCACATTAGTGCTGGGACTTTTAACTGGATATATTCGTGATCCGGGTTTCCGAAGCTCGGATCACGGATGGGTAAACGAATACTATTCGGATGTCCGGATATCCGGATACGGATAATCGAATAGTCGGATATCCGGATATACTATCCGGATATCCGGATTTTTTCTGTCTTTTAAGCCCGTTCTTATGAAATGTAACGCGAAAATTGGCTTTCTCCACAATCCCTCATCCCCTCTAAAGTAATTATTTACATAATTCTCATTAAACTATGTTAGGATACAATATCCGGATATCCGGATATCCGACTATACGAAAATCCGGATATCCTGTCGGATAATATCCGGATATCCGGTTGATCCGGATTTTGGATATTTGTCGG
Source organism: Wyeomyia smithii (assembly GCF_029784165.1). Taxonomy (NCBI): domain Eukaryota; kingdom Metazoa; phylum Arthropoda; class Insecta; order Diptera; family Culicidae; genus Wyeomyia; species Wyeomyia smithii. The sequence continues at coordinate 175,858,972 of NC_073696.1, read as the reverse complement.
ATATTAGGTAGGATATCCGGATAGTCCCAGCACTACTCCACATCATCCACCTTACTTTGAGTAGCAGAACATCTTGGCCTAGTTACCTGCAAAGCAAAAAAAGAAAAAAAATTATTAACTTTTGGAAATCGAAGAGTACTGTATTCAAAAATGAAAACTTTTTAAATCGATTTTTCAAGACAAAATAAGGCTATAAGGGATAATCAGGGAAGTGAAGTCACTGTGCTTGATTTGGATACATTTTGGAGTTATTGAATCAAATTAATGGCAGCAACATATTGTAATCAAGCATGCTTTTCAAAGAAAGCCGTCGGATTTAGGATATTTTGACAGTTCTTTGTTTGAAAACTATTCGCTTTTGAGTGCTGAAGATTTTATCCCGATACGTGAAGTTTGGAGAAAGTTGAGCTCAATGGAAGACGAATGAAAAATAATTTCGCAAATGCTTGTCGAGAACCCGACGTGGTCCGCTCTGAAAATCGCTAAAACACTGAAATTTATTTACAAATTTTTACCAACAGGCAGATATTACCCTAATGGTCACTGATACATTAAAACATTGTGCTACGAAGCAATGAAACAAATTTAGATCGAAGGACACGAGCAGTTAGGTGAAAATCGAACACTTCTGAAACACGGTTAAAAGCTCTTTGAAGACCAATAATGGCACTGTTTGCGCTGTAGTTGGTGCGGCGAAACGGAATATGCAGTAATGATGACCTACGTAACGCTCTTGTGGGTGCGCTTATATTGATCTGACTAAGGATATTCGGACAGTCAATTCTACCTGTTAGAGTATCGGATACTACCATGGCGCGTGTTGTTTCTCGGCGTAGTTGAAGCGTGTCGATATGAAGAAGCTGACAGCGATCCTCGTATCGAGTATTCCGTAAAGGCTGCCTCCATGGAAGCAATCGGAGCGCAAAGCGAGTGAATCGACGCTGGATGCTTTCGATTCGGTGAATAGAGTTTTTATAGTAAGGAACCCAGACTGGACAGCAGTATTCCAGACAGGACCGAACCAATGAATTGTACAGAGATACCAGGCAATGGATGTTTCTGAAGTCGCGTGTCATTCGAATAATCAGTCCCAACTGTCTGGAGGCTTTTGCGATGATGAATAAGACATGTTGCTTAAAGGTGATCTTAGTATCGAGAATAGTTCCGAGATCTTTCACATGGTCGACACGCTATAATTGAACACCATTCAGCTTGTACTCGAAGTGCAGAGGATTATTCTTCCTAGTAAAAGAAATCAATAGGCATTTGCTAGGATTAAGTACCATGCGATTTAGTTCACACCAGTTTAAAAATTCATTTAACTGTTGTTGCAGGAATAGAGCGTCGCTGTTGCTTTTACTTTTGAAGAACAATTTCAAATCATCCGCAAATGCTAGACGGGGACATTTTAATGACTGAATTATGTCGTTGAAGTAGAGTAGGAACATCAGCGGGTCCAAATGGCTGCCTTGTGCAATCCCTGAAGTTGCAGAGAAAGATTCAGATATCTCATCGCCAATTTCTACGCTTATCATCCGTCCAGAAAGATATGTTTCCAGCCAACTCAATAGATTGCCAGAGAACCCATACCGATCCAGTTTCGCAATGGCGATACGATGATTAATTTTGTCAAACGTAGTGGATAAATCGGTGTAGATCGCGTCGGTTTGAGCTCGCTCAACGAAGCTATCGATGACATATCCCGTAAAACAGTTTAAGTACGTCGCACAGGAACGTTTGGGAAGGAATCCATGTTGCTCCTCCGCGATAACGTTCTGGCAATGAGAATATATTGGTCCCATGACCACTAACTCGAACAATTTGGATGTAGCACGCAATGCAGATATTCCTCTGTAGTTATCTATGTTGCTTCGATCGCCATTCTTATGAACCGGAAACATAAACGCCTGTTTCCAAGCAGAGGGGAATCTTCGTAAGGCTTTAGATAGGCGAAACAGATGCGTAAGAGGAGTTAACAGTCCGGAAATGCATTTTTTAGTAATGTGGCGGGAATCCCGTCAGGGCCAGGTGAGTTTGAATGCTTCAACTTACTGACAGCGGCAGGAATGGCGCGATCGTCAATATTAATCGAGGCGATGGAGCTGCTAGAAACGGCGACTTTGTTGGCGGCTGCGAATATCTGGCTAGTGGTAAGAGATTCATCGCAAGAGACACTCGAGAATTTTGCAGCAAATAGTCTGCAAATATCAGCCGGATTATCTGCTATTTCGGTAGCTAATTCCATCACTGACGGCAGTCCCGCTTCTTTCCGCTGTACGTTAACGAAGTTCCAGAATTGTTTTGAATCGATTTTCAATTTATTTTCGATTCTCCGTCTGTAATCGGCGTAGCATCGTCTCCAAAGGATCTTGTAATCATGGATAACTGACCAGTAATGATTCCGCAGAGAAAGCGACCCATTTGCAAAATATTTTTTAAAAGTGGCATTTTTAAACCGTTTTAAGCGTCGCAATGTCGAAGACTGCCAGGGGAGGTATTTTTGAGATCGCACATTCGTTCGGGGTACAAAACGGGCGATCAAACCGGAGACAATCGAAATATGTATAATCATTTACTGCCATATCAACATTGGCAGGATTAAGACAATTTACCCAGTCGACATTATGCAGTTCTCGTAACAGTCCCTCGTAGTCTGCTCGCTTGAAGCCGTAACGAAACTGATCTTCTGGCTCGTGATAGTCGATGCTACTCAGCTTGTCGAATGTGAGGCTAAGAGCCAGGTGGTGAGTAATTGATTTAACCAGTGGTTCCGGAGCATAGGTTAACCGGGGGGCGATGCCTCTAGTGCTGACAAAACAAAGGTCGAGGCAGCGTCCGTTCTCGTTTGGATTATTATTTATTTGCTCAAGCATGGCAGCGTTAAAACCGTCCAGAAGGTCAAGTGCGCAAGAATGGATGGTGGATTGATCCGGATCGGGGTAAAGGAACCCATTACGAGATGGGACCCAGAATAAACTCGGCAAGTTGAAATCTCCGATTATTACAATCTCATCGCACCGTTTCGCTTTGTCGTGAATTGCTAAAACTGATTGGACGTGAGCATCGATAAGTTGTTTATCGTGAGTTCTATCCGGTGGAAAGTAAACAGTGCAAATATATAACTTTCGTCCGGTTAACTGAACCGACACCCAGACTTGTTCAAGGTTTTTCCAGGCCGCGTCAACAATTTTCCGGGGCTTCAAACTGCGACGGACAGCAACAAGTACACCTCCACCAGTCTTTTTTTGACTATTATCGGGGCCACGATCGCAGCGAAAGCCCTCATGTTGAACACCGAACAGATGAGAAGAAAGAGTACGTTCGTCGAGCCAGGTTTCTGTTAATGCAATGAAGTCGTAGCAACCACCAGAGAAAGTGAGCATATAATCATCAATGCTAGAATTCATGCCGCAAACATTTTGGTAGTACAGATGTATAGCGGTGGCGACGGGATACGCGGTGATCGGTTGTGACGAAGAGTGTCAAGTATTCTAGAATTCAAACACGAACGTTTGCGCTTGTCAGGAACGTGAAATGAATGGTACTTAGCTTGTGCGAGAGTCGGCTGACTCTCGCTGTCCAAAATCAAAACATTTGCAGGGGACAAAAGACTATTGGCGCATGAAATGCATGGTATTGGTGGCAATCACGGTAAATCCGGGAATCTCGGGTGTGGATATCGCCAAAAAATATGGTGCTAAGTGCTAACAGTAATACTGTCCGGAGAATGCGTCTACGAGAAGGCCTCCGACGTGCTTGTAAGGAACCCAAATGGACGTTTGAACAAAGCCTAGTAGTTAAAATGCGTGCTTGACCCTCCTTCCTCGCTTTAAAAGTCATCAGTTTTTATAGAATAACTGTACAAAATGTTGTACCATTCCATAAGTAATAATTTTTTTTGTTCTCAAGCTCGTTGTAATTTTCCATTAGTTGTTAGCTTACTGTTCTCAAGCTTTTAGTTATTATTTCAAATAATACCATAGCTAGACAACATACCCTATGTAAACAATGCAAGTATTTTGGTGTATACTGATATATTTTTGTCGTGAATGTGAATTCCGCACACTTCGCCGATCATTATAGCTTGGCACAATCTCATCCCAAAGGGGCTCGAAAAGCGTACAGTTTGCAAAAACATTATTTTCTGAGCCAACACAGTTTGAATGATTGTCAGCAGGCAGATTAAAGCAAAAAAGTGTACTGCCTTGAAATATTTCAGATTTCAAACTTGAAATGTGTCAAATTTCAGAAATTGATATACAAATCTAAAGTAGTACACTCTTTGACCAATGGTCAAGTATTTGACCTTCAGACATAATGGTCAAATTTTTTTGACATCATGATTGTTGTTTGCCCGTGTTTGCCACATGTGAAAATTAAAGAGTGACAAACAATTATCTTTGATCAGATTTTTATCTGTCAAAAAGTGACAAATATTTGACGCTTGGTCAAAGAGTGTAATCCAGCCTTAAGGAACAATCTTTATACAGAAATCAACTTTCTGTTAAATTTTTTTAATTCACCATTCTGTAAACCAAACAAGCTTTCATAAGTTTCAATTTTCTGAATTTCCTCAAAGATTTCATTTTTATTTTTGTTTTGAGAAAAGTTAATTCAGTTTTAATACACTTTTAATGTTTTTATTGCGCACAACTTTTGTAAATGACTTCTATTTTCTGCACCGTCATTGATAATCCTATCGATCTATTCATAAGAGTGATTCCGATAGCTATGTAGCTAACTCTGCCAGTACAACCTGTTTATCAGATATACCTAGTGTTCGTATCCATTCGTGGTTTCGGTCATGGCCAAGCCACGACACTTGTCTCCATGGAATGAAGTTTCGACATTCAAAATAAGTGATACAAGACCAGCTAGTCTAGCGTTGAAATTGAAAATGGAAACCACAGTCAAACATTAATTGCATCGATATCGAGAACCGTTTACTTAAGACTTCATTGTAGTTTTTTTCATCAAAGGTTTCAGTTTCACTGGACGTTGAACTGTCCAAGTTCGAACAACTGATGTGATACCCTATAGACGAACAAAGCGGGTGGTCCGCATGAAGCATAATCGATTCACTCGATCAAACATCGCATCACAATTCACATGCAGTAGTCGCTATCGTCGATGACGCTGGGCACCGTGTTATTGGGGGTGGGAAAATGAAACTGAATCTCGTTCGCAAAGCAAAACATTACCATAGGATGATTACGGCCTAGTGTAGGAAAACGCTCGGGACAAAATTTTGCTGGCATAAACTAACGACGTAAACGTATAATTCCACCATTGCTGCATATTGATTATTTACCGATGGTCGGAAGCAGTCAGTGATTGTTTTACGTCGCCATCAAATGTTGCACAAGGAGTAAAACATTTTCCCCGCTCAGCTGGGACAAAGCTGCGACAACCAAAGTAGAGATGACTAAATGGCCGTTAGGTAGGTGGGTAGCACGTCAGAGCCATCATGCAAATGACAAATTTATCGGAAAAAGAGTATTGATAAATTGGGTTTCCCTCAAACCAGTTGGGAGACGCTTTCAGTTAATTTTAGAGAATGAACTAAATAGAGTAGAGAATAGCGTAGTAGCGATTATACTTTTCGTTGGTAAATAGTGTTTTATATTCCTAACAAATAAAGACTGAAATCATGTGTGAATTATTTGAATAAAAGTTTTAATTATATAATTTTTCGATAATATTATTTACTGTCGATAAAGCCTGGACCGTTGAAATAATGAGAGAAAGGTATAAATGCACTGTTAGAATGATTACTTCGGATTTTAATTCTGTTACTATTTGAACACATAACAGTGTCAAATTCAATGAATACCAATCTGATTCGAAAGAACATCGATAAGTGAATGTCGTGATTGTCAAACCCATTTTGCCATCGTTGAATTGAATTTTACAATAAGCAAAATATAAACGAGTTTATAAAAGGTTCTAACATAATCGGCGACATTACTGACATTACGCAGAGTTTCAGAGGGCATAAAACATTGTCCTTTAATAATCACAATGAAAATGGGTATACTTGACACAGTTTAAAAGTATTTCAACTCAATAATCTTAAAGTTTGATTTATTCGAAAGTAGATAATAATATTTTAATTCCGCGACACTTTAATAGAAACCCAATATCTAAAGCTTATATTCAATCAGATACTCCACGTCAGGCTTACCACTAATATAACTTATCATATGAGAGGCAACCAACTCTTCAATATACCGTAGAATTTTGATCTTTATCAACAATTCATTACCCTCAATTAGTGACTCACATCTGATTGCCTGCCGGTGGCTATAGAGAACATCTTTTTCGGAGGTCCGCTCCATCAGTTGTCACTCTATTGGCAGAAAGATTGAAGGCACTGATTCCGAAACTGATGGGCTGCGACCAGTCCCCTTTATTAATTCTATTAAAGTTGATAACGACGTATACTCTGGCTTCTTGGAGCATCATTATAGAGCTAAACTTTGCTCTACTGGACAGAAACATGCACGGTAGACACATTCTTGATTAAGTTGATTATGGAGCCTAGATGAAGGAAAGAAAGTTCTTTCTAACGTGGTAAACCTGACTTTAGAAGTCTTGTGCTAGGTTAAAACATAGCATCATCTGCACTTCGGAGCAAATATTTAATGCAATAACCAAGCTCAACACATTCCAAGTCCAAATTAAATTAGACCCAGTTTAAACCATGCTCGTCTTGCGTATGGCAGGATATGGGCGACATATATCACTGTTGGCAGGAAACTTTTGCGATTTTAATTGAAGGCATTTAGTGATTGGTTGGTGCTATGCTGATGGTTTCTAATGCAGTTTTGCGCAGAAAAAGTTCTTTTCTCTGTCACCCAAACAGTTCACGAACTTTTTCCTGTGATATTGCAGCATAAGTATGTTATCTACTAATAAACAAATCGCATTGAACATTATCAAAAGAAAGAAAGCAAACTTACAGTATCTTTAGGCTGCAAGTATTTTTGATTTTAATTTGCATTTTGGTTGGAAACTAGGTTATTTTTCTCACCCTAGAACAAAAACGATTCTTCGGTGTTAAGAATGAAATTCTTCTTCAATAACAAGTCAACAAATTTTAGAATAAGCTTCGAGCCACTCAAGGTGCACAATGAATCAACTAAAAGAACGACAGAAAATGGTCATTCCTCCTCACTGTGTAGCATTTAATGACACGATTTTCTATAGACCAATAGCGACACCGGCCACGTCTTTAAAGTCAGGTGGGGATATAGTCGATTTTGTGCAATACCCGCATTTCTCAGAAATGTTAAAATCCCACAATTTATTCCACAAAGAATCGTTTCAAACTTCACAAAAAATCTAGAGTTACAAGTAGAAGTGTCTTTGCAATTCAAATCAAAAACATCCTTCAAAAGATAGTAGGAAAGAAACTTTAACTCATACAATTTGCTTATAGTATGTACTTAATACTCTTAAATAGGTAAGATGAGAATAAGAAGTCTAAAAATTGAAAGTGAAAAGGGTTATTAACGTTCCTCTCTAAACTATGAATTTCGAGATGAGCCAGTACCGCAAGAAACCTACAAGAAAGGAATGTTAGAATGTGGTCTTTGCTTCGTCAGAAACCGAGTAAACCTATGCATCCCTACAAAGACCACGGATGGAAGTTATTGTTAGTAGATTGGGTTTCTGATCACTTATCAATGTTGAATAAGTGATACGATCACGGTACAATTGGAATCATGTAACAATAAAATTTGTTCATGTAGGTACATGTATTGTGGGAAAAATAAAAGTGAAGTATAAATTACAATAAGAGATATTAGGGCGTGTAAAAATTTTGGTTGACTACCAGAGGTGAAATTTTCAAATTTGTAACGTGAAACATACAGAAAATTAAGAAAGAAGATTCGTAAAACAAATGAGAAGAGTACGTTATGATGTTGCTTATTACAGGAATCACTTCACGGTGAAATATATTTCACTCTCACGCTTACTTCACTTTTTGAGATGTATTCCAGATTTCATCTCCAGTGAGGTAACAAAAATTACCTCCATGAAGTGAAATTGGCGGTTAAGTGAATTGGAAATGTTTAACAGCTCAAAAATTCCCCAAAAAGTCAAATTTGTAAGTCCCAGGAAGTCTAATACATTTGGCATCGAAAAAAAAATTTTTTTTCGGTATCGAAAATTTCATGAACTACTTTTTTTTCATCGGTCAAAAAGCTAAAACTTTGACCGCTTTGAGGCACGGATCGAATTCTGATTCAATTCGTTACTGAAAAACAAATCCAATATTTATCATTAGATCGCAAATCAATCAATTTTCTAGACTTATCCCATCTTCGTGAAATCATTTCATCGTTCAAAATAGTCGTGAAATAATTCCACGCGAAACGTTGCTAATTCCGTTTTCACTTCAGAATAACTCATAATAACCCAGATTTCACGGCAGATGTCACTTTGTGACGTTTTTCTCACTTACGTGATTCCCGTAATAGGACTTTATTCACTTCACACTGATTTCACCGTGAAGTGACTCTCGTATTGAGCACCGATGCACTGAAATGAAATAGATATATTTATATGTGACTTGTTCACGATATGTCAGTAGTGGTTGTTGTACTGCTTTCCGCGGCTGGAAAAAAGAATTAAAACAAATTATTACAACAATTTTGCAGCGCTTGCTCAGGTGTGTCGCTCCCTTCTACAACCATTCACCGCATAAAGTCATCCAAACAGATCATTCACACGTTCACATATCTACTCCTTCACCAAAGCTCGCAGCTCTTCAAACGTTATCGACAAAACACGGCAGACTATCGCAACAACGAGATGAGACGATTCACAGGTTGTGGTGAACCAAAACAAACCTACAAGGCTAGACACGTTTGCTAGTGTATGTATGCACATTAAAAACAACCTCACACTTCTTGGCAGTTCACGGAGATTTGTCAACTAGGTGTTAGAACTCTCCTCGGTTCATCGCCCAGTAAGTCTGTGCCATTGGAAGGGAATACTACCACCACGAACATGAAAGACGAAATTGAAAAATATAAACAAATCGATATTTTGTTTGGAATGCTACGTTTTGAGTAACTAAAGGAATGTTCAGTTGAACAATGAATGAAACTCGGTTTTATATGTAGTTTTTTCCATGACCAAAATTCCACAGAAGCTGCTGAACGTAATAGTAGCTAGTTTGCAAGCAAACAAAAACGTCTTTATGCGGCTATAGAGCAAAATCATTTCAAATCGACTGAAAATACGAGAAAATTTAATCGACCATTTTTTATTTGAATGAAACTTTGCACACGTATTAGGCTTAGCAAACTGAGCATTTTTCACAGGTGGAGAGATTTTTTACACCCATGAGTTACATTCTAAAAGGGCGTATGCCTTTTGGCATAGGTTTTATTCGAAGCATTGTAGCCCAGAAACCGTTGGTTGTATAGAAAAACTGTCTGAGAATGAGTTGTAGCGAATCGAAAAATGCATCATAAAAAACCTAAATTAATCCACCTAGCGGTCAGACCCAGCCTTTCTCATTCAAACTTATTATTTGTAAAAATAGATTTACATGAACGCTTCAATCCAATGATTGTGTATTCACTTTTTGGGTTCTAAAATAATGATGTTGTAATTGAAGTATAAAATATGAAATTTGACGTAATGTAAATGCTCAAGAAATAGCGAAATAAAAGAAATGACTCTTAATTTCGAACAATTCAATCACGAGCGATACCGGGAACATTCAAATGGTACGATACCACATTTAAATTATATTGAGGCCACATATATTGATCAAAGCAGGTTTAGTTTTAAATAGCCTTTGAATTTCTTTTCTTTCCATAACTTTTGAACCACATATCAAATTGTTATGAAGTTTGTTATTTGTAAGTTTGAGAGATGACTCGTTCGTATGACACTAGTTATGTTCAAATAAGTCGTGTGATCTTTGAGATAATAGACTTGCGTTGTTTTATTAACAATTTTATACATAACGGTTGCTTAGTTCGATTATAATCAAATGAAATGGGAACGTATAGGGCAGCCAAACTTTGAAACCACGTGTTAAATCATAATTCATCAGTTAACCCTTAACTAGCCCGTTCATCTGATAATACTTTTGATCAAATCGGTTGTGTACTTTCTGAGATAATGAAGTTTCTTGATTTTCACAATTTCTTCTCATAACTTTTGAACCACAAGTTCAATCTATATGAAATTCAAAAGTTAAGGGTTTTTAAGATAGCCCGTTCATTTGATACCAATTCTATTGAAATCGGTTGTGTGGTTTCTGAGATATTGATGTTTCGTGATTTTGTACATTTTTAAACATAATCTCTTAAATAAAAATCCAATTACAATGAAAAATAGGATCTGATGGGGCAACTAGAACTTTCATTTGCATAAAATTCATTATAATCGGTGAAAATAAAAATCTGCACATACACACACCCACACACACAAACACGCACACACCCACACCCACCCACACACACCCAAACACATACACACACACATACACACACACACACACACATACAAACATACAAAAAATGCTCAGTTCGTCGAACTGAGTCGAATGCTATATACCATTCGGCCCTTTGGGGCACTTCCATATCTTCGGTTTTGCAAGTGATTTCTATACTTTTCTAGGAGAAAAGCAAAAAGTTGAAAAAATTATTAATTAGGCGTAAAATATTCGTGCTGAAGAAATAGCGAAATGAAAGAAATACCGGGAACGTACATAAAGCACAATACCAAATTTAAATTTTGTTGAGGCCATTTGTTTTGATCAAAGCAGTTACAGCTTTGAATAGTCTTTGAATTTCGTTTCTTTTCATAACTTTTGAACCATATATCAAATTGCTTTAAAATTTCTTACTTGTGAGTTTGAGAGACAACCCGTTCAAATGACACTAGATATGTTCAAATAAGTCGTGTGATCTTTGAGATAATAGACTTTCGTTGTTTTCATAATTTAATACATTACGGTTGGAATAAAAATACGATTATAGTCAAATAAAATGGGAACCTATAGGAAAGCCAAATTTTCCATTTGACACTAAGATTGTTGAATTTAGTCCAGCCATTTTTGGGAAAACAAGTGAATTTGAAAAGTCATCGGAACATGTTTCTTTTCACAATTTTTGAACCACGTGTTTAATCACTATAAAATTCATCAATTAACCTTTAACTAGCCCGTTCATTTGATACCAATATTGTTCATATCGGTTGTGTACTATATGAGATAATCAAGTTTCGTGATTTTCATATTTTGATACATTACAGACAAAGTAACAGACCGATTACATTGGAATTCAAAAGGGTGTTATGAGGCAGCTAGACCTTTCATTTGACACTAATTTCGTGGAAATCGGTTCAGCCATCTCTGAGAAAAGTGAGTGAGTTTAAGTAGTCTTCGGAATATGTTCCTTTTCATAGCTGGATTTCACATTTTTAAACATAACAGGCAAAGTAATAGTTCGATTACAAAAAAAAATCAATAGGGTTTTATGGGGTAGTTAGACCTTCCAAATGACACTGATTTTGTGGAAATCGGTTCAGCCATCTCTGAGAAACATGAGTGAAATTAAACACTCTCCAGAACACGTTTCTTTAAATAACTTCTGAACCACACGTTCAATCTTCATGAAACTCAAAAGTTAAGGGTTTTTCAAGTAGCTTGTTCATTTAAAACCAATTTTGTTGAAATCGGTTGAGTAGTTTCTGAGATAATGATGTTTCGTGTTTTTCACATTTTTAAACATAACCTCTAAACTAAAAATCCGATTGCAATGAAATTCAATAGGGTCTTATGGGGCAACTAGACCTCTCATTTACAATTAATTTCATGAAAATCGGTTCAGCCATTTCTGAGAAAATCGAGTGAGATTGGGAGAGCGTTACATACACACACACACATACACACACACACACATACACACACACACATACAGAAAATGCTCAGCTCGTCAAACTAAGTCGATTGATATACGAGATTCGACCCTTTGGAGTACTTTTATACCTTTGGTTTTTCCAGTGATTGCTATACCTTTTTAGGAGAGAAAGGCAAAAATATGCACTGTACAAAAAAAATTTTTTTGACCAAAAAAAATTAAAAATAAACATTAAATTTCAATTTAAAAATAAGAGTTTGATTTTTTTTCTAAATAAACTTGACGTTGATACGCAACTTTTGAAAAAAAGTCCAGGATGGAGAAATGAAAAATAATTTTTTTATGGTAGATTAATTTTTTTATGAAAATTCTAATTCAAACATTTTTCAAAATATTTGTATTCTGATGATTTAAAAGATGCAGAGAGTCATTTTGAATCAAAAAGCTCTTGGTAGTAACCATTCTGAAGGCATTGGTTTTCGAGTTATTTCTAATTTAAGCTCGAAAAATTATAATTATTTAGGAAAATACACGTTTTTCTTATTTAGTCCATGGTTCTCCAGCGAAAACCATACGTTCATTGGAATGCTTAATCAAAAATATACAATTCATTCTTTGACAACAAAACGATTGGGCGAACGGTTCTCAAAAAAAGAATTAATTGTTCTAAGTGATATAAATATATATAAGAATCAAATTTTTATTTTCGAGTTTTATTATCTTAGGAACATATTTTTTATGACATAGATACTTTACAGAACTAGTTTCACCTTATATTTTATATACATCATAAGTAAATGATTCGTCATCTTTTGAAAACAGCTCCGTTTGTATCCTTTTTTTTTGAAATCGGAACAAAAGAGTAATACTTTTGTGTAGCAGCTATTATAACAGATTTTTTGAAAATATTGCTCCATTCTGTTACTCCTTGTTCATATTCTTCATATGATACCCAACTAAATGACATTTTTGATGAATTTTTATTACTTTTCTGATTAGACCAATCATACAATTCTTTTGCGCTTGTAATGGGATGTTCATGTTCTTTAGCTAAACTTGCATTTCCTGCCATTCGTTTTAATATGCCACACATTGCATCGCATGGGCCATTACCATGAGAAATCGCAAAAAATGCCACTCTGCATCGACGTTATATTTTGTTGCAAAGTTTTTTCTATTTTTATATTGTGAGGCAGCTCCATCAGACATTAATATCGCTTTTATCAACTCTATTGTTGTTTTCAAAAAACTCATTAATTTGGCAATGAAAACTAAGGTTTAGCGCTTGAGTTATTTATCCAATCGTTTTGTTGTCAAAGAATGAATTGTATATTTTTGATCAAGCATTCCAATGAACGTATGGTTTTTGCTGGAGAACCATGGACAAATTAAGAAAAATGTGTATTTTCCGAAATATTAATAATTTTTCGAGCTTAAATTAAAAATAACTCGAAAACCGATGCCTTTAGAATGTTTACTACCAAGAGCTTTTTGATTCAAAATGACTCTGCATCTTTTAAAATCATCAGAATGCAAATATTTTGAAAAATGTTTAAATTAGAATTTTTATAAAAAAATTAATCTACCATAAAAAAATTATTTTTCATTTCTCCATCCTGGACGTTTTATTTTAAAAGTTGCGTATTAACGTCGTTTCTTAAAAAAAAAATAAAAAAAAATTCAACTCTTTTTTTTTAAATTGAAAGTTAATGTTTATTTTTAATTTTTTTTGGTCAAAAAATTTTTTTTGTACAGTGTATATTTTTTTATGGTGCATTTTTAATTCCCTACAACTCATTCTCAGACAGTTTTTCTATACAACCAACGGTTTCTGGGCTACAATGCTTCGAATAAAACCTATGCCAAAAGGCATACGCCCTTTTAGAATGTAACTCATGGGTGTAAAAAATCTCTCCATCTGTGAAAAATGCTCAGTTTGCCAAGCCAAATACGTGTGCAAAGTTTCATTCAAATCAAAAATGGTCGATATTCGACTAAAGGTCATTTGGCGCGATCTTGCTCTATATGCGTTTGCTAGTGTGTGTGAAAAGTCACTTATCTCTATGCTGAAAAAATCCAATCGGAAATTTCATAGGTCCATGTAAACAAATCCTCTCCAACTACCAGACCTTCCCGATTCCCTATTTTTCCGATATTTCAATCAACACTGCGACATGAAGCGGTAAAATGGGGCTTCGAATATTTTTCACTGGGTATTTGCTCGAATATCAACACAACACGAATTCAGGATAATAATTTGTTCATATTTTACTTACAGTGCCTGTAAATATTTATAGAGTGGCGACACTGTCAAAATTGGAATAAAAATTATCTGTCAGTGTCATTCCAATTGAGCAAGCAACCTATTAAACTCGTGCGGAGAAAACGCCTCCATAGCTTGCAGTAACTACTCACACGAAACACAGCAGTTTTAGCAAAAACACTTGTGTAAAAACACTTAAAATGTAAACTTTCACTAAGCACACAATTCGCAAGCGCCGATGTTAGATAATGATAGAGACAAAATCTCTTTTTCATCTTTTGTCGAGGATGCTTTACCAAGATACGACGAGATTCCAGTGACTTTCTAAACCAATTTAAACCAGCTAGTATAAACCTCAATAAAAGTAGAAAAAAAAATTCTATAAAAATTCTGTTCAAACAATACCTTTTTTTAGATTATATACATGGTGTAAGGGAGCTCACTTAAAATCCTTCAAGGGACGATAGAGGGCCCTATTTGAAAAAAAAAACAAAATTCTTCTACGCGTATGGCCAAAATTAAACTACTGCAGAGTTATTCACTTTTTAATTTTCGGTTATGTTCGCCTTTAACGAGGTCTAGCACAAGAAGTGTGACAACTAGCTCAATTCTGTCGGTATCGTTGGAGAGCTGTACTCAATAGTGTCTTAAAAACGTCGAATTAAAGAGAATAAGAAGCACTTAGAATGGAACAAATGTGAAATTAAATGTTTTTCGAGAACTAAATTGCAATTTTCTCGCTGAAATGTGGGTGGGTTTTGTTGTTAACTGAATTAAACATTGAAGTCTGCTCTACAAGTTATTTTTTGACATCAAGCATCTAACTCTTTCAGTATAACTGCTATTTAACTTCAAAAAAAGCAATAAGCAATAGATTCAAACAAGAAATCTTTTAAATGTAGTAATGTAATGTGACATTATATTATTCACCTCTTTTTCTTTCTCTACATAATTGGACATTAACGAATAAAAACTCTACCTTGTTGAAAACAGTAACAACCCATACAATCAAGCATTCGGAGCATCAGCTTTTCAAAACCTAATTTAAACATTGAGTTTCTCAGAGCATTTCTTAATAAAACGATGTATTCAAAAGTAGTTTCCGATGTAGTGTTAAAAAAATTGACGAAAATATTTCAACTGGGCTTCAAACGGATCAACCATTAGAGTTCACTCTAAAGAAAAGGTTCTCAATATTTATACATATTTCAAAACGTCCACGCTAGCAATGGTATATTTTACAAACCCCAAATCGTTGGGGAGTTGGTGGTGTTTACTAGAGAACAGCGATCAACTGTGTGTATAAATAGGTACGTGTGGTGATTTAAATACTATCATTGCATTAAGGCATTTTAAAACACGTCAAAGCTACCGTGAAACGTCAAACGTCAAATGCACAATCAGATTGTAAAAAATGTAATTTTCACGCAGAACATTGAAACATTTGTACTGTTATGCACAAATATTTCTAGAAGTAACTTCTTTCCTATTTTTAAATAACACCGAAGGACAAAAAAGAATGGACCACCATTGTTCACCGGCCTGACTAATTTCGTGATATGATTCAGCCCTCGTTCAAGTAATGGATTACGGCAGCCAGCCATTTGTTTGTTTCATTGAGTGCTCTGTAAGCCCTTCAATCTATTCCACTTCGAAGTAGCAGGCGGAAACGACAAAGTTTTCCTCTGAAGGTGCCAAGAAACTGTACTCCCGGAATCAGGGTCAACGATTGCCGGCAATTACTGGCACTTCCCCGCATTACTCTCGCACGTTGCTTCAGTTGAATGATTCTAGCAATTTGCTAAGGCTCATTCGTCTTCACTGTTACCCCGGTTGGTAAATCCTAGCGTAGAGAATCGAATAAACATGCACACCCGGCACTTTGGGTGAAGAAAGTTAAATTGAAATCCAATTTGGAAAGCTTCACTGCAGTTGCGGACGGCTGATTAGATCCATGAGGTCCACAAAACACGATGACGATAGATGGTTAAGATTGTTTCGGCTCAAAACTGTTTGCAAGAGAGGGCGTTTTAATGCACAGATTGGAATTCGGCTTTCAACCAAAACCGCTTCGATTACGAGCCGGCGAATGGAATTGTGATCGCGTTTGGCCAATAATAATCTCAAAAATCCTACCTTTTGTCACTGACCTAAAATCGGCTTAAATTTCTCTTTCGAGACGCTACTCCCTAATACGCAGCCCTTCTAATGGGTTCCTTTCGCTTGACAGCAAAGCAGCAGCAACCGTACTTGTGCCCTTACCTTACTCATAACAAATTATACCATTAGTTCCAATATTTCAATAACACACAACGCCAATAACCAAATTGATATTTGATTTTAATCTCGTTATGTGTGACTTGGCTGTCGCTTGTACGGCTTTTCACCGAGACGAATATGTATTACCGTGAAATGGTGTGTGTTCAGGTGCTCAGAATAATTTGACACTTATTTTAATATCTTGTCGCTTCGTACGGTGTGTGCATACTACGATACTCAAAGCCGAAAATAAATTTGAATACAGTTGCGATTCATTATGGTATAGAGCTGTATAGGGGCTGCAAAATAGTCCTGTCTGGCTATGCAGTCCATCGTTGACTGGCCTGCATGTTGAAGTAAATGTCAGCCGCCGTAAAAAACAGTGGACGACACCAAAATGAAAATGAGTACAGGCAAATCAGCCAAAATCGCTCTATTCTACGGCTGCGCATATCGACCTCTGCTCTACACTGGACGCAAACGCTCAGGCCTTGTTACAAAAACCCAAGGAAGCGAGAAAAGACGGACGGAAGAACAGTCACGGATCAAAAATAAATCTGCTTTCACAATTTCCATTTGGGTCTTTGTGTACTTATAGTGTCTTTTTGTCGGTTGTAATTTTTTTATTCATGCTGCTGCAATATGCTGTTGCACGAATACGAGTATTCAAATTAGCCTGCGCCGAGTTCTAATTTCTCGGCACCGGAAGAATTAGCTAGCGGACACGACTTGACTCGTCAAAGGGACATCTACAGCATATCCCCATTGGGAGATTTGTCCGCACATAAACACCCGCCGTGGCGGTTGTTCCACCGGAAGCCATTAGCTAAATTGCTTCTATCTGCTTCTTTAACGACGCCTGTATGTAGGACGTCAAAACACACATTTCAATTACCCCACTGGAAGTCGTGTGATGGCAGACAGCAGGCCATAGCAACTTTCGAACGATTGTAATTAATTGCGGTGCTTATGTTTGCCCTTCCTGCTCTGGAAGGCCAATTCGAACACGTTTGATAGATTTTTAGGTGCGGGAGGAGAATATTCCAGCTTCTGCGGTACAGTGAGCTGCCGATAGGGCGGTACGAGTTGACCCATTGTGAAATTGATTCGTGTCTATCGAGTGTGTTGTTTAAATATATCCCTGCACACTAGTCTTAGGCTGTCGACTGTACAGTAGGGAGTGTAACGTAACGTTGATGGTCCCCATAATTGATTGCAAAACATATGTTGCCTATCCTATTTGTGCTCATTATTTTAAACGAGTCTAGATAACCAAATATTTTCTTTGCGCCATGCCTGTGCAGTGTACACATACACGAAGTAATTTATAGTATGATTTGTCGATTTGATCAGATATACAGCACATTTTACAGTTGGAGTTTGTGCAGCTAATGTACGAATACGATGTGATTTTAAATTTATTTATTTCACGCATGTGTTGCGTGCATCGTACAGGTCGTTACGATGACATGCATTGCAGGCATTTTATCATCGCCTAGGGAAACGATATATACCGAATTTTACTTCGTGCTCCGAGCGTGACCGAAAGTAATCTGCAATAAACCCAGTTCAGTTGTAATGTTAGTCATACGACCACCAAGACACCGGTATTTTATAGCAGTAATTGCATATCTTTCGGCTTGAAAATAGCCATTCTGTGCTCGAGTATTCTCACTGGTTTTGAGATCATTGAAAATTTGGTCGTAAGCTAGTTCGAGACATCGGGTTTTTCAATTCTGTTTGTATTGTATGTAAGAGTTTGAAAATTATAGCATATGAATACATTAAAAACATGTCTGTTAGTTTTGTTTTATTTTTTAACACGTTTCGGTCACTGAGTATGTTTCAATTTTTAATATTGTTTTTATTCCCATGAGATCATGATATTGATTCTGAAATACGATGTTTTAACGAAAAAACAATTGCAGATTTCATAGGTTAAAATACCCTATTTAAAGCAGTTGAAATCAAAAAAGTTACTTGTACTAGGTTAAAAAACTATTCAAGATATAAAAAAACATTTCAGAAATTTTTCTCTAGGTCCATCATTTATAAGTTCAAACGATTTGAATTGCAGAGTATTCTGAAAATATCCACTGCATTTCTACCAGACTCATCCAACTCAGTAAACGAAATAAAAAAGAAAATAAGGACTTGTTCCTCAAAATGTCTGTATCTGTCATATAGCCTAGGTAATAGCTAACAACTTTTTTAATTCATTGATATAAAAGTTAAATCTGAAAATGTGAAAACCTTGCAAGTCATCTTTCTTAGCGCCGTTTTAATCGATG
Source organism: Wyeomyia smithii (assembly GCF_029784165.1). Lineage (NCBI taxonomy): Eukaryota > Metazoa > Arthropoda > Insecta > Diptera > Culicidae > Wyeomyia > Wyeomyia smithii. The sequence continues at coordinate 175,840,268 of NC_073696.1, read as the reverse complement.
TATCAATTAAATACGTCACAAAAATTCTGACCATAATTAGCTGTCCGTCGTCACAAATTAATGACTTTGCTTTTGCTTTTGATTTCTAATTAACTACTAGTGAATATATTTGATTTGAAAGAAAGTACTTTACTTCAGACAAATGTTAACCGTCAGAAGCCTGAAAGACGACTTGCTTCTCACCGCAAATCAAGCTTCATATTTTCGCGTTGCTTCATAATACATGAAACTTAAATTATACAATCTTTTATCACGTGCATTTTACGCCCGTCACCGCTGTGTATTCAAATGGTAACCGCCGCCGACAGGACTTGATGTGTGAATGAAAAATAATATAAAGCCGGTCAAGAAAACACTGTTGCTAGTCAGATACACATAATATGTAAAGTATACAAAACTAATGCAAAGTAAACATGTAAATCAATCACGGCATGCAAGTTGAGTTCTCCAACATTCCGCTACCTCTACCAAGACAGGTACACCTCTATCTGCATGGATGGAAATGGATCGCTCCTTGTGAATGTCTACTTAGTGCGGAAAAGGGCAAAGGAAAGTACCACTCCTGGTCCCGGAATCCACTGTTTCCTAGCGCTTCGCCCCTTCCGTTGTAAGCCGATGGATGACGTGATGAGCGAAATAAACAACCCGAGAACGGGAAGGAAATCTTTTTGAACTGTCAATTATTCTCGGCACTTTGGCGAGGCCTGGCGATGGGCTTATATTCAATGAAGGGGATCGCATTAATTCAAAGCGAGAAGAGATTGAGACCGTTTACTCACTTGTCTGTATCACTTGTCGAGGGTTGTCTGTTTGTCCGGCGGCCGCTTTCCCATGCAGGCTCAGTCACGAGCAGACCAGATTGGTGTGATTCCGGCCGTTCTGATAGCGGACAGCGACCTGCTGCTGTGAAGGAGAATGCACCCGAATCGTGTAGGTACGACGAACGGTGGTTCGTTCCATGTGTGAAACCAAGACAAACCGGCCGCGTCGCAGTTGCTTCTGCTTTACACACGCAGCACATTTCTCCCAAACACAATGTCTTTCTGATTGACAGGCGTATTCTTTAAAGTTGAAGTGATTAATCATATATTCAATTACTCTGACAAGTGATCGGTTGCCGTCAGGATGAGGGGGGATTACGCGTTTTGCGTGCAGGCGGAAAGGGCGCTTCATATGATGAAGCACTGAGATAAACAGGGAGATGGAGAGATGAAGGTACTTTTTTTTCAACAAACAATTTTTTTTATCGATGTTTCACAGTGAAGGAGAAATCAGCTTCCAAGACTTAATCAATTTTGATATGATGATTCATTAGGTCAAGGTCAATGATGACCGTTTTTTGAGCAACGTTTATATTTTGGACTGAGTCCGTGTCAGTTGAAATTTATTTGGCATGGATATTCATTCCGTTTCCTTTTTTCTACACTTATTACTATCTAAATGAAAGATTCTAAACGATTCTTCACAATGTATATCATCTTCATGAGAGCCATATCCAAAACAGTTTGGTTCATTCTTCAGACGTTTTATCGATCGTCTCAGACAAAAACCGTTAGCTTTGTGTAAAATATTGCTGACATCTCACCATGGAACATTTAGCCTACTTTTCAAGGCTTCTCCAGTTGATCGATCTAAAACGTGTCGAATCTACCTTTTCATCTCGGCATCCCATATCTGACTTCTTTATACTGGTATGTGTTGGTCGTGTGTCATTTAACTCTACTGATGGCACTATATATTGTGTCAGCTACCAACAGTGTTCAAGCAATGCGGCTCAAGTGGTACTGTTGGAAGATTTGTGCCTCAATGAATTCAGTAATTTTCCTTCAGCGATTGCCAGACCTTCTTCATACGAAGGGCGAACTATTGGACCACCAATCATCAAAAGAAAACTGTCAATTTCCAGTTCAGTGACTCTGAACGGATGATAATAGCAGGAGTAGCGAACAGAAGTCAAGTCACTCGAATCACGAGAGCTGCCACCCGAGATAGTATGTTAATGGATGATGTTTATCACAAAATCCATCACCTTGTCATGCCAGCTGCACAAAGAACGACAACCACAGGCGCTCTGGCTGAGTGGGGACACACATATAGCCACGTTTGGTATAGACACTTTTGTGTCTAGCGACCTGTGTGTAAGGGCAGGAGCATAATTAGATAGCGTAGCAAACAAACCGACCACCCTGTGAGATTTGCTCTCCTCCCCGTCAAAGTCTGCTAGACTAAATGATACTGAGATGCAAGCAGTCTTCTCGTGTGGATTGCCGAGCTGCTACATTCTGATAAAACAAAAGATAAACAAAGTCGAGCTGCAATCGTGCAGATTAGGCAGCAAGTTTTCTTGGAGCCATGAATACGAAATTACGAACAGAAATCTACTTCCCAGCTCTTTTTAAAAAAATACTCTAACAAAGAAATGTGCTGCGTTCATTTCAAAAATTGCAACGAGCTCATTTGCCAGAACTGTTTTTGGAAAAGAAAAAGGTTTCTTAGCGTCATAATGTATTTTGCTTCTAGTTTTCTTTGGAAGCCTATTCTGCCATACACAACTGAAGCAGCTAAACTTACAGAAGCGCATACAAGGAGGTGGAAAACCGACGAAGCCACTGCGATGTTGCCCTTGTTATCAAGCGACCACCAGCAAGTGAAGATTATAAATAAGGATAGATGTTGCTCGTAACGCTGTTCGCAGAGCTGATTTGAATATCTTAATAATGTTGGGGAGAAGAAATATTTTTGGGAGTTCCAGTAAAGGATGGTAGTCAGTCAACTTATTCGTTCGAATGAGTTTTTTTTCTTCGTTGTTGGATAATTCTGAAAGGATCATTCGGCTCACTTGGTTCGTACCGAGCTAGAACTGGAGTCATAAAAAAGCTTGGCTACCAATGAATGGAGGCTGGACACTGACTGTGGGGAGCAGGGAAGCAAAAAATTTCCACACAATTTGAATAAATTTATATTACAAGGGGATTTCGCTCGTGTTTAGATCTAACTACCGACTGCCAGTTTTTCGCGTCACTGCACTGCACACGCTGGTTTTGTATGATGAGCTATACTGGGGTGTTTATCTTTTTAACCTTTGTGCTTTTTGAATGGCGATGAAAGGATCGTTGTTAGGGCTGCAAAAGTAGGTATGAAGCATTCCTTACCTGCAAGAGAAAAAACAAAGCAAAATAAAAGAGAGTTATTTATGATGCTGAGTTTGATAACCAAAAATATATATACTGTAATTTAGATGATAACGTTAAAGATTCAATGAGACTGCTGTAATAACATGTTCAACAAAATGCAGAATATAAAAATCATTGTAAGACTATTACCTAAAATACGAAAAAGATGGTTTCTAATCTCAACCAAAGTATAACATGCAGCAGTGTTGGCAATTCTCAGTATTTTAGTCAAATGCCGAGACCGGAAGAAAAAGAAATGCCGGGACTCAAGTTCCAGTTTAAACCGCCTTCATCTCCGTTTCTATGTTCCGAAAAAACCTGGCAGATAGATTAGACAATAACTCAAATTTACTTTCATTTATTTACATTTGTTACATTTGCTTTCAGTTCTGTGAAAATGCCTGATTTTGTGCCAAATAATCGTTATTTGCGGGAGCTTACCTCATTTCATTGAACAGAAACAGCGCATCGAAAGTTAAAAAAAAGGTTACGGAAATTCTGCGCTAAGTGAAACACCGTGCCGTGGTTAATTCCATCGCTTTAAAGATGGTAATTTCGATGTTGACAACTTTCCCAGTCAATGAAGGCCAAAACCTTCGAAGATGCTGAATTGGAGTAATGGCTCGATAGGGATCATGCCAAACGCAGAAACAGCTTGCTTCGGTATTCGGAGTTACCCGTCAAGACATTTCCAAGCGATTACATGCTTTGGGAATGACTCAAAACCAAAAAATAGAAGAAGTTGTTTTTTATGAGAAACAACCGCAGAGTTAACGTAGAATACGACAGCCTGTCTTAAATCAATTAATTGCTTGCAAAAGGTTTGGGAATACACTCAATGGGGTTAATCAATTTAGTGGTCTCTCTGCTCTAGATGATGTTTACCTCTACAGACGGCACCAGTAACGACAATGAACAACAGCAGAAGCTATGTGCAACTATGCAGTTTCACTTGCTGCCGTATCCAAAACAAGAATGAAATTGAATTGTTTTGAGGTTGTCTTTTGTATCAAGTTGCACTGAAATAGCTTAATTTAGGCAGTGGCCAGGTTATAGACGAGGACCAATAATGCATTCCGGGTTAACTAGGTTTAATATGAACAATTTTCTGCTGTTTGCGGTAGCGTAGATAATTTTACAACTAATTGCTGCAAATAGTAGGACTCGAGCGAAAAATTATGTAATTCAGGCTCACTGGCTCAAACATTCTCCAGATAAATATCAAAATACACTCAGTAAACTTTGAAGCTTAGCTGAAGTCAAAAGAGGTTAATAATGTTTGTCAATGCCATTTATTGACAACTGAATATTGTTTTTTCAATATGGCAAATTTTTGAATGAATCACTGTGATATTCAAAATCAACATGAGGGGATTTATTTGCAACTATATATGATAACTTTATTCGCTATACTGCACGCATACGCACATACACGCTATATAGCTAGCCAAACACGCTAAAGACATGCTATAGCTAGCCACACATGCTATAGACATGCACACACGCTATAGACATGCACACACACGCTATAGCATGCACATGCTATATAGCTAGCCACACACTCTATATAGCGAGCCATACACGCTATATAGCAAGCCACACACGCTATAGACATGCACAGACACGGTAAAGACATGCACACGCAAGCCACGCTCGCTATATAGAAAGCCACACACGCTATAGACATGCGCAGACACGATACAGACATGCACACGCTATATAGCAAACCACGCACGCTCTATAGCAAGCCACGCACGCTATATACATGCACAGACACGCTATAGACATGCACACACGTTATATATATGCACACACCCTATATTTACATACACGCTGGATAATGGTGGCTTCTCAAACCACCTGCCGGTTCGATTCTCGTCCAGTTTCTGGCTGTATACACCCAACGATATCTGATTTAGATTCATTCTGTCGTCCTTTAAAGGCAGCAAGCGACCAACCAAAGGTCGACATTTACGTTTCGACAAGGTTCAACAATTGTCAATAATACAATAGTTCGAACAATCAGATAACAATTTTCTGCATTTTGACGGGTACTTAGGTAGATGATTTTCTAATCGATTGCTGTAAAAATGACGGAAATCGGTTGGAAACTGACAGAGTTTAAAAGTTTGAAATTGGACAATTTTCGTGACGCTCTCGATGTTTTCGGTTTCCGCAATTGGATCACTGTATTGAAGTTGGACCGCTGAATATGTTGCCGTAAGACGTATTCTACGTAAAAAACTTTGACTCTTTATGATTTGAGGCCAAGACACGTTGAGCGTCGTTTTTTTGCCGGTGAGCTACAGCGACAAAAAGGACGGGGCATGGAGTCTGAAGTCGATTTCCGGTCTTTGGGCATCATTTTAATTCCAGAAATACACTTAGACCATTTTAGGTTGTTTCTGATAAACCGGAAGCCGCCATCTTCGAATACAAAAAGGCGTCTGGGGTCATTTCATGATCTCAAGGCAGCATTCCGATTTCTGAAATACCCATATTGCCTGGTATTTGGCAACATTTTGTTGTTTTCCAGAAACCGGAAGTAACCTTTAGGAATCCTCAATGGGATTGGGGGGCGTTTTTCACAAGGGGGACCGCGCGGGCCTAATCCTGTGTAGAATCTACCTGAAGCAACAATGGCCGGTCAGGATCTATGTCAGATGGAAGTTCACTTCTTCAAGGCGCCTCCCGACCCATCTGTATACCTCCGGAATAAGTTAGTGCGTCCATCTACCCTTCGAATTAGGCCATTACTGCTACCATCTGGTCATCAATAATGATTTTTGGTACGTCGTATGCCACTTGTGTTACGTTGATAGAAGCATTCTACACCCTTCTTGATGGCGATCCTCCTTAAAGGCAATTTGATAGACATCATACCGGACAAGACCTAGATTGCGACGTATGACACTGTACGATACCTCAGACACATGAGCCATCCATTTTCCACGATAACTGTTAGTATCTAGTACTTTGGACCACACTGATCCACTATAACTAAGTATGGACAAAACCACACTGTAAAGAAGTTTCCGCTTGCTACCGTACACCGATGAGTTATTCGACTTCATTCGAGATAGTGCTGCAAAAGTCAAGTCGTGGAGACCCTCTCACAGACATGGTTGATCTCGAGCGTAACCTTGTCGTCAACCATAACCCCCAAGAGTTTCAAAAATTGCTTTTAAGGAATGGTGCACGGTGCTCCCACAGACCGTTATTAAAAAAAAATGCACCAAAGAATCTGAGTACACCATTCGATTCGTTGAGACGTCAGGAATCTCTGGTCAAAATTTCAAAACCGTCGTACGGTACATTTTTGAGTAATGCCCTTTTGAAGGCCGTAAAGTACAAAAAAGTGACATAAAAACAACGAAGTACTTATTGTAAAGCACGTTTTTCAACCACTATTTTATGAAATAACTTCCAAAATAGTTTCTACACATTCCGAGGGTTATATTTCAAGATATTAACAATTGGTGGAAAGATTTATTTGGATATACCACAAAGCACAGTGGTCTAAGCACGAAAAATCGTGATAGTTCTAGATTTTACTGTGAAAAATTGATTTTATGTACTCAATGTCTTCAGCAAAATTGTTTCAAAGAACAAGGCCTTACTTTTAGCGTTTTTAGTTTTTCGATCAATCCACCTGACAGTTAGATAAAAAAAATATTTTTTCTAATTTTCAATATACCAGACAGCTTCCTTCAGCAAAGTTGTGGAAAATTTTCAAAGAAAAACAATCGCTGAATACTGCAATGTCCTATCTATACGTTGAACACTATAAAATAGAGTTTTTTGTAGAACACCTTTCTTTAAAAGAAGTTTTTTGTCTATAACTTTTTCTATGATTCTGATGATTGATTATGATTTTGCTTGTTCTTCACCAATGGATTCATTACATCAAGCCAGAGAAAAAAAACTTCATGTGGACTGCTCGGTTATATTTCTATTACAATTGAATAGTTGGGATTATACAATCCACAGTTTTCCGAGTAGCACAAGTTTTGTAGAACACCTCAGGAAGCACATTTCTCGTATTTAATCATCAAAGGACGATTATATCCGCAGAAATGTCTTCTTCCAACTCAGACGTCGAGTACAATTATAATTTTATTCCGGAGTCAGCTCGGAAGACGTATAGAACTATACGGAAGACGTACACACTTAGAAAATTTCGCCGTATCTCGGCATTGTTTATGCCGAGATTCGGACAGCCGAGTGCTCGGCAACCATCTCGGCTGAATCTATTTAGTCGAGAATCTCGGGAAACCAATATTCGGCAGATGTCATTCTATGCCGAGAATCGCGGCACGCATTTGACTGTGCTCTCGGCAAATCCAGTCGAGAGGCGGCAAACCAGTCTAACGACCTTTCGGTTATATAAGCAAATTAAAGAGCCGTTTTTTCAGTGGAATCCAACCCAGAGAATAGTTTCGCTCAGAATTCGGTAGTTTTCTTTCAAAAGATCAATTATAGGCTCGATGAGTTTTAATAAGAAATAAAATTTATTCATATTGAGTTTTGAATGTTTGTCTTTATCTTGGTCGCATGTAGGGCATTGAGCAAAACATTTAGTCTAATACTACGTCTAACGCTAATCCTTGAAATAAATATAATAATATTGCATTTACACTATTTTAAACCACACTTTTTCGACTTCCAGCCACTTTCAACGAATCTGTACTACATTTTTTCTGCTAACAGATTGCAAACACCTGTAGTTCGCACAAGTTGCCGAGATCCCAGTAACGTTAAACGTTAATCTGTGTTAAACGATAAATTCGGCAAAAATAGAGACGAGATTCGCCAACCTTTGTTTATTTGGCGAAGTCCCGACAAAACGATTTGACGATTTTCGGCAACCGGCGTTTTTATGCTGACATATCGGTTGAATCCCAAGTTGCCGAGTGAACTCGGATGTTTTTTAGCCGAGCTTGAGATCCACTTTTAAGTGTGTATAGACCAGATATTATCGGGGGGAAACGGGACAAATGAGTTAAAAACGGGATACATGGGAAGATAATAATTCAAAAATGTTTATTAACTAAAGCTTACAAACTATTAATCATTGCTTTGATAAACCTGCCTTATTCTGTGCAACATTTAATACATTTTACGTAGTAAAGTGTAACTTTTGGTGATAAGGTCGTAAAATTTATGATTTTGCAGACCACATACCGTTCACGATTAAGAAGGTCCTTTCCAAGGCGCGAAACTGCCAGGAAGGCACAAAATTTACTCAGTGATATTGACAGATTCCTAGCAGCTAAAGAAGTTATTTTCCAATTCAACAAAGTTTGATGCAAAGCTTCATTACGAGCATTTTTGAAGCAATATCCAAGAAACGGTACAAAATGGTAAAAAATGGGACGGTTAAAAATGGATGAAAAAACGGTACTAGTCTAGTCTAGTCTAGTCTACACTAACACAGCCAGTACTTGAAAGGATCCTGGAAAATGATATCAACCATTTAAAAAATGGTTTCCATACATTTTTCTTGTCAACTGCCAGGCCAACTGTGTAGCGCAATATAATACAGTATAATCTAAGATCGGGGACAATCCGTACCAACCGATCCGTATGTAGGAAGTAATATAATTCGTTGGGAGTGACAAAGCTAAGAAAGTACCAATCTCCTGGGGATGGAACATAGGTATTTCCCCCTTATGTTCGCGTTTCGAAACCAAGGATATAGCGCCTTTACTCGCTTCAACTGCTACGGTTGGAGCTTGAGTACACGCAAAACTTTTCCTTATTACCTTAGAAGCAATAGCGCAAAATTGCCTTTAAGGTAACAAACCTATTACTAAAAAGGCAATAAAATTCTTCCCCAGTCAAGTAACAACACATACTGTCATATATTTAGCACGTGTTACGGGAGTACGACCATCTAATAATGGTCGTGCAACCACATGCAAGATTTTTTCTGTCATAAACGGCTCCCTTTTCATCTCAAGTTAAAAAAAAATCACACACCGTCGCATATGTTGCACATGTTACAAGTTTCTTCAATCTCCAATTCATCCGGTGAGCGTGTATTAGTTCGCTCGTTGTATGCATACGGAGTAGAGGAAGAATATGACAAGAGCTGCCAAGCAGCATTTTCCCCGTCATAGAGTGTGCAAACGTTGATGATTTCAAAGACTTGAAATGCGTCTTTAAAAGACAACACGATCTGTAAACTGCGTTAGAGAAAAACAAAAACATTCGCTTTCTTGCAAGCTATTCAAAACACATACTCATTGGTTCATGGAAACTCATTTGCACCTGTTTGAAAATACAAAACTCGTGCCCATCCAGAACAATATTCGCAACTTCGGCAACTCTGTTCAGACAGTATAACATATTTTCATTTCATGTAAACACTGGGGGACGAAACGAAAGTGTTTCTAATTGGACATTTGAGGTTGACGGGTGAGATTCTCATTATGTGGGGATGAAGGGAAGCAAAAATGAATCTGATCGTTGCATCAATACAAATGCAGCGAGTGAAATCTTGCTAACACATGCACTGCGGTGCTTGGCTGTATGTTCTCCTGCAGAAACACATACAAGCTTGTGCCCGTCATAATTTTTGTTACTTTTCGGTTATTACTATTTGTGTATAATGCGCAGTCATAAGACACAATAAGTAATAAAAAATTGCCCTAAAGTAATAAAATGTTCCCCGTTTGCGTTGGGTGTACTAACTTCCTAGCATTTTTGGCTTATGGTTATAGCGCCATTACTCGCTCTCTTGAAGGAATATGGATTAGTAAATAATAATAAGGGTAATGTTTTTGCCTTTCTCCTAGAAAGGTATAGCAATCACTGGAAAAACCAAAGGTATAAAAGTGCTTCAAAGGGTCGAATCTCGTATATCAATCGACCCAGTTTGACGAGCTGAGCATTTTCTGTATGTGTGTGTATGTGTGTGTGTATGTAACGCTCTCCCAATATCACTCGATTTTCTCAGAGATGGCTGGACCGATCTTCATTAAAATAATTGCAAATGAGAGGTCTAGTTGCCCCACAAGACCCTATTGAATTTCATTGCAATCGGATTTTTAGTTTAGAGGTTATGTTCAAAAATGTGAGAATCACGAAACATCAATATCTCAGAAACTACTCAACCGATTTTAACAAAATTTGTTTTAAATGAACGAACTACTTAAAAAACCCTTAACTTTTGAGTTTCATGAAGATTAAACGTGTGGTTCAGAAGTTATTTGAAAAAAAAAACGCGTTCTGGAGAGTGTTCAATCTCACTCATGTTTCTCAGAGATGGCTGAACCGATTTCCACAAAATCTAATTACCCCAAGGTGAAGGTCTAATTACCCCATAAAACCCTATTGATTTTTTTTGCAATCGGACTATTACTTTGCCTGTTATGTTTAAAAATGTGAAATCCAACTTTGAAAAAAATCGTATTCCGAAGACTACTTAAACTCACTCACTTTTCTCAGAGATGGCTGAACCGATTTCCACGAAATCAAAGTCAAATGAAAGGTCTAGCTGCCTCATAACACCCTATTGAATTTCAATGTAATCGGTCTGTTACTTTGTCTGTAATGTATCAAAATATGAAAATCACGAAACTTTATTATCTCAGAAAGTACACAACCGATTTGAACAATATTGGTATCAAATGAACGGGCTAGTCAAAGTTTATTTGATGAATTTTATAGTGATTAAACACGTGGTTCAAAAATTGTGAAAAGAAACATGTTCCGGTGACTTTTCAAATTCACTCGTTTTCCCAAAGATGGCTGGACTAAATTCAACAATCTTAGTGTCAAATGAAAAGTTTCCTATAGGTTCTCATTTTATTTGACTATAATCGTATTTCTATTCCAATCGTTATGTGTTAAACTATAAAAAACAACGAAAGTCTATTATCTCAAAGATCACACGACTTATTTGAACATATCTAGTGTCATTTGAACGGGTTGTCTCTCAAACTCACAAGTAAGAAATTTCATAGCAATTTGATATGTGGTTCAAAAGTTATGAAAAGAAACGAAATTCAAAGACTATTCAAAACTGTAACTGCTTTGATCAAAACATATGGCCTCAACAAAATTTAAATTTAGTATTGTGCTATTCGTACGTTCCCGGTGTTGCTCGTGATTAAAGTGTACGAAATTCAAAGTCATTTCTTTTATTTCGCTATTTCTTCAGCACGAATATTTTACTCCTAATTAATAATTTTTTAACTTTTTGCCTTACTCCTAGAAAGGTTTAGCAATCACTTGCAAAACCGAAGATATGAACGTGCTCCAAAGGGCCGAATGGCATATATCACTCGACTCAGTTCGACGAGCTGAGCATTTTCTGTATGTGTGTGTGTGTGTGTGTGTGTGTGTGTGTGTGTGTGTGTGGTTGTGTGTGTGTGTATGTGCAGATTTTTATTTTCACTCACTTTTCTCAGAGATGGCTGGACCGATTTTCATGAAATTATATGCAAATGAAAGTTCTAGTTGCCCCATAAGACCCTATTAAACTTCATTGTAATTGGATTTCTAGTTTAGAGGTTATGTTTAAAAATGTAAAAATCACGAAACATCAATATCTCAGAAACCACACAACCGAATTCAACATAACCGGTATCAAATGAATGAGCTGTTCCAAAAACCCTTAACTTTTGAATTTTACATAGATTGAACCTGTGGTCCAAAAGCTATGAAAAGAAATGTCTCCTGAAGACTGTCTAATCTCACTCATGTTTCGCAGAGATGGCTGGACCGATGGATGAAAAAACGGTACTGTCCCGTTCAAAACGGTACGTCTGGTCAGCCTACTAATTGTTTGAACTGATGTTCTACGATCGATACCGAATGGTATCACTGAACAGCGTAAATATGGAGTGAAATATTAAACTACATAATTATGAAAACCAGGCCAAAGTGGATTAAACTCTCTTTATTAAACTCTCCACGGAAAATGACTAAGTAGACCAGAACCGCGACCGACTGAGAAATATTTGGCCTTCATGAAACGGCAACTCTAAAATTAAAAAAAAAATGTTTCAGAAATGATATTTTTCAATTCAGCTTACATGAAACTCTGTTTCCTTTGGTTAAATTTCATTGAAACTTGCTTTTAAAACATATAATAAATGAAGTGGAAATGAATCATTATCAGAACTTGTACTTCAAGCAGCATGTCTTTAAACCCCTCCAAAAAATTACGAAAACCACAACTAAATTATTGAATTTGAGAAGTAAAAGCCTTCGTTTTTTTTTTCAAATTTTGTTTATAAAGAGGTAAGAAACATCAGGTCTTCGTCGCTACTTTCAAATGTTTATTAGCTGTTGTCAAACAGCTCTCATTACTTTAATTTGCTAATATAGATGCCACAGCTTTTTGCAACCAGTATACTCATGCAAACAAAAACCTAATCTGCACTAGCAACTGACCACCAGTTTGTGTTGGTCGATCGGTCTACAATGCTGTAGTAGTGGGTTAACTAGTTTTTTACTTCACTTCTCTTGGCTTGCTGGACAAATTTATGGCACTAGCTAGAGTACAAGCTAGCCATGCTGCTAATAAGCCTGTTAGCCTTACAGGATGCCTGCTTTTCCAGCGTAGGTTTTTTATTTGTTTTGATGGATGACTTTTTCTACATTTGCTTTCATTTTTTGTACTTGGATTGTAATAAACTTTTTAATGTAGAGAAAAAAGGAAGGAAAAATTTAAATGTATTCTATTTTATTTTACATTTTTTAACTAGTAAACTAAAAGGATTAGAAAATTGTTTGTTCCCTGCATGAGCAGAAACATCGATCTAGCAACGGTTATATGCCGAAGTAATGTCGTTAGGCGACGCAAGATTCAACACATGCGGTGCCACAACTCCAATAAATTTAATTAATCCGATTAATCGAAAACCGTTAAATTACTCCTCGCCTACCCTAGCTCGACAGTAGCCGAATAAAGGCGCAGACATATCATCAAATAGCATAATTTACGAGAAAATGGTACGGAATCCGAATGTAGGCTTCCTCTGTTTGAGTTCTGCTTAACACCGAATGAATGACACCCGCCCGGAGTGAACGACTGCGATCGTGTCTACCATTGAGTGAATTTCGTGCCAATAATAGCGCCACGGAAAAGTTTTTCCCCTTTTTCTACTTGTGGCGCTTGCAGTCCTATTCGCAGGCACAATGAGAAAACGAACTTTGGTTCCGGGTGAGAATAGCGGAACAAAAAAAGCCATCCCATGCGATGTCGATTTATTGCTTCACCATTATAATGCCGAACTAGGACTCTGCAACAGCGCATAGAATTTTCCTGCTGTGGCTCGTCAGTATGCTAGGCAAATAACCACCCACCCGGCATAGCCGAACGATTGCTACGAGTTTTCTGTCCTGTGAAGCGCCTCATATAGCGCCACCCTGCGGCGAAATATGTGAATATGACTTAGTGTGTACAGCGGGAAGCACAAACTGTAATAAAATTAACCTTTACACGTGAAAGCGATTTAAATGGGTGACATTTTTCTCGCAAGTATCTCGGGGATATACGGTAGTCATACTGTTTTCTCGATTTGGCAGTCGCACACGTTACCCATACCTACATTTATGTAGCTGCACTGCCTTCAAACTGCTGCACGTGTGAATTGCGCGAGATGCGATGAAAGACTGCACAAGTAAGGGGCAGCAAGTGGCATGCATATGGGCTTCTTCGGGGAGATTCCGGAGAAGAAAATCAACATAATCCACACCACAGGATACGACACTCTGCAGACAAAAGGTTTTATAACGACACCAAAATTACTTCCGACACACCAAAAAGCAAAACCGATCGTTCTTTTTAAAGGCGGTTTTGAACATAAGGCAAGGAATAGGCAATATGAATTTTATTTCTTTAGATACACAGTACCAAAAAATGAAATTTACAGCTAATACAAATGAATGCATATAGCAGTTTCTAGCACATAAAGTGAAAAACATATACAATTTCACATCGTCAATAATGCACTGTACAGAACCGTTTTAAACCATGTAAATTTGTACGTTAAGTGATGTAAACTTAAAGCTTTGAATATAAATATGCATGCAAATTAACAATATATTCATTTACATTGCATGTGAATATAATGCCACACGGAATATTACATGGTTTCTAATGCTCCGTTTATGTGCATTTAAAGAAATGTAAATTTTTTTTACTGTGTAGACTAAGATAATTCGCCGTACGCAGATTGTATATAACAGAAAACCACATTCGGTAAAAATTCCATCGCCGGAGTAAAATTCAATTTATGTATTGTGTGATGTATTTAGAGTCTACATTTCGCTCCAAGTAAAATTGTTTTTTTTTGTTAGTAAAAACTGCAACTGATCTGTTACATTATTAAACAACAACTTGAAAAAACTATTGTCAAATTGCAGTTTTTAATCACTGCGAAATATAGCTTAAATTACATATCAAGTGAGTGTACAGAGAAAACCGTTTAATTTTTCTCCAGAGCAGTGCCTGAAATGCCAGATAAAACTGTGATAAAGCAAGTGAGAAAAGCGTATAAGTTAGAACGTGTGAAAATTGTTTGATCTACGATGCAGAGACAAACAAGCCGCCTCAGCAGCATCTTCTGTTTTCGATGACAACAACGGCGATGGCAGCTCGCGTTCCTAACTTAACTAAGGCAGCAGCGAACGAAAGCGATGGAAAGAAGGAACCGTTCTGCGACCTTTCCAGTGTCAAGTTACTTCTTGTGATTTGTGAATAGAAGTTCTTCGTCTTGGCGCGTTTGCAAGCTTGCCACTTGCCACGAAACGAAGTGTGGAAAAAAGTCGATGGAAAACCGCGCTGAGAATGGGATGGGAGTTTCTTATTTACGCTAATGAGATAACTTGGGATGTTTCAAATTACTGGTCGTTATGGTGAAACGAGAGGGAATCTTCTCCAGCCTTGACACATATCGTTATGGTAGAAGTGGAAAACTTATGATGGCAGGTGACAACGAGCTCTGGCAGACAGCGTTCTGTAGTCTGTATGAATGATTGGAATCCATTTTTTAACTGCAGTGCACTGTTGTGGTTCGTTTGTTTCAGCCGGTTGTCGTAACTTATCTAGCAAGTAAACAGAACGGACCTGGATAACTGGAAATAATGGGCTGCTTTATCTTCATCTTGAGTTTTTCCCATTGAAGAAGAAAGTCAAGCACGTGGTTCTCGAAACACGTCTGACGATAGGTATCGAGTTATACAGTGGCGATTCTCAAAAGTATGTTTATTTATAGATTTTATATCTTTGACATTCTGAGACAAAGAAAATGCGTCGGAAAATTCCATCTTACGCACCACTGACCGACTAAATGCAAATGTGATGTTTCACACTTCATCATTTATTTACACGTCCCAATTCACGAATATGAAAATTCCTTAGTTCAAGGAAATGTTTTGTTTGTTTCCACGACCTTATCTTGGTACAATCCCTATTCAATAGGTTTCATTCCCTTATTTTTGTCGAAATTGTAATGCAACGGACGCAGACAAGATCTGTTAGCTTTCTATTTCGATTTGCTACTGCAAACCCCAAGCTTGGTCAAAAAAATACGACAAAAGGAAGCATATCCTCACACTCGTACGACGATAAGATAGGCTTCCTGAGATCACCTCGAGCGATTTGCAACTTCTTCCGTACTGCCACCTTCCCATCACACAATATTATCCCCTTTTGCGTATTTTGTCGAATGACTATCGGAAAAATGTTTGTAATGAAAAGAATTGAAAGAATGTAAAATATCTCTAGTGTATATAGAGAAATAAACAACGATTTCGGTGTTTGATAGCAACGAATCGCTTTACGCATCCTTGCTTTTTTCTGTATATTGAGAGGTAGGCACACTGACAGCCGTATTCATGTTGCTTCTGCCTCGTGTCACCTCTCGTCCTATAACCTATTCAAACCGCTCGTTCCTTCGCTCCCCGAGGGAACGATTTCCGACTGGATTCGACTTGGTTCGTAGCCCCGTGTCGTACCTTCTTTATGGTCGGCGATATTTTCATTTTGGTCTGATAGTGTAACACACGACGATTGTGCTGAAAAGCAATCTGAGGCAAATTGTTTTCTTGCGAAGTTTGTTGAATTTGCTCTAAACCATGGAACAAGAAAAAAGGAAAGTAATTCTACTTTTTCCTATACACCACAGCAAATTGCACAGCAGAATTGGTAAAAGAAATCGATTAGTGTTTTCCCGTTTTGAATGAAAATAATACTATTTTGTTCATTGGCTGTTTGGCTTGAAATGGCATTCAATACTGACTTGCGAATAACTTTGAAATTCGAATTGAAGCATGTTCGAAAAAAAGAACCTTAATCAAATTCAAATGTCAACATCAACTTGTGCGATAATGATACTATTTTGGGCAAAACTACAAGCTGAAACTACAGCATCCTATCTTAGAAGGAGTATCAGTGTGTTTTATTTAGTGTTAAATGAAATGAAATTTTGTTAATATGTTGGGTATTTTTCAAATTTCATTTTCCATTAAATAAATGTTTATCAAGCAGATTATAATTTACAATCAAAAGCTCATTACTCCTACATACCGTTACTCCGATAACAAAAGGATAAAGTTATATGTCCATACTGTATAATAAAATAGTAGAAAAGACAACATGAAAATGAATAACATTATTATTCCTTTTTCCGTTATCCGCTATGAGTCTTTATCCGCCACGAATGAGGCCTCAGAATAACTCGTTACTTTCAAGCAACGAGAATACCTCGATGAATTACTAGAGTTGCAAAATTGAACAAGAAAATCTACGAATAAACAGAGGATGATATTAACCGTATACTCGCAACATTTAACTCTGCCTGTGACAGTTCTCTTTTGTTTAGTTTAGCCTTTACGAATAGACTTAAATTATTGAGAACTGAAGCAGAGGGTCCAAAGCCCCTAGAAAGGAGGAAGGTGGTAATAGCTTTCAACCACGGCTGTTACGTGAAATCTAATGGTAAAACTTCTAAGCTAAGGTGTTATTCAACCCGTCCCGATAGAAGTATGGTGGGGGGCTCAACAAATTTCCAGCAGCTAGCGGAGTCTGTGGAATACCTGGTGCCCTTCCACAGTATTCTAGCCTTCTGCGTTAGGCCGTCGTAACACGCAGAGGACCTCTTCTTTCGTGACAAACTCGTGGGATCAGAACTGGATTTTTTAAACCAGCGGTTTTCAACCGGGGGGGAATTTAACCGTTGCAGGGGGGGAATTGCGAGTGGGAAAATTTCACATGTAATGAGCTTTTGTGATTGACGGTGGTGCGACATATTTTTAATTTTTTTTTTCAAATGTGCTTGTTAACGATAAATCGTCACACACACCTTCACAAGAGATGCTGAATTGTATGCCCGTGTATTGGTGTTCTCCTGCTCCTGCTTGAAACCTGGTCAAAATTAAAGTTTAAAAAGCCTTATATTTTTTAATTACTACAGCTTTTCTTTCATGGTGCTCATAGGGGGGGAAAAGCTTGTAAAAATTATCAAAAGGGGGTGCATGAACTGAAGAAGGTTGAAAACCACTGCTTTAAACAAACAACTAATTTCAAACCCGGACCCCGGCAACCTTGCTCTGCCGGAACAAATTGAGTTCAGAACTTCCATGGCGTGCAGCCCTACAAGGCCGCACGCAACAAGCCGAACTGAGGAGATGGAACTGGAGGATAGAGCATCCCTTATAAAATACAACGCCGAGCTACGTAAAGCCAAAAGGGGGATCCAGAATCCGAATTCTGAATTCTGAAGAATTCCAGAATTCTGTGAGGACATTCAGACTCTGCCTGAGGCTACGCGACTACAGAAAGCGATGTCCAAAGATCAAACGAATGGTCTTGGGCAATTAAAAAGGGAAGACGGAAGTATGATTGTCACTGCCGAAGAAACGCTGGAATTTTTTATGAACATTCACTTTCCTGGCTCGACAGTGACCACTGAGTCGAACGTTAAGGAGCAACAAAGCCTCGGATCAAGACGCATGACGTCACGTGACTCCGCAGTGCTTGCTTGTCGACTGTTCACTCTCTTTTGAGTCTATGAAGTCACCGGGACCAAAAGGCATCCTATCAATCTTCCTGCAAAAATCGGACGGAGTCATCATGTCCGAACTCATCAACCCTTTTCGAGTCAGCTTTACTCTGGGGCACATCCTGGTGAGCTGGCGGAACGTGCATAAGGTTTGTGTAGAACATGGGACTACTATGATTGGAACGGCAGTATATCCGCTGCGAGTTTCTGAAGGATTCGCCCTTGCATAAGCAACAACATGCCTATCAACAGGGCAAATCTACAGCAACCACTTTGCATTGTCTACTGACGAAGATCGAGAAGACTCTGAAATATAAAGAAACAGCGGTCCGCGCTTTTTCAATATTGAGGGAGCTTTCGATAACAGGTCTTTGCATCAATTCCCACGGCTCCACAAAATAAAGAAGACGATAACACTACAATGAGCTGGATTCAAGCAATGCTTTCGGGTTGGAGATTCGTCTGTCACAGTCGAAGCTGTAAAAGGGTGTCCTCAAGCAGGAATTCTCCCCCCGCTGCTATGGTCACTGGTGGCAGACGCTCTTCTCATTAAGCTATCGCAGCTAGGTTACGAAGTCATTGGTTATGGCGATGACCTACTCCTTTTTTTTTTTTTTTTTATTCTCGCTTATTTTCCGTCGGTCTAGTTCCGCCACTGTTGTGGCCAATCACCGACGCCCAGGGAGGCGACTTCACACCCAGGACCCTAACTCACGACCCGTTTATTAACGGACCGGCGCCAACGGCTTTACTTCCTCATGCGATGGAAGGCGTGATCCCAGAGATTTTTCGCCTCAGAAAATCTCCCGGTGTCGGCTAGGATTGAATCTAGACCAGTTGGGTTGGTTGTGAGTGGATCACGCCACCTCACAACCATCGACACCTATGTCGGCGGTGGGATTCGAACCCAGGCGTCGAGCGTGGTTGGCGGAGACGTTACCAACCACACTAGGCCCCCGCTCGACCTACTCCTTATTGTTAGGGGAAAATATGATGCAAATCTTTGTAGTCGAACACAAACGGATCTTAATACCACCTCCCAGTGGTGCTTAGAAGAAAGGCTGAGCATTAACCCCACTAAAACAGTTATTATACCTTTTACCAAGCGAATGGCACATTCAATCACTCCTTCACTACTGAATGGGGTAAGACTGAGTTTCAGAAATGAGACCAACTGCTCAACTAGATTACGCTCAAGAACACTTGCAGTACACTGTTCGGCAAGACCTAGGGGTTGAACCCACAATTAGTACTCTGGCCTTACATCACCATTGCTCGGCCACGTATAACCTACGCAGCCCTAGTATAGTGGCCTAAGGTAAATAAAATGACAGCTCAGGTAAAACTTAACAAAGTTCAACGACTGGCCTGTCTTTCAATTACCAGTGTCCTGCGCACAACGCCGACTACAGCCATGGAAGCCATGCTCTGCTTGCTGTCTCTATATCTGCATGTGAAGAAGTAGGCAGAGCTTGGCGCACTGAGGCTACGAAGAAACACAACGAGGCTCGACAATGACTTAACGGGTCACCTAAGCATCCTGAAGGAGTTCAAGCTAACACCTTTAGTAACAACAGACTCAGACTGGATGGAAGCAAAACACAACATGGACGTTCCATATAGGGTGATTGACACAGATCGTTATATCGGGTCCCAAACTGGATCAGGAATCTACGGACAAGTTATAAAGTCCACTATCTCTTCGGTAAAGTGGCTAACCGTCTTTCAAGCAGAGGTGTACGCAATATACACGCAAAAGTTCAAGCTTTAATCATCCAATGTGTCCTTTCAATTCACACAGAATTTGCTCTGACTTCGCACAACCAATGCGTGATACGCATAACGCAAAAGTTGTACAAGGAATACATTGATAGAGATCAAAATCAGTATATGTATCATATACACAAAAATCGTAATGTCTCGGTAAACTTCGGCTTCGGGCGAACGATCAGTTTCGAGGCGCTCAAAAAACCGTTCTTTACTTTCGCGAGCCGGTGCGTATCAACGGCTCGTGCATCCCTAAAAATCGTCAGCAACCGAAACAGCCAATGGCGAGCCTTGTTGCCGCGGAAGTTATTGACGCTGGTGCCAGTAACACAGAACCGAATGCATGTGAATGAAACCAGAGTCATAATTGAATGCAAAATGTTTTGGACTAATCTCATGTTTTTGTTTATTTTTATTGATTGAATGATGTTTTCAAATGGCCTGATTCATGAAAGTGAATCGATCAGACAATAATTTCTTCAATAGAGTCAGTACCCAACTTATCAGCATTGATTGCTGGTTGCACTGTTTTAACGATGCCAACCTTCTGAACATCGGCTGATGCTTTACAAGTGTAGTGGTTTGGAGCTGCGCAATACATTCAAAATACGCTAGAGCATCAAATGCGTTATACCCAACGCACATGCGTTGTACTGGTTCCAATTATAATCAGTAAATGCGCTAATTTCGCGCATAAATGATCTGGTTACGCACACTCCAACTTTTGCGTGTATATTTGTGCTACGATATGTCTGAAGCGCGTCCCCGTGGTTCTGTGGTTAGCGATGTCGGTCGGCTAGCTCTCCCACACGGTTGTGATATCGGGTTCGATTCCCGATCAGGTCGAGGAACTTTTCGAGCTGGAAATTTTCTCGACTCAGCACTGGGGCGCGGTGTATCGTTGTACTTATCCTACAGCATGCAAAATGTGCCGAAAACAAAATCGATAACGAATTCTCTCAACTAATCTAGTTGATCGAGACCGCATTAGCCCCCCAGGCTAGCGTGCGATATTGTTTGTTTTTGATGTCCCTTAAGCTGGAAGTACAAAGTCAGCAGAACAAAGAGTTAATAGCATGAAAATTTAGTGCTCATTCGATGCTCATTTAATGCCATATCGCCGAATTTAATGCTCCATCATTTCTTTGAAAAATGCATTTGTTTGCTAGCTTCAGAAAATAGCTAGCAGACAATATACGAAAATAGCATTTTTAGTCACAAAACAGTTCTATAACGGCCAAAAACATTTAATGCTCATTTAATGCTCTTGAAAAAACCTGATTTTCATGATAATTTTATTGATTTTGTGTAAAATTTTCAATGATATGATAATAATATGATAGTACATATATAGCTTCAATTTTTCCTCTGAAAACAATCACAATCCTTTTAATACGATTAGATACCAATCAAATGCTTCCATATGCGAGCAGTTTCAATAACTTAAGTGCATTTTTCATTAAATATATTTTTTTCAAAAATATTGTTCTGCTAGTTTAAGAAAAAAGTTACCAGAACAATGTCCAGAAACAGCATTTTTAAGCAATAAACTGTTGGAGAATGGTTATAATAATTTGATGCTCATTAAATGCTCTTGAAAAAACCTGATTTTCATGATAATTTCATTGATTTTGTATAATTTTTTCAATAATATTATAATAATCTACTATATAAAAATGGAATTCCGTAACGCTTGATCTTATTGATATTATTCCCTCAGTCTCTGTGGTGTACAGTATTCATCATCATTTTGAATCGTTCTAAATCAAAAATAATAAGCGGTGACATGTAGGTTTTTCAACATGAAAATGTTCGCTGATGTTCAGAAAAGACATTAGTTATAAAAAAATAGTTATCTAATTACTAAAACTTGAGATATTATTCACAAAACTACGTAAAACATGCAAAATTATGACTTTCTGTGCTAAATTTGCCTCTAAATCAAAATTCAAAGCGATGACATATGATTCTTTTTTCACTAAAATGTTTGTTGATGTTCAGGGAAGACATTCGAGGAAAAATAATTAGTATCTGATTACTAAAACTTGAGATTTTATTCACAAAACTACGTAAAATATGCAAAATTATGACTTTTTATACTTAATTCGTCTCCAAATCAAAATTCAAAGCGATGACATGTGATTCTTTTTTCATTAAAATGTTCGTTGATGTTTAAGAAAGATATTTGAGAAAAAATAATAGGTATCTAATTACTAAAACTTGAGATATTATTCACGAAACTACGTAAAACACGCAAAATTATGGCTTTCTGTGCTAAATTTGCCTCTAAATCAAAATTCAAGCGTTGACATATGATTTTTTTTCACTAAAATGTTTGTTAACGTTCAGGAAAGACATTTGAGGAAAAATAAAGTGTATATGATTACTAAAACTTGAGATATTATTCACAAAACGGCGTGAAACATGCAAAATTATGACTTTTTATGCTGGATTTGCCTCTAAATCAAAATTCAAAGCAATGACATGTGATTATTTTTTCATTAAAATGTTTGTTTATGTTAAAACATAAAATGTATGTTTGAAGATGATTTTCTGTATACAGCACAACAATATTGCAGCCTTCTAATAGCGCTCTCGATCAACCAGATTAGATGAGAAAATTCGTTATCGATATTGTTTTAGCACATTTTGCATGTTGTAGGATAAGAACAACGATACCCCGTGCCCCAGAGCTGAGTCGAGAAAAATTGCAGTTCGAAAAAATTCTCGACCTGATCGGGGATCGAACCCGATATCACAACCGTGTGGGAGCCAATCGACATCGCTAACCACAGAGCCACGAGGACCACATACAGCATACAGAATACAGAAAATCACCGAAAAATATTTTATTTTAATTTATACGTTTTTATACGATTACATGCGAAACTTTGACTTTTTATGCGCAATTTGCCTCTGAATCAAAATTCAATGATTTGTTTTTTTTGCAATAAAATGTTCGTTGTTCTTTCATCTACAATTTTTTTGCAGAATAACCCATGTCTCGAGCATGAACATTTTACATTTCTGATGTTTTCGTAGTTTTGTGAATAGTTACATTTTACGGCATTCGATTTACTTTTGTACTTTTGAATTTGAATTTGGTTTTTATTAGAGAGCTTTTAACCAGAAGGTCATTCAGCTCTTAATCCTACTGTTTTACTTTTTTTGCGTTAATCCAAACTAAAACTCACATTTAGCTGCAGGAATGGTTACGATCCATTTGTTTGAATATCGACTAAGAGGCAGCTTAAGCATTAAAAATCTTTTATTTTCTTATTTTCTACAGTTTTGTGGATTAAAAAATGGCGACTTCCGGTTCCAGGAAAATAACCTAAAGTGATATATGGCCAACAATTTCAATACTTCCGAAAGTGGACCTCCATACGTCATTTTATAGCGATGACACAATTTTTTTTCATTAAAATGTTTGTTAACGTTGAGAAGACCATTTGAAGAAAAATAACAAGTATCTGATTACTAAATTTGATATGTTATTCACAAAACTACATGAAACATGCAAATTTATGACTTCTAAAGTGATATTTGGCCAACAATTTCAATACTTTCGAAAGTGGAACTCCATACGTCATTTTGAAATCCAAAATGGTGACTTCCAGTTTCTGGAAATCAGCCCAAAATCACAAAAAACAATCCAATATGGGTATTTCCGTTCTGCGCGTTCTCACAATATTGAAGTAGGGTATCGAACGTCTTCGTCAGTGGTTTTCTTCGGTAGTTTTACTGGCGCAATCTTATGCAAAAATGGCCTGAAGAAAACCACTGACGAAGACGTTCGACACCCTACTTAAAGTGATGATGGAAGTATAAGATGTAAATTATATTTTTGAAGTGAGTTGAGCTAATGCAGCAATGAAATATAAAAAAAAATCTGTCTTTGAAGCCTTTGATCCCGAGCATCGCCGGGAATGTTCAACTAGTATGATAATAAATGAATAGCTTCAATTTTTTCAGACATTTTCCTCTGAAACAATCAGAATCCTTTTGATACGATTAGATACCAATTAAATGCTTCGATATGCGAGCAGTACCAATAACTTGGGTGCATTTTTCATTAAAAAAATTTTTTTCAAAAATATTGTTCTGCTAGCTTAAGAAAAAAGTTAGCAGAACATTGGCCAGAAACGGAATTGTTAAGAAATAAACTGTTGAAGAATGGTCATAATAATTTGATGCTCATTAAATGCTCTTGAAAAAACCTGATTTTAATGATAATTTCATTGATTTTGTATAATTTTTTCAATAATATAATAATATGATAATACATGAATAGCTTCAATTTTTTCAAACATTTTTCTCTGAAAACAATTAGAATCCTTTTGATACGATTAGATACCAATTGAATGCTTCGATATGCGAGCAGTTTCAATAAATTGGGTGCATTTTTCATTAATTTTTTTTTCAAAAATATTGTTCTGCTGGCTTAAGAAAACAGTTAGCAGAACAATGGCCAGAAACAAAATTTTCAAGCAATAAACTGTTGAAGAATGGTCATAATAATTTAATGCTCATTAAATGCTCTTGAAAAAACCTGATCTTCATGATGATTTCATTGATTTTGTATAAATTTTTCAATAATATTATAATAATATGATAATACATGAATAGTTCAATTTTTTCAAACATTTTTCTCTGAAAACAATCAGAATTCTTTTGATACGATATGACACCAATTAAATGCTTCGATATGCGAGCAGTTCCAAAAACTTGGGTGCATTTTTCAATCAATAATTTTTTTTTAAATATTGTTCTGCTAGCTTAAGAAAAAAGTTACCAGAACAATGAGCATGAGCATGATTGACCGCCCGCGGTTGCTACTCCGTTATTGCCAGATCAGCAGTAATTACACAAAGAACCAATAGATGATGCTTGGGACCAACATGCATCCTCAATGTGTAAAAAATGGTGACCTCAATATGTTTATCAGGCAATACCAGCGCCGGCCGCATCCGAATGCAGGTCAAAGAAGGAGATTGTATAGGAAAATGTTGACGTGATACTCGCTTTATGGAAGCCGAGAACACCTCTGCACTTCCACGAGAAATCACTGGGATGTTGGAAAAAGGGCAAGGTATACAGCAGGGTTCGTTTTGGTGAACGATGCGCTGATTTCGAGCGTCGGGTTCTTTACAACAAGTGTCGCGCCATTGAGTTCATTACATCCGCCACGATATTCATAATGCGATTCGAACTTATTCAGTTTGAAAATGTAACACAGCAACAATAAATCGTACGCAAGGACACTGGATCTTTGACCGAATCGAGACAACTTCAAATGATCGGATATCTCCTCTTAAGGTGATCCTCTTTATACCGAAAGCTATTGCGCGTTGTTGATCTATCTGAAGATAGGCCTCTTAAAATGTATAAACGCGGAGTCTCTCTAGGTTCGGTCAACCGGATATTTTCTATATAACAGATCGACTAACGACGTCTCTCGTATTCACTTCGTCTGCTCTAAAAAACGATCCCGCGAAAAACACACCTGAAAAACGGAATATAAAAATGATGCGCGCTTAGTACGGAAACGAACCATGAGTATCTTTCTTGCCAAACACCGCGATCCTCTGCGTACGCCGCGCGTGAAGTAGCCTTTACCACTTGTAGCAACCAGCTATTTGTCAATCTCGAGTACACGTTGGCCGCGATTCTTTGGAAGGTATACATCGCGTTTTCTTTAGTCACGATATTAATCGACCGAACGAAATCTTCGGTGAGACATGAACAAGCATCTGGGTAAACTCCGCGAAATCACTTAATTTCGAAAACGTTCATATGAGCAAAACTCTCCCGAACCGGAAACGCGGTTTACACCGAAGCATTACGCACGATCGCTGTTTTTCCTTCTACCGACGCAGACGCTCGGGGATACGACATTTCGATGTGAATGTTACCTATTTAATAGAAAAATTGGCAAAGTTTCATGCATACAAAGCCTTAATTATTTAAAAACGAAGTTATCCATATTGACCAATATATAGTCTCAAGTTATTAACAAAATGCCGAACCAGTCATAATTGGAACGTATTATATAAAACATCTGCCCAAAAGCTATAAAAATCGAAAAAGTGAGCATAAGATTTTGGCTATCATTACTGCACCATAGTCCGACAGTGACATTGGTAAATAGTGTGCAGTTTATAGAAAACCCTGCTTTTTAAATTTCAGTTCCAGGTCTATTTTCGTACAATAATAAAGATCCTTCGTGATATTTCCCATATTTTCCATTACATTATAGAAAAGTTATTGGTACCCATCTTTAACATCGACAACCGCCTCCCATCGATAACACCGCTAAAGTCCTAGTGTCAACGACAACCATTGATATGTCGCAGGTGGCACAAAGCATGTGAACCACCTCCCGCACCTGAAAATCATCATATAGGAAAATTATCAACTGCTCCACCAACATACTATTTTCATAGGTGATTTTAAGGAAACGAAGCAAAAATACTATTTGAATTGTATATATATAAACCCATACGAAGCGGTATAATGTAGAATTAAAACGATGAATCCGCGCGCAGTTATTTTTCCATAAAAAAGGTTACTTATCTTGCGTAGCATACGAGCTATTTTCTCCATTCCTTCCACTCAAATCCTGAAGCCCTACTAGTTTTTTTTTTTTTTATTGTCAACGTTTTTGTTGATATACGGCGTACAAAATGCGGGCACCGAGTCACAAAATGTGCTAGGCCGACCAATAATTCAAATATTTGTCTATTACTAATCCAGAATATCCTCGAGAAAGCAAACGCTGTTCTTTGAAAGGCATATATCGCGTAGTCATTCGATTAAACACGATATTTATCGACTGAACGAAATCTACTTCGATTCGCGATGTATTAATATAGTTTGCGCGAGCAGATTCCGGCTAAACGGTGATGATGAGACAGATATTATTAAATATCTGGGTTCATTTTGCGAAATCGTTACACTCCAAAAATCCATATATCAGCAAAACTCACCCGGGTTGAATACGCGTTTTCAACGAAACGTAACGAACGACCGCTTCAATCTTTCTGGCCGACACAGACGTGCAGGAACCCGGCGTTTATGTCGATTTTCTCTACTCGACGTACGAACCGCCTATAAAATATGAAAATTGGCAATGTTCCATGCATCCAAAGCCTCAAAAATTAAAAAAAAGCAGATATACATATTATACAGAACACAGTCTTAAATTTGTTGACAAAGCCATAAATAGAATATATGAAAAATTACATAATACAACTGCTCAAAAGCTAGTAAAATAAAAAAAATCAAAGCATATGATTATGGTAAAACGCATATTCCAAACTCCCACAAACTACACTAACATTTTCTAGACGAAAACAATGCTTGTCAATGAAAGCCTGCGAACTAGGCCGCACATAACCGTGGTAATCGGGTGAATTGAATAATGTTACACGCTTAGTTCATTACTAATAAGAAAAAAGTTACCAGAACAATGGCCAGAAACAGCATTTTCAAGCAATAAACTGTTGAAGAATGGTCATAATAATTTAATGCTCATTGAATGCTCTTGAAAAAAAACCTGATTTTCATGATAATTTCATTGATTTTGTATATTTTTTTCAATAATATTATAATAATATGATAATACATGAATAGCTTCAATTTTTTCAGACATTATCCTCTGAAAACAATCAGAATCCTTATGATACGATTAGATACCAATTAAATGCTTCGATATGCGAGCAGTTTCAATAACTTGGGTGCATTTTTCATTTAATAATAAATGAAAAATGTATAAATTTTTCAATAATATTATAATAATATGATAATACATGAATAGTTCAATTTTTTCAAACATTTTTCTCTGAAAACAATCAGAATTCTTTTGATACGATAAGATACCAATTAAATGCTTCGATATGCGAGCAGTTCCAAAAACTTGGGTGCATTTTTCAATCAATAATTTTTTTTAAAATATTGTTCTGCTAGCTTAAGAAAAAAGTTACCAGAACAATGGCCAGAAACAGCATTTTCAAGCAATAAACTGTTGAAGAATGGTCATAATAATTTAATGCTCATTGAATACTCTTGAAAAAACCTGATTTTAATGATAATTTCATTGATTTTGTATAAATTTTTCGATAATATTATAATAATATGATAATACATGAATAGCTTCAATTTTTTCAAACATTTTTCTCTGAAAACAATCAGAATTCTTTTGATACGATAAGATACCAATTAAGTACTTCGATATGCGAACAGTTCCAAAAACTTGGGTGCATTTTTCAATCAATAATTTTTTTAAAAATATTGTTCTGCTAGCTTAAGAAAAAAGTTAGCAGAACAATGGCCAGAAACAGCATTTTCAAGCAATAAACTGTTGAAGAATGGTCATAATAATTTAATGCTCATTGAATGCTCTTGAAAAAACCTGATTTCATGATAATTTCATTGATTTTGTATAATTTTTTCAATAATATAATAATATGATAATACATGAATAGCTTCAATTTTTTCAAACATTTTTCTCTGAAAACAATTAGAATCCTTTTGATACGATTAGATACCAATTGAATGCTTCGATATGCGAGCAGTTTCAATAAATTGGGTGCATTTTTCATTAATTTTTTTTTCAAAAATATTGTTCTGCTGGCTTAAGAAAACAGTTAGCAGAACAATGGCCAGAAACAAAATTTTCAAGCAATAAACTGTTGAAGAATGGTCATAATAATTTAATGCTCATTAAATGCTCTTGAAAAAACCTGATCTTCATGATGATTTCATTGATTTTGTATAAATTTTTCAATGATATTATAATAATATGATAATACATGAATAGTTCAATTTTTTCAAACATTTTTCTCTGAAAACAATCAGAATTCTTTTGATACGATATGACACCAATTAAATGCTTCGATATGCGAGCAGTTCCAAAAACTTGGGTGCATTTTTCAATCAATAATTTTTTTTTAAATATTGTTCTGCTAGCTTAAGAAAAAAGTTACCAGAACAATGAGCATGAGCATGATTGACCGCCCGCGGTTGCTACTCCGTTATTGCCAGATCAGCAGTAATTACACAAAGAACCAATAGATGATGCTTGGGACCAACATGCATCCTCAATGTGTAAAAAATGGTGACCTCAATATGTTTATCAGGCAATACCAGCGCCGGCCGCATCCGAATGCAGGTCAAAGAAGGAGATTGTATAGGAAAATGTTGACGTGATACTCGCTTTATGGAAGCCGAGAACACCTCTGCACTTCCACGAGAAATCACTGGGATGTTGGAAAAAGGGCAAGGTATACAGCAGGGTTCGTTTTGGTGAACGATGCGCTGATTTCGAGCGTCGGGTTCTTTACAACAAGTGTCGCGCCATTGAGTTCATTACATCCGCCACGATATTCATAATGCGATTCGAACTTATTCAGTTTGAAAATGTAACACAGCAACAATAAATCGTACGCAAGGACACTGGATCTTTGACCGAATCGAGACAACTTCAAATGATCGGATATCTCCTCTTAAGGTGATCCTCTTTATACCGAAAGCTATTGCGCGTTGTTGATCTATCTGAAGATAGGCCTCTTGAAATGTATAAACGCGGAGTCTCTCTAGGTTCGGTCAACCGGATATTTTCTATATAACAGATCGACTAACGACGTCTCTCGTATTCACTTCGTCTGCTCTAAAAAACGATCCCGCGAAAAACACACCTGAAAAACGGAATATAAAAATGATGCGCGCTTAGTACGGAAACGAACCATGAGTATCTTTCTTGCCAAACACCGCGATCCTCTGCGTACGCCGCGCGTGAAGTAGCCTTTACCACTTGTAGCAACCAGCTATTTGTCAATCTCGAGTACACGTTGGCCGCGATTCTTTGGAAGGTATACATCGCGTTTTCTTTAGTCACGATATTTATCGACCGAACGAAATCTTCGGTGAGACATGAACAAGCATCTGGGTAAACTCCGCGAAATCACTTAATTTCGAAAACGTTCATATGAGCAAAACTCTCCCGAACCGGAAACGCGGTTTACACCGAAGCATTACGCACGATCGCTGTTTTTCCTTCTACCGACGCAGACGCTCGGGGATACGACATTTCGATGTGAATGTTACCTATTTAATAGAAAAATTGGCAAAGTTTCATGCATACAAAGCCTTAATTATTTAAAAACGAAGTTATCCATATTGACCAATATATAGTCTCAAGTTATTAACAAAATGCCGAACCAGTCATAATTGGAACGTATTATATAAAACATCTGCCCAAAAGCTATAAAAATCGAAAAAGTGAAGCACAAGATTTTGGCTATCATTACTGCACCATAGTCCGACAGTGACATTGGTAAATAGTGTGCAGTTTATAGAAAACCCTGCTTTTTAAATTTCAGTTCCAGGTCTATTTTCGTACAATAATAAAGATCTTTCGTGATATTTCCCATATTTTCCATTACATTATAGAAAAGTTATTGGTACCCATCTTTAACATCGACAACCGCCTCCCATCGATAACACCGCTAAAGTCTTAGTGTCAACGACAACCATTGATATGTCGCAGGTGGCACAAAGCATGTGAACCACCTCCCGCACCTGAAAATCATCATATAGGAAAATTATCAACTGCTTCACCAACATACTATTTTCATAGGTGATTTTAAGGAAACGAAGCAAAAATACTATTTGAATTGTATATATATAAACCCATACGAAGCGGTATAATGTAGAATTAAAACGATGAATCCGCGCGCAGTTATTTTTCCATAAAAAAGGTTACTTATCTTGCGTAGCATACGAGCTATTTTCTCCATTCCTTCCACTCAAATCCTGAAGCCCTACTAGTTTTTTTTTTTTTTTTATTGTCAACGTTTTTGTTGATATACGGCGTACAAAATGCGGGCACCGAGTCACAAAATGTGCTAGGCCGACCAATAATTCAAATATTTGTCTATTACTAATCCAGAATATCCTCGAGAAAGCAAACGCTGTTCTTTGAAAGGCATATATCGCGTAGTCATTCGATTAAACACGATATTTATCGACTGAACGAAATCTACTTCGATCCGCGATGTATTAATATAGTTTGCGCGAGCAGATTCCGGCTAAACGGTGATGATGAGACAGATATTATTAAATATCTGGGTTCATTTTGCGAAATCGTTACACTCCAAAAATCCATATATCAGCAAAACTCACCCGGGTTGAATACGCGTTTTCAACGAAACGTAACGAACGACCGCTTCAATCTTTCTGGCCGACACAGACGTGCAGGAACCCGGCGTTTATGTCGATTTTCTCTACTCGACGTACGAACCGCCTATAAAATATGAAAATTGGCAATGTTCCATGCATCCAAAGCCTCAAAAATTAAAAAAAAGCAGATATACATATTATACAGAACACAGTCTTAAATTTGTTGACAAAGCCATAAATAGAATATATGAAAAATTACATAAAACAACTGCTCAAAAGCTAGTAAAATAAAAAAAATCAAAGCATATGATTATGGTAAAACGCATATTCCAAACTCCCACAAACTACACTAACATTTTCTAGACGAAAACAATGCTTGTCAATGAAAGCCTGCGAACTAGGCCGCACATAACCGTGGTAATCGGGTGAATTGAATAATGTTACACGCTTAGTTCATTACTAATAAGAAAAAAGTTACCAGAACAATGGCCAGAAACAGCATTTTCAAGCAATAAACTGTTGAAGAATGGTCATAATAATTTAATGCTCATTGAATGCTCTTGAAAAAAAACCTGATTTTCATGATAATTTCATTGATTTTGTATATTTTTTTCAATAATATTATAATAATATGATAATACATGAATAGCTTCAATTTTTTCAGACATTATCCTCTGAAAACAATCAGAATCCTTATGATACGATTAGATACCAATTAAATGCTTCGATATGCGAGCAGTTTCAATAACTTGGGTGCATTTTTCATTTAATAATAAATGAAAAATGTATAAATTTTTCAATAATATTATAATAATATGATAATACATGAATAGTTCAATTTTTTCAAACATTTTTCTCTGAAAACAATCAGAATTCTTTTGATACGATAAGATACCAATTAAATGCTTCGATATGCGAGCAGTTCCAAAAACTTGGGTGCATTTTTCAATCAATAATTTTTTTTAAAATATTGTTCTGCTAGCTTAAGAAAAAAGTTACCAGAACAATGGCCAGAAACAGCATTTTCAAGCAATAAACTGTTGAAGAATGGTCATAATAATTTAATGCTCATTGAATACTCTTGAAAAAACCTGATTTTCATGATAATTTCATTGATTTTGTATATTTTTTTCAATAATATTATAATAATATGATAATACATGAATAGCTTCAATTTTTCAGACATTATCCTCTGAAAACAATCAGAATCCTTATGATACGATTAGATACCAATTAAATGCTTCGATATGCGAGCAGTTTCAATAACTTGGGTGCATTTTTCATTTAATAATTTTTTTTTCAAAAATATTGTTTGACTGGCTTAAAAAAAAGTTAGCAGAACAATGGCCAGAAACAGAATTTTCAAGCAATAAACTGTTGAAGAATGGTCATAATAATTTAATGCTCATTAAATGCTCTTGAAAAAACCTGATCTTCATGATGATTTCATTGATTTTGTATAAATTCCTCAATAATATTATAATAATATGATAATACATGAATAGTTCAATTTTTTCAAACATTTTTCTCTGAAAACAATCAGAATTCTTTTGATACGATAAGATACCAATTAAATGCTTCGATATGCGAGCAGTTCCAAAAACTTGGGTGCATTTTTCAATCAATAATTTTTTTAAAAATATTGTTTTGCTAGCTTTAGAAAAAAGTTACCAGAACAATGGCCAGAAACAGCATTTTCAAGCAATAAACTGTTGAAGAATGGTCATAATAATTTAATGCTCATTGAATGCTCTTGAAAAAACCTGATTTTCATGATAATTTCATTGATTTTGTATATTTTTTTCAATAATATTATAATAATATGATAATACATGAATAGCTTCAATTTTTTCAGACATTATCCTCTGAAAACAATCAGAATCCTTATGATACGATTAGATACCAATTAAATGCTTCGATATGCGAGCAGTATCAATAACTTGGGTGCATTTTTCATTTAATAATTTTTTTTTAAAAATATTGTTTGACTAGCTTAAGAAAAAAGTTAGCAGAACAATGGCCAGAAACAGCATTTTCAAGCAATAAACTGTTTTAGAATGGTCATAATAATTTGATGCTCATTAAATGCTCTTGAAAAAACGTGATTTTAATGATAATTCCATTGATTTTGTATAAATTTTTCAATAATATTATAATAATATGATAATACATGAATAGCTTCAATTTTTTCAAACATTTTTCTTTGAAAACAATCAGAATTCTTTTGATACGATAAGATACCAATTAAATACTTCGATATGCGAGCAGTTCCAAAAACTTGGGTGCATTTTTCAATCAATAATTTTTTTAAAAATATTGTTCTGCTAGCTTAAGAAAAAAGTTAGCAGAACAATGGCCAGAAACAGAATTTTCAAGCAATAAACTGTTGAAGAATGGTCATAATAATCCAATGCTCATTAAATGCTCTTGAAAAAACCTGATCTTCATGATGATTTCATTGATTTTGTATAAATTTTTCAATAATATTATAATAATATGATAATACATGAATAGTTCAATTTTTTCAAACATTTTTCTCTGAAAACAATCAGAATTCTTTTGATACGATTAGATACCAATTAAATGCTTCGATATGCGAGCAGTTCCAAAAACTTGGGTGCATTTTTCAATCAATAATTTTTTTAAAAATATTGTTCTGCTAGCTTAAGAAAAAAGTTACCAGAACAATGGCCAGAAACAGCATTTTCAAGCAATAAACTGTTGAAGAATGGTCATAATAATTTAATGCTCATTGAATGCTCTTGAAAAAACCTGATTTTCATGATAATTTCATTGATTTTGTATATTTTTTTCAATAATATTATAATAATATGATAATACATGAATAGCTTCAATTTTTTCAGACATTATCCTCTGAAAACAATCAGAATCCTTATGATACGATTAGATACCAATTAAATGCTTCGATATGCGAGCAGTTTCAATAACTTGGGTGCATTTTTCAATCAATAATTTTTTTAAAAATATTGTTCTGCTAGCTTAAGAAAAAAGTTAGCAGAACAATGGCCAGAAACAGAATTTTCAAGCAATAAACTGTTGAAGAATGGTCATAATAATCCAATGCTCATTAAATGCTCTTGAAAAAACCTGATCTTCATGATGATTTCATTGATTTTGTATAAATTTTTCAATAATATTATAATAATATGATAATACATGAATAGTTCAATTTTTTCAAACATTTTTCTCTGAAAACAATCAGAATTCTTTTGATACGATTAGATACCAATTAAATGCTTCGATATGCGAGCAGTTCCAAAAACTTGGGTGCATTTTTCAATCAATAATTTTTTTAAAAATATTGTTCTGCTAGCTTAAGAAAAAAGTTACCAGAACAATGGCCAGAAACAGCATTTTCAAGCAATAAACTGTTGAAGAATGGTCATAATAATTTAATGCTCATTGAATGCTCTTGAAAAAACCTGATTTTAATAATAATTTCATTGATTTTGTATAAATTTTTCAATAATATTATAATAATATGATAATACATGAATAGCTTCAATTGTTTCAAACATTTTTCTTTGAAAACAATCAGAATTCTTTTGATACGATTAGATACCAATTAAATGCTTCGATATGCGAGCAGTTCCAAAAACTTGGGTGCATTTTTCAATCAATAATTTTTTTAAAAATATTGTTCTGCTAGCTTAAGAAAAAAATTACCAGAACAATGGCCAGAAACAGCATTTTCAAGCAATAAACTGTTGAAGAATGGTCTTAATAATTTAATGCTCATTGAATGCTCTTGAAAAAACCTGATTTTGATAATGATAGATAATAATATGATAATACATGAATAGCTTCAATTTTTTCAAACATATTTCTCTGAAAACAATCAGAATCCTTTTGATACGATTAGATACCAATTGAAAGCCTCGATATGCGAGCAGTTTCAATAACTTGGGTGCATTTTTCATTAAATTTTTTTTTCAAAAATATTGTTCTGCTGGCTTAAGAAAAAAGTTAGCAGAACAATGGCCAGAAACAGCATTTTCAAGCAATAAACTGTTGAAGAATGGTCTTAATAATTTAATGCTCATTAAATGCTCTTGAAAAAACCTGATCTTCATGATGATTTCATTGATTTTGTATAATTTTTCCAATAATATTATAATAATATGATAATACATGAATAGCTTCACTTTTTACAAACATTTTCCTCTGAAAACAATCAGAATCCTTTTGATACGATTAAATACCAATTAAATGCTTCCATATACGAGCAGTTTCAATAACTTAAAAAATTAAAATAAAATTAAATTAAAAAAATTTAATTTTATTTATTGAGATTTGTTTGCTTTCTCAATTAGGACTTATCATTCGTAGGGATTTAAACCTACTTGTCAAATAAAGGATATAAACTTACAACTAACTTAATTCAAAACTTATTGACTATAAAGAGAGCTCATCGTAGCAATTGAGGATTCAACGATTTTTGTCGAAAATTG
Source organism: Wyeomyia smithii (assembly GCF_029784165.1). Taxonomy (NCBI): domain Eukaryota; kingdom Metazoa; phylum Arthropoda; class Insecta; order Diptera; family Culicidae; genus Wyeomyia; species Wyeomyia smithii. Next base: position 175,804,655 of record NC_073696.1, on the reverse strand, counting down.
TTAATAATTTTATTTGACATAGCTTCATGTTTCAACACCAGTAAGTCTATGTTATTCGAATGTACCAAACCATGGAGGACGCTCCAAAATCATTTTCAAAATTTTATTCTGAATCCTTTGAAGCGTTTTCTTCCTTGTTGAACAGCAACTTGACCAGATCGGTACAGCATAAAGCATTGCTGGTCTAAAAATTTGTTTGTAAATCAAAAGATTGTTCTTCAAACAAAGTTTAGAATTCCTGTTAATGAAAGGATATAAACATCTTGCATATTTGATGCACTTGACTTGTATACTCTCAATGTGCTCTTTGAAAATAAGTTTTCTATCGTAAATTAGTCACAAGTACTTAACCTTATCAGACCAACTTAAAATAACCCCATTCATCTTTACAACGGAAAGAAGCCCTAGTCTTATTGGGAGAGATTTTCCACTTTTGCAATTAGGAAGTCTAATTGTCTAAACCAGACGCGTCGCCTGGCTGATTTCGTCACATGTGCACCAAACATTCATTTAAGTTCTCTCCTTGAATGAAAGAAAAAAATCAAACCAAAGTATACGATGCTTCAAATTGAAGGGTTTCGCTAGTACGCTTAGTTGTTTTTATAGTTTATCATATTTCGATAATTGCATATACCCGGATATTGGGGAATAGGGTACCTGTGCAGTGCACATGTTGCACAGGTGGACCCGACGCCACTGGTCTAAACTTTTCTGCAATCGACTGCATATGACACGAAGACTTTTTCCTTTTACGGAAATGCTTGTGTAATCGCAGAACAATGACTTTGTGCATCCTGGAGGTGATTCAGGAAGATCTGAAGTAAACATGTTGTACAGGACTGGGCCCGCGATTGAACCTTGAGGCACACCTGCTCTGACAGAAAATCTATCAGATTTTGAATTCTGGTAGACAACCTGTTGAGTTCGATCAGTTAGATAATTTTTCAAAACTTTGATCATAAAAATTGGTACATTGAAAGTTGACAATTTTGCAATCAAACACTGACGAATGCTTTTTCTTTGTCTAAAAGAGCAGCTCCAGTGGAATAACCTTCAGATTTGTTAGCTCGTATCATAGTAGTAACTCTGAGCAATTGATGAGCAGTGGAATGTCCATGGCGAAATCCAAACGGTTCATCTGCAAAAATTGAATTTTCATTGATGCGTGTTTTCGTCCTGTTAAGAATAATTCTCTCAACCAGTTTACTTATCGTAGAAAGCAAACTAATTGGTCGATAACTTGAAACCTCAGCTGGATTCTTATCCGGCTTTAAAATTGGAGTTATTTTTGTATTTTTCCATAATTTGGGAAAATATGCAATTTTGAAGCTGCAATTGAAAATTTTTACTAAAAATTCTATTGTGTTCTCAGGGAGATGTTTGATAATATGTTAAAGATTCCATCGTCACCAGGTGCTTCCATATTTTTTAAATTTTTAATAGTTGATTTAATCTCATTCAAGTTAGTTTCAATTATTTCTGTAGGTAAAAAATTCTGAGAAGAAATTAAATCAAATTGACGTGTGATTTCATTTTCAATTGAACTCACGAAATTCATATTTGAATTACGAACACTCTCAAACTACTGAGCAAGTCTTTGAGCCATTGGATACAAGAAAACGTTCACCGTCTTTTAAAAGAGGAATAGGCTTTGAAGGTTTCTTAAGAATCTTCGACAGCTTCCAAAAGGGTTTTGAATATGGTTTCAATTTTTCAACTTTAGTCTCAAAATTTTGATTTTTAGAAGACTAACTCTATGTTTAATTTCATTCATTAAATCTGTACAAATAGTTTTGAAAACAGGGTCACGAGAACGTTGATGTTGACGTCTGCGGACATTTTTCAAACGAATTAGAAGTTGAAGATTTCCGTCAATTATTGGTGAATCAAATTTCGCGTGAGCCTTTGGAACAGAATAATTCCTGGCATCAATAATTGCACATTTTATTGCTTCCAAAGTGGAATCAATATTCACTTCGTTTTGTAAATCCAGCTCATTATTGAAATTACTCTCAATATGAGTTTTATATCTTTCCTAATTAGCCTTGTGATAATTAAAAACAGAGCTCATAGAGTTTAAAACTGATTCATGTGATACAGAAAAAGCAGTGATGGCATAAACTCGTGCAAAGTTGAACTGAGTAACACTTTTCCAGATTTGAATCCAACCTGAATCTGCTTCCTCTCGATAGTCTGAGTTTTTTTGCACCGCACACTCTGATCGGTTGAGTTTCAATGCGTGCAAAGCATGCAATGCACGATGTATCCAACGATACAGGCGATGATGTGACGCGATGAATTTTGTTTTTAGATCGTATTTATGCTTTCAAATGACAAATTTCATCGCAATTCGATTTTTATGCAATTGTTGTTATGCAGGATTCAAACTCAAATCTAACTCAAGTGTAATGCATTGTTAGTAGGGTTTACGTGCAAACCGAAAATAAATGTGCAAGCAAGTTTTAAAACTCACTTGGATACGAGTGCAAAATCACACTGCCTCTGAGAAAAAGTTATTGGAAGATTGTCAGAACCGAAATCAGCATGTGTGATCAACTCACATACATGACTTTGATCTGTTAGTACTAAATCGATTGTTGATGGATTTTTTCAATGTATTTTTGCCTTCTGCCGCGTTTTGTTTACCTTCCATATTATCGGTCATTTTCGAATTACCTACATTAGGTGAAATAGTGTTGGCCGTACAGCGGTGCAGCTTGGAGAATTTTGTTTTGATTGGGAAATTGAATTTTGTTTACCTTGCCTTGCCTTAACAATTGCTAGACGGACTGGGCATTAAAAAAAAAATTGACATATGGTTGCCGTTACAATTCGCACAGCGAAAGTTTTTACTCTCTTTTACAGGACATATAGCCTTTTTGTGAGAAGTGTCTCCACAAATGAGGCATTTTTGGTCCAAGTTACAGATTTTTGAACCATGGCCATAACGTTGGCAAATTCGCAATTGGGCTTTTCTCATCCCCCAAACTTTCTATATAACTCCCACTTTACCTGAACATTATAGATGGCATGTGGTTTGTCAAAAATTTCAAATTGTTAACCTCAGTGCGGTTAGCAAAGCAAAGCCTGGGTGCTACATTCCGATTCGGAATTTGACATTCTGTTTACTATACACAGACTTCGCAGCCGACTGTTTTAGTGTACAGGATAATTGCGGGACTAGCGCTACGATCCTACAGACACTAACAGTCTCTCCCAAACCGAGACTCGAACTTACGACGACTGGCTTGTTAGGCCAGCATCGTACGTCGAGACTATCTGGGAGATAAGTGCGGGTAAAATGCATTAAATAATTAACAAGGGAAATTCCAGCTCTCTGACTTTTCTCGTCTCGTGATTTTCGTTTTATTAGATATGCCAATTAATTCTGTTTGGGTAAGTTTGATGATCGGTGGTTGAGCGGTGATGATGATCTCATCAACGGTGTGATCGTTGGTGAGACCTTTCAAGACAACCTCGACCGGCTTGGCGTTCTTGATGTCATAAGTTAAAAATTTGTATATCTTATCAGTTTTATACTAACTAAACAAGACGTTTATGGCCTTTAATTGACTCAGCTAATAAGCATTCGCCGCTAATAAGCATAAGCAGTTGATGAAACAAGTGACCAAGTAGTACCCAACAAATCACAAAAAGGGACCAACAGTTGTTAGAAAATAGCCAGAGAAGTTATTGTTATTGAAAAGGATACGAAATAAGGGATTGGGCGATCTACATGGAAAGATCAATCTTCAGGATCGATTCAGCTGAGCGGTCCCAGGATCGATCCATCTAAAAAAATCGGAGCTGCAGGATCTATCTCTGTTGAATCGATGTTTCAAAGCACTTTTTTTGAGGCCCCCTTTTTTTTTAATTGAGTTAGGTATTAACACTAGTGTACGTGAGAATGAATTATCTATCATTCATGAAGAATAGAAATCATTCAAATAGTTCATAATGATATTGCCTATTACAGAAGACGAGGCGAGCAACTCGCCTCACCTCCAGTCACTGACGGACGAGTAAAATGTTGTATTAGAGAATGCGAGTGAAACATGTTTGGTGACAGCTGAGTCGAACAGTTTCGCAGACCAGCTACTTGTCCAAAATCCAGCCATCTGCAATATCAAAATTGGTCAGGCGAGTAACTCGCTGCTCGCCTCGTTTTCTGTAATAAGCCCCAGTTACAAAAAATCCCTAGAACATTGAAAACCGATGACTGGAAATCATGTTTTTGGAGATTGGTTCGACCTGGTTGTACTCCGATCATTTCATTACTGCTAGTGCATCACCAGTTGCACTATGGGCAGGAATGGAATGGACTATATGGAGGCATTATGATGTCATAATCGCACGCAACCATTCAAAAGCCGATAAGACAACATTAGAAATGGTACACGATACTTGACAATCACTCAACATTGCATAAAAAAAGCTCTGGACACTGAAAAATAATTTTTTTAAAAGATCGAAAAAAAAAACAAATCAAAAAATAAACGATCATTCCGCGTCGAACACTCGACAGAAACGGACGTGCAAAGTGGTCGTTCTATTACAATCCGGTCCGTGTGTACGAATAGCCAAACAAAAGAGTGTATTATTCGCGCTAAAGGCCAACTAAATTGTGAGTTGTGTCGCTACGTTCTGTACCCGGCTCGCAACTTTGGCTGTATTGGTGCAAAATACCAGCTGCAGTTTTGATCTGTGCACAGTGAATAGATCTTTCTAATTCAAGGCCATCATTTGACTGGCTCACTGCTGGTGGCTGTATTGGTGCTGCTGTACTGGTGCTGCTGGCTGCTTTGGGTGCAGCTTCAAACGATCGGACAACCACTGCTGGAAGGAAGAAGTAAATAGGTACGTGTTCTTGTCGGCGCTAGTGCGCTAGTGCGCTACATTTAGCGCGATGGATATAGATCCCTCGCCTCCCGTGCCACTATCCCCGAACCCCCTTGACCCTTCTGTTACCCCCTCCCCTGTTCATTCTCCAGTCCCCCCTCGCCCCAGGCTTTACCCGGACGGATCTCAACAGGGCAGCTATACTGTTTATTTTCGTCCAAAGGCAGGAGTGAATTCAAAGCGATTAAACATACTGCAAATTTCTAAAGACCTAGACCTGACGAAGGGGTACAAGGCCGTGACCGAAATTTCCAAGGTCCGACCTAACAAGCTCCGTGTCGTGGTCAGTGATCTGGCACAGGCCAATGCTATCGCTTGCTCTGAGCTCTTCACACGCGAGTATCGCGTTTACATACCCGCACGAGACGTGGAGATCGACGGTGTCATAACCGATTCGAGTCTGTCTGTCGAGTGTATCCTAAAAAGCGCAACCGGTTGCTTCAAAAATACCGAAACACAGGCGAAGATTTTGGATTGTAAGCAATTGCGGTCCATGTCTCTCGTCGGCGGTAAAAAAGTTTACACTCCGTCAGACTCGTTTCGCGTTACGTTTGCCGGATCTGCACTTCCTAGCCACGTCTCGATCGACCGGGTTCGTCTGCCTGTGCGATTGTATGTACCCCGTGTTATGAATTGCACCAATTGCAAGCAGTTAGGCCACACAGCCGCCTACTGCTGCAATAAGGCACGATGTAGCAAGTGTGGGGAGACTCATGCGGAAGATTCTTGCAGTGTTAATGCTGAAAAATGTATTCACTGTGGGGAAAACCAGCATGAGCTCTCCACATGCCCGGTGTACATGCAGCGCAGAGATAAAATCAAGCGGTCACTTAAGGAGCGTTCAAAGCGTTCTTATGCTGAGATGCTGAAGAAGACCGTGACCACTTCTACCATAACATCGAACCCCTTTGATCTGTTGTCCTCTGATGAAACCGATTCTGACGATTCATCAGCGGGAACATCTTATGCCAATCCTGGGGAGTCTAGGAAGAGGAAAAATGTTTCTTCTCCTAAACTTCCCCGTAAAGGTCCTAAGATTTCCCAAAGTGTAATGAAAAGTACGAACAAACCAAACAGTGCTGCGGAAAAACCGAAGCAAACTCCTCCTGGGCTTGCAAATTTAAAGTCCCAGAAGGAGTTCCCAGCACTGCCAGGAACATCTAAAACCCCAGTTGTTCCTTTTGCACATCCAGTTGATGAAACAAACTCTGGATTAGTGAAATTTTCTGACATTGTGGACTGGATTTTTGAAAATTTCAATGTACCCGATCGAATTAAAATTTTTCTTACAGCATTCCTCCCAAAAGTTAGATCATTTTTGAAGCAGTTGACTGCCCAATGGCCCCTCCTTGCAGCGATTGTATCCTTCGATGCCTAATTCAACTGCGTATATGAAGGATTCTATCTCTGTCTTACAGTGGAATTGTAGAAGTATTTTACCAAAAATTGATTCGTTTAAAGTTTTGATAAATAAAAACAAATGCGATGCATTTTTCCTTCGTGAAACTTTGCTTACTTCAAATATTGATCTCAACTTCCATGATTTTAATATTATTCGCCTTGATCGAGATACCCCATATGGAGGAGTACTTCTAGGGATTAAAAAGTGCTATTCTTTCTATCGTATTAACCTCCCCTCGATTCCAGGCATCGAAGTTGTCGCATGTCAAATGACAATACAAGGTAAAGAGCTTTGTATTGCCTCAATATATATTCCTCCCAGAGCACAGGTTGGGCAACGGCTGCTCTTTGATTTAATAGAACTTCTTCCCTCGCCACGTTTGATTTTGGGAGACTTCAACTCTCATGGTGTGGCTTGGGGTTCCCCTTACAATGATAACCGCTCCTCTTTAATCTATAACCTTTGCGATGACTTCGACATGACTATTTTAAACAACGGTGAAATGACACGTATCCCGAAACCTCCAGCGCGCCCAAGCGCTCTGGATCTATCCTTATGTTCGACGTCGCTACGGTTGGATTGCACATGGAAGGTAATCCTCGATCCTCACGGTAGCGACCATCTGCCTATTCTTATTTCAATTACAAACGGATCAACTCGCATGCGACCAATTGACATTCCGTATGACCTCACACGGAATGTCGATTGGAAGTTATACGAGGAAATGATTTCAAAAGCGGTCGAGTCGATTCAACATCACCCACCACTTGAAGAATACAACCTCCTCGCGGGCTTAATCCTCGACGCCGCGTTGCAAGCCCAAACGAAGAAATATCCCGGCGTAACGATCAAAGAGCGGCCTCCAACTCCGTGGTGGGACAAAGAGTGCTCCGATGTCTACACGCAAAGATCCGACGCGTTTTTGGCCTTCCAGAAGGGAGGTATACCCGACGACTATATACGGTATTCGGAGCTTAATACCAAGCTTAAAAGCCTGGCTAAAGCGAAGAAACGCGGATATTGGCGTCGGTTCGTGAACGAGACGTCGAGGGAGACATCGATGAGCACTCTTTGGAACACAGCCCGAAGAATGCGGAATCGCGTAACGGTCAACGAAAGCGAGGAGTCTTCAAGTCGGTGGATATTTGATTTTGCCAGGAAAGTATGTCCGGACTCTGTTCCTGAGCAAAACATTGTTCGCGATGCGTCTCCGGGCCACGACGCGATAGAATCACCTTTTACGATGGCAGAATTTTCAGTTGCCCTTCTGTCCTGTAACAATAACGCGCCTGGGTTAGATAGAATCAAATTCAACTTGTTGAAGAATCTACCCGGCAATGCCAAGAGGCGCTTGTTGAACTTGTTCAATAAGTTTCTGGAGCAAAACATTGTACCGCAGGATTGGAGGCAAGTGAAGGTGATCGCCATCCAAAAACCAGGGAAACCAGCTTCTGATCACAACTCTTATAGGCCGATTGCAATGCTATCCTGTATCCGGAAATTGATGGAAAAAATGATACTCCGTCGTTTAGACCATTGGGTCGAATCAAATGGTCTACTATCAGATACTCAATTTGGCTTCCGCCGTGCCAAAGGGACGAATGATTGTCTTGCGTTGCTTTCAACAGATATTCAGCTGGCGTATGCTCGCAAAGAACAAATGGCGTCTGCGTTCTTGGACATTAAGGGGGCTTTTGATTCCGTTTCTATTGACATTCTTTCGGGTAAACTTCACCGACAAGGATTTTCTCCAATTTTGAACAATTTTTTGCACAATTTGTTGTCCGAAAAGCACATGCATTTTACGCACGGCGATTTGGCAACTTTTCGCATTAGCTACATGGGTCTTCCCCAGGGCTCATGTTTAAGCCCCCACTGGCTTCGGTATCTTCAATAACAATTTAACCGTCTCCCATAAGCTCGATAATCCTGCTTCTGTTTACGTCGCAGAATTAGCTGCAATTCAGTACACCCTAGGGATTATCGAAAAAATGCCCACGGACCATTATTTCATCTTTACGGACAGTCTTAGTTCCATTGAGGCTCTCCGATCGATGAAAGATGTTAAGCACTCTCCGTATTTCCTGGGGAAAATACGGGAACATTTGAGTGCTTTATCCGAAAAATCTACTCAGATTACCTTAGCGTGGGTCCCTTCTCACTGCTCGATACCGGGTAATGAGAAAGCGGACTCTTTGGCTAAGGTGGGCGCAACAAACGGTGATATTTATGAAGAACAAATGGCCTTTAATGAATTTTTTGCATTTGTACGTCAGAATACGATCATCAGTTGGCAAAATTCTTGGACCAAGGGGGAACTGGGAAGGTGGTTACATTCATTTAATGAGCATTAAATTATTATGACCATTCTTCAACAGTTTATTGCTTGAAAATGCTGTTTCTGGCCATTGTTCTGTTAACTTTTTTCTTAAGCCAGCAGAACAATATTTTTGAAAAAAAAAAAAATTTAATGAAAAATGCACCCAAGTTATTGAAAATGCATATCGAAGCATTTAATTGGTATCTAATCGTATCAAAAGAATTCTGATTGTTTTTAGAGAAATATGTTTGAAAAAATTGAAGCTATTCATGTATTATCATATTATTATAATATTATTGAAAAATTCATACAAAATCAATGAAATTATCATGAAAATCAGCGATAGAATCACCTTTTACGATGGAAGAATTTTCAGTTGCCCTTCTGTCCTGTAACAATAACGCGCCTGGGTTAGATAGAATCAAATTCAACTTGTTGAAGAATCTACCCGGCAATGCCAAGAGGCGCTTGTTGAACTTGTTCAATAAGTTCCTGGAGCAAAACATTGTACCGCAGGATTGGAGGCAAGTGAAGGTGATCGCCATCCAAAAACCAGGGAAACCAGCTTCTGATCACAACTCTTATAGGCCGATTGCAATGCTATTCTGTATCCGGAAATTGATGGAAAAAATGATACTCCGTCGTTTAGACCATTGGGTCGAATCAAATGGTCTACTATCAGATGCTCAATTTGGCTTCCGCCGTGCCAAAGGGACGAATGATTGTCTTGCGTTGCTTTCAACAGATATTCAGCTGGCGTATGCTCGCAAAGAACAAATGGCGTCTGCGTTCTTGGACATTAAGGGGGCTTTTGATTCCGTTTCTATTGACATTCTTTCGGGTAAACTTCACCGACAAGGATTTTCTCCAATTTTGAACAATTTTTTGCACAATTTGTTGTCCGAAAAGCACATGCATTTTACGCACGGCGATTTGGCAACTTTTCGCATTAGCTACATGGGTCTTCCCCAGGGCTCATGTTTAAGCCCCCTTCTTTACAACTTTTATGTAAATGACATCGACGAATGTCTGGCAAGTTCATGCACGATAAGACAACTTGCAGACGACAGTGTAATCTCTGTTACAGGAGCCAAAGCTGCCGATTTGAAAGGACCATTGCAAGATACCTTGGACAATTTGTCTGCTTGGGCTTTACAGCTAGGTATCGAATTCTCTCCGGAGAAGACTGAGATAGTAGTTTTTTCTAGGAAGCATGAACCTGCTCAGCTTCAAACACAATTAATGGGTAAAACGATTTTTCAGGTTTTGGTACACAAATATCTTGGTGTCTGGTTCGACTCTAAAGGAACCTGGGGTTGTCACGTGAGGTATCTGATGAAAAAATGTCAACAAAGAGTGAATTTTCTTCGTACAATAACCGGACAATGGTGGGGTGCCCACCCAGGAGACCTTATAATGCTTGACCAAACAACGATACTGTCTGTTATTGAGTACGGGTGTTTCTGCTTCCGCTCCGCAGCAAACACACATTTGATCAAACTGGAGCGAATACAATATCGTTGTTTGCGTATCGTCTTGGGTTGCATGCAATCGACCCATACGATGAGTTTGGAGATCTTAGCTGGAGTACTACCATTGAAAAACCGCTTCTGGAGCCTGTCTTCTCGTATTCTAATCAAATGTGAGGTCTTGAACCGTCCCGTGATTGAAAATTTTGAAAGGTTAATCGAACTTAATTCTCAAACCCGTTTTATGACATTGTATTTCAATCACATGTCCCAAAATATTAACCCTTCTTCGAATATTCCAAATCGTGTCGACTTATCAAATACTTCTGATTCTACTGTGTTTTTCGATACATCCATGATAGAAGAAACTCGTGGAATCCCGGATCATTTACGCGTGCAGCAGATCCCTAAAAAATTTTCCAATAAATATCGAAACATCAACTGCGACAATATGTACTACACTGACGGATCACTTCTTGATGGGTCCACTGGCTTCGGTATCTTCAATAACAATTTACCCGTCTCCCATAAGCTCGATAATCCTGCTTCTGTTTACGTCGCAGAATTAGCTGCAATTCAGTACACCCTAGGGATTATCGAAAAAATGCCCACGGACCATTATTTCATCTTTACGGACAGTCTCAGTTCCATTGAGGCTCTCCGATCGATGAAAGATGTTAAGCACTCTCCGTATTTCCTGGGGAAAATACGGGAACATCTGAGTGCTTTATCCAGCGTTGCCAGGTATCCAGATTTAGCTGGATTATCCAGATTTTTGAGCATGTATCCAGGTAGACAACTTTGATGTCCAATTATCCAGATTTTTCATGGATGATCCAGATTTTATCCAGATTTTATTTTCTCTGTTCCGCAAAAAGGTCATCACTTCAATTTTGGCGCGAAATTTTGCAATTTTGTCACCTCAAATTTTGCGTACCCCAAGCCTTTTATTCGAAAAAACGAAATGACTGCCAGATTTTTTCCAGATTTTTATTTTGCCTTTTCCAGATTTTTGAAAAAATGACCTGGCAACGCTGGCTTTATCCGAAAAATCTACTCAGATTACCTTAGCGTGGGTCCCTTCTCACTGCTCGATACCGGGTAATGAGAAAGCGGACTCTTTGGCTAAGGTGGGCGCAACAAACGGTGATATTTATGAAAGACCAATTGCCTTTAATGAATTTTTTGCATTTGTACGTCAGAATACGATCATCAGTTGGCAAAATTCTTGGACCAAGGGGGAACTGGGAAGGTGGTTACATTCATTTAATGAGCATTAAATTATTATGACCATTCTTCAACAGTTTATTGCTTGAAAATGCTGTTTCTGGCCATTGTTCTGCTAACTTTTTTCTTAAGCCAGCAGAACAACATTTTTGAAAAAAAAAATTTAATGAAAAATGCACCCAAGTTATTGAAAATGCATATCGAAGCATTTAATTGGTATCTAATCGTATCAAAAGAATTCTGATTGTTTTTAGAGAAATATGTTTGAAAAAATTGAAGCTATTCATGTATTATTATATTATTATAATATTATTGAAAAATTTATACAAAATCAATAAAATTATCATGAAAATCAGGTTTTTTCAAGAGCATTTAATGAGCATTAAATTTTTATGACCATTCTTCAACTGTTTATTGCTTAAAAATGCTGTTTCTGGCCATTGTTCTGCTAACTGTTTCCTTCCTATTCATGTATTATCATATTATTATAATATTATTGAAAAAATTATACAAAATCAATGAAATTATCATGAAAATCAGGTGTTTTAAGAGCATTGAATGTTTTTGACCGTTATAGATCTTTTTTGTGACTAAAAATGTTATTTTCGTATATTGTCTGCTAGCTATTTTCTTAAGCTAGCAAACAAATGCATTTTTCAAAGAAATGATGGAGCATTAAATTCGGCGATATGGCACTAAATGAGCACCGAATGAGCACTAAATTTTCATGCTAATCATTCTTTGTTCTGCTGACTTTGTACTTCCAGCTTAAGGGACATTTGTTTTTGTTTATGTCTGAAGCGCAACTATAGACAGGCGAACATCGAAATATTTTCAGACAGTCAGGTTGCACTGCTGGCATTGAAATCTGCCACATGTGTTTCCAGACTAGTCTGGGAGTGCATTGCAAAACTCAGGAAACTTTCCCGCCTCAACAAAGTTATGCTACTTTGGGTACCCGGACATTGTGGAATCGAGGGAAAAGAACATGACAACAGCCTAGCAAGACAAGGATATGCTCAGCAATTCATTGGAACGAAACCGTTTCTGGGTACCTTCATATCCGCCATTGAAGGCGAACTAAATACACGAGAAAATCTGGAAATACCGTCGCATTGGCAACGTGCGCAGGGATGAGACAAGCTAAACAGTTTATCTACCCCAACCTTGCGGTTACCAAAAAGCTACTTAGTTTAGCTCGTAGTGAACTACACATCATCACGGGACTCCGCACCCGCTCTCTATCATTCAAAGAAAATCGGCAAAGTCCCAATCGACAATTGCCGCTTCGGCAACGCTGAAACTGAGAGCTCAGCGCATTCTCTGCTTTTGCGGAGCTCTTGCTACATCGAGGTTCAACTTCTTCGGAAGTTACCTCTCAACTACATACCAGGTATGGAGCACCAATCCCAAAACCGTCACTGGTTTCATCAACCATGTTGTTCCGAATTGGGTCACACGCTTACAACCAACTAGCTCAACCCCATCAATGAGTTCGAGCATCCTGTAATCTGTTTAAAGCAATCGGGGCCAGCCACAAAAGACAATAATTCCTGTCGCAGTGGCACTTCTGCCCAATGCCCTTCAGGCATACAAAAAGAACCGTATACTCCGGTGGTTTCATCAGAAGGCATAGGTTAATTTTTTGTATGCTGAAATGGTCAAAATAATTTCGATGACGATTTTGCAGCTCTGAAAACAGTGTGCGTAGGTTAGGGTTGATGCTTGACTGTTTGATTTGATTGTTGAACAAAAGCTGATAAAATCGAAAGTGAACAAAACCGAGAACTGATAATAAAGGAACAATACTACGCAATTAATTGCGGACATTATCCAAGTATATCCTGTTGCCAAGCTTTTGAGGTCCTTATAGCAAGGTAATGGACAGTCAATCATTCGAGCCGCAATACAATTCGCTCAGTTTTATCATTTCACTCATTGCGAACACGTCATACGATCCAATGTCAATTCGCCACAAGGCAATGTTGACGATCAGCAATCCGTTTTATTGATTACCTCTAATGAAATAAGTCATAACAGAAAGGTCTCCAGCGCCTTGTTAGCGTTAAACAAGCCAACTACGATAGTCACATTTTGGACACAGTGTGACTGCCATTTTCGAAACTCGTAAACCGTCTACTTTATTGCTACTTCTGATACTAGTCAGTCTGGGTCTGGGCGGGTCAGCACTACGACCTGGTGGCTGCGCACAGCCAGCTTGTCTCCCGAGGACAGGTTTTATTTTGCAATTCAACTTTTCTTTTATTTTTTTTTCTCTCAGATTCCGCTCACCCAGCTGGGCAGCGACCTCCTGTGATCACAGCATTTTGCCGCTGCAAACACAAACCGTGGAATTCATGCAGCTATTCAGGCCACTAGAACAGCTGGTTCAAGAGGTTTCCGCACCAGATTCGGTATCCTGTCGAGTAGATTCAATCCGACAAACGTATTCAGTCTAATTCAGAACGCCATAATAGCACTCATACATGAATGAATCGTGTGTTGTTTGACGCAACGATTAATAGAAATTGATAATTTGGTGATTCGTCGAGTGATTTGATTGTGTTTATAATATATGCTGTTTCGATTGACATTAGTTGATTGAAGTGGACAGTTTGAGTACCTACAACATGCAATCGTTCCGGACAAAATTATCCAACACAGAGGGTTGGGCACAGTTCATCAGAAAATGTATGTTATGCAAATGAAACGGCAGAGGGCGTTGCAACATTCACTTTCGTATGGAACAGATAATAAGACACAAACATAGTCTTTATCTTTCCACCACACCAAACAAGCTGACAGTAAACGACAATGACAACAACGGGTGCGATGGTGATGAGGAGAAAAAGCACTTTTTATTATGATTGACACAAATTGGTGACAATCATACAATCATCACGTGTGCCCGTTTCGATGTGAAAGGGCAAACCTTCCCAAATGTTTTCCGTTTGCTAGTCGTTTGTGTCTTGTCGAGGGGCTTGTTTTCCATCGTACGCTTGGACCCGCTACTCGGGGTCCGATACGAGTCTATGATTTATGTGAGTTATGTTTTACAACCAGATGTATTCGGGTTCATATAAAGTTTCCGAACATCCAATATTGAATAGAATTCTGTCTCACCGCACGACAACAAAGTCCGATTGTAAGCAGCACCTTGTGTAGGCTTAAACTATGACTGACAATTGTTTTTTTTTTTCTCTCGTTGTCACTGATCGGCGGAGGCCAGCAGGATTAAATGAACTGCCGAGTGATTGGCGTATGTCAAGTGGTGAAACGAGTCATCTTTTGTTTACCATGAGCCAAATTAAATGTTTAACCAGTCCACTTCTAGGAACTGGGACCAAACGGAGTATTTGTAAATTGTACATTCGTCCAGTTGTAGCTCTGATATAATGTACCTACCTCAACATCCAGCTGAACAATAAGATAACATTACTTCGTCATCTCATTCAAAAGATTTCCATCAATTTGATTTCATTAATTCTGCAGTATTTGGACAAGATACGGCGTCGAGCAGATATTAATCGAATAAAGTCACCTCATTATGTCAGCATGTCACATTGAATCGTAATCTAGCAGAGGAAGCGAAACCCATAAGCATGGTCTATAGTTCAAGCGACGACGCGCCTTTATAGCTAACCATCCCTTGGCATGTGTATACTCAGGTTGTTACTGACACATTCGACAGAATTGTATGTGGCATCAGGTCCTAATGGCAGGCAACCATCGACAATGTATTAGATGACCGGTCATTTTTATGATGTCAACGGTATCTCGAAAGCGGAAAAAGAGATATTTTTATGTAACACGATTTATCCTTCACAGTATATTCGCTGGAGCTGGCTTTGTGCGGTGCCTGGTGAAACAAACGGTATCATCATATATTGTGTTCTTTTTATGATTCGGATTTCATGTGTGTCCCAATGGCGACCAGAGCTGTGATTTATACTCAGCTATTAGTCACATATTCAACCGTGCAGGGGAAATCTGTAAACCGTGATGATTTTATGCACATGATAAAGAATGTACCTTTATTTCGTAAAGCTACTTGCTCATACCAGGTGCATTTTAGTTGATCTAATGCACGTATACTGGATGTATTTCCCCTACTACAATAAATGACAGTCCATGAAATTAAATATAATTTGCCATGCTCCTCCGTTTTAAGCTTCGCTTAAATCATATTCTACAATGCAATAAAGACCTGGAATTATGGCTATTATCATTATCCTTATTCACTCATTTATTCTTCAACGCATATAATATGCTTTTTCCTTGAGATATTTACTCAAGTGCGCCTTACACTGTATGAGTAGGAGAGCTACATCGACCCCTGTTCCAGCCGGCGCTGTCCACGGTATGGATGCAGCAACGCAACTGCATCCACTTTAATAAACTGCCTAAGTAAGCATACCATACGCCCTGAAAACAATGTTCACTACAAGATACCCTTTCCCGGTTGACTGTTGGCATATTTTTTTTTTCGTTCCCATGGGCATCTCCTTGCTGCTATTTCACGATGCTTTATGCAACTTTTTCGGGAGATACAAAAAACCCATTCATAAAACTACTTCTCTACTTCAGTATCGGATGCTCGAAAGGCAAAGTAACCGGTAGTCTGGTAGGTCTGCATTTGAAGCGGCTTTTATTATATAAAATAGCACTCTGCTCGTTAGACTATCTGGGAGTTTAATTGATGCTGATGCCGTTACCGTGAACTACTGCAAGTACCACTTGATTCTTGCAGTGCGTTAATGCAGCGAGAAACGTCTACCTAGTAAGGTATTGCCGAAATTGGTTGTATCCATTGAAACTTTTTATTCATCCAACAAACTAGCATCGCATAGCATATTGGATCGCCAGTTGGTTGTCCGCGGTTGATCGAAATCAGCTGAATTTGCACAAAGACACCTTTAAATGATGCCTGGAAGTAGTAAAACATTCTCATCACATTGGTTGCACTTGCTGTTAGTAATTACCTTATCCTACTAGAGACCGAGAAATCTTTTGCACCATCTACAAGTATCATAGGAAAGAATTGATATTGGAAGGAAGATACTAAAATCTAGATCCTCCGAAGTTGATCACACAATCCTAATTTTACGAGTTCACGCATGATATGGGTAGTTAGTATCTGTACTATGCATGAAATAATAAAAAATGACCCTAGATACGGAGCTTTCAAGAAACAAAAGAATCACGGATTTCCTCGCAGAAATATTGCTGACAAAGTTTTCAGTTCTCAATCGATACTGAAGACGCACGCTGCTAACATTTTTTTTTCAGGTGACAATTTGTTTACGTTGGAAGCTGTTTTAAACAAGCTGATCGTGTGTATGGCGCATATCTTTGTGATATTCCAGCCGATAAAAGAGGAGTGGAACGATTCCAGAATGCTTCAGTTGTGATTGTTTGAGGAGCAATATCCAACAGAGGAAAGTTGCCGCCGCCATTCATCGCCAGGGTTGTGAAAATTAATAAAGAGTACTGTGCCAAGAAATTAAAAGAAAGTTTCTGGTTTCAACAGGGTTCAGTGCCAGCGCATAAGGCATTAGCTGTTCAGAATTGGTGCAACGAAAATTTACCGTGTTTTATCAACACCTCTGATGGCCCGCATCCTCTCCCGATTTGAATCAGCATGCTAGAAAAGCTGCGTGAAAAAGAACACATGAATTTGGAGCTTTTTAGGAACCGTTTGGTGAAAATTTGGGAATAAATGCCGATCGAAGTCATGCGTGCGGCTTGTGATAATTTTGGGAAGCGTTTGTGGGTCGTAATCAAATGCAAAGGCTGAAGATTTGAATTGAGCTGATTCAACAACCACACGCAAAAGTTGGATTGTGCGTAACCACATCAATATTGCGTCTTTTCAGAGCATCTTTTGTACTGTTTCGGAACCAGTATAATGAATGTGTGTTGTTCATAACGCATTTGGTGCTCTAGGGAATGTTCAATGTATTGGACGGCTCAAAATCGAAACACTTTTGAAGTATTAACCGGTGCTAGTATTTTTTTTTTTTTTTTTTTTTTTTTTTTTAAAGGTGGCGGGGAAATCTGCAAACAGACACCTGAGAAGAGAACTCAGGGTGTGGGGATGAGACTAGGGGAGAGATGCTGGGGTAGTTACACTCCCCCAGACACCTACTTATCCCTGTCCCGACCCACTAAAACCCCTCCAGTCTCCAGCCCTGGTCTTCCCGGAACGACGGTTAAGTATTACGTCGGGAAGTGGCTTTTGTGCGTGATGCACCCTCTTTACTCTTATAACCTCCTAGCTAACTACCTGGAGACTGGTAATTAGCTACCACTGGCGTGTTGGTGGTTGACCCGCCACACACGTTGCAGCTCCAGAACAATCTGAGAGGCGGCCGCACAGACCGCGTTCCAGATGTCCGGGTCGTCGCACATCCTCCGGACTAGATTGTCCGGAGTAGTGCCAGGCCCGCTCACAGCCATCATGTTGCTCCTCGCTCTTACGAAACGGGGGCATACGAAGAAGACGTGCTCAGCAGTCTCCTCCTCCTCCACGCACTCGGGACACATGGGGGACACCGCGTGTCCGAACCTGTGCAGATATTGCTTGAAACAACCATGGTCTGACAGGATTTGTGTCAGGTGGAAGTTCACTTCGCCATGTCGTCTCCCGACCCAGCCGGATATCTCCGGTATGAGTCGGTGCGTCCATCTGCCCTTTGTGGAATTAGACCATTCCCTCTGCCAACGGAGCATCGAGAATGACCTTCTGGTACCTCGTATGCCCCTTGTGTCACGTTGGTCGAAACACTCTCTGTCCTCCTTGATGGCGATGCTGATAGGCATCATGCCGGACAAGACACATATTGCATCGTATGACACCGTACGATACGCACTCGCAACTCTCAGGCACATGAGCCTGTAGGTACTTTCCAGTTTGCCACGGTAACTGTTAGTACCTAGCGCTCTGGACCACACTGGCCCACCATACCTAAGTATGGACGAAACCACGCTGGCAAGAAGTCTTCGCTTGCTGCCATAAACCGCTGAGCTATTGGACATCATACGAGATAGTGCTGCAATAGCCGATGAGGCCCTCTTACAGGCATAGTCGACGTGACTCCCGAACGTGAGCTTGTCGTCCACCATAACCCCCAAGAGCTTCAGGGATCGCTTCGAGGTGATGGTGCAGTCTCCGACTCTGACCACCGCCTGTTGCTCCGATTTACGGTTGTTCACAACCATGACCTCCGTCTTATGATGCGCGAGCTCCAGTTTCCTGGAGCGCATCCAGTCCTCGACCTTGCGTATACAGTGCGCGGCCGTCAACTCGACCTCCTCGATAGACTCGCCGTAAACCTCCAGCGTTATGTCGTCTGCAAAGCCGACGATCACAACCCCTACAGGGAACTTGAGTTTTAACACTCCGTCATACATGACATTCCACAACACCGGGCCCAGGATAGAACCTTGCGGAACTCCTGCGGTAATTGGGACGCACTTCTGACCCTCCTCTGTGTCGTAAACAAGTACTCGATTCTGGAAATAATTTTCCAGAATCTTGTACAGCGACACCGGTACATGGATGCTCCTGAGCGCGAGCGCTATGGAGTCCCAACTGGCACTATTGAACGCATTCTTCACGTCGAGCGTGACGATTGCGCAGTAGCGTATTCCCCTTCTCTTGCGCTGGATTGCTACCTCCGCCGTCTTGATGACGGAAGAGATTGCGTCCAGCGTGGACCTGCCCTTCCGGAAGCCGAACTGGTTACTTGCCAGACCGTGTACACCCTCCGTGTACCTCACCAGTCTGTTGAGGATGATCCTCTCAAGCACCTTGCCCGCGGTGTCCAGCAGGCAGATAGGCCTATATGCCGATGGGTCCCCTGGCGGTTTCCCAGCCTTCGGCAATAAGACCAGTCTCTGCCGCTTCCACCTGTCCGGAAAGAGACAGTCATCCAGGCACCTCTGCATGACTGCCCTGAACAGCCCGGGGGCCGTTTTTATCGCCAGCCTGATCGCCAGGTTAGGGATACCATCCGGTCCCGGTGCCTTGCTCACCTTTAGGGATTTGGCGATCACGATGAGTTCCTCATTCGTAACCCTTGCCTCCTCCCCTGCCTCGACACGGCTGTCGTCGCTCACGGATTGGATGCTCGGCAGGTTGGCCGACCATCTCTGGTCTATGTCTGAGATACTGGAACGTCGGACGTGAGACTCGACCGCCGGAGGCCAAGGACTTGGCTCGTGGCGTGGAAAGAGTCCCTCGATGATACGCTCCAGCATCGCTGGTGATCACTCTGCAGGCGCCAGCGCGCCTTTAGTCTTGGCCATTACGATCCTGTAGGCGTCACCCCACGGATTTGTATTGGCACTCGCACATAGCCTATCGAAGCAGGCCCTCTTGCTGGCCTTTATCGCACTCTTTAGCATCGATCTTGCCGAACTGAATGCTGCGCGGCGCTCTGTCCTCTCTTCTTCGTTTCGCGCACGCTGCATCCTCCGTCTTGCACGGAGGCACGCACTGCGAAGGTCGGCTATCGCGTCCGTCCACCAGTAAACCGGTGGCTTTCCATTCCTAGGTTGGCGAGTCCTAGGCATGGTGGCGTCACACGCCCGCGATAGCATAGCAACTAGTTGGTCAGCAGTCGGGCGAAGCCAACTGCCCCCCTCGCGCTCCCTTCTCATTGCCTCTTCGAATACCTCGGCATCAAAGTGCGATGTCTTCCACCCGCGAACGGTCGGAGTGTTGGCTCTACCCGTCGCTTGCCCCCTCTCGTTGTTGTCTACACTAAAACAGACCGCCTGGTGGTCGCTATTAGTGTAGCCATCGTCTACCCTCCAGTTCTTGATCAGTCCTGGGCTGGAGAACGTCACGTCGATGATCGACTCCGCACCATTTCTGCTAAATGTACTTTTGTTCCCAACGTTGGCCAGATCTAGGTTGAGCTTTGCAAAAGCCTCCAACAGGATCTGGCCCCTCTGGTTCGTGAAGCAACTTCCCCACTCAACAGCCCAAGCGTTGAAGTCGCCCGCTACCACCAACGGCGTTAGGCCCGTTAGCTCCATGGATAGGAGGTCGACCATCTGGATGAACCTTTCGGTAGACCAACGTGGCGGAGCATAGCAACTGCAGTAGAACACTCCGTTCACCTTAGCAACTACGTACCCTTCTTCTGAGGTTGAGACAACCTCCTGAACCGGGAACTTGCTCGTCGTACATATGGCCGCCAATCTGGACTTATCCGCAACCCAGTTACCGTTTCCGGGAGGGATGCGGTAGGGGTCCGATATGACGGCGATGTCCGACAACGACTCAGTGGCTGCTTGGTGTAGCAGCTGCTGAGCCGCGAAGCAATGGTTCAGGTTCAGTTGCGTCACCCTTACGCCCGTGGTTTCGCAGCCGGCTTACCGGCTGGGCACCTGGGGCCTCCCATAAAGTGTTTGGCGTCCCGTTTCCCGGAACATACCATGCACTTGGGAGACTCCCCACAGTCCTTTGCTTTATGGCCTGCACCTCCACATCGCCTGCACAGCTGGCTCCTATCGGGCCCCTTGCAGGTCCAGGACTTATGTCCGCCCTCGAAGCACCGGAAGCAAATGTCTGGTTGCTGTAGTATGCCCAGAGGACATACCGACCAGCCGACCTTCAACTTGCCCTCTTTCAGGGCCAGGTTAGCGTCCGCCGACGGTAGTCGGAAGGTAGCTACCTGGGTCCCCGCCGGACCTTTGCGGAGGCGGATTGACTCCTTAGCCACCTCCACCCCGCACTTCGCTTTAAGGGCTTGTGCAATGTCGCACCCCTCAGTGATTTCGTCCAGGTTTTTAAGCTGAAGAGTCACTTCTGAGGTGAGTGCCCGCACTTGCACCTCCTTCCCTAGGACCTTTTCGGCTACCGTTTTGTAGGTAGCCCCCTTGTTCTTGGCGTCCTTCCGGAGCTCAAGTATCATCTCGCCAGTGCGAGATCGGCGGATACTCCGCACATCCGCCCCCAGATCCTTGAGCTGGGTTTCCCCCCTCATCTTCTTCAAGACTTCTGAGTACTTCGACCCATCCGTCTTGAGTATGAGGGCATCACCCCTACTCCGCGCCTTTTTGACCTTTTTTGGTCCTCTGGCTGCTCCGCCATCATGACGCGTCGCACCTTCCCGACGCTTCCTACCCTCTACGGTAGTCCAAGGATTGCCCGTAGCCTCCACCTGTGCCTTTTCCGCGGTGGACCTTGAACCGGTTGGCGTGTGTTCCCGTGGGAGTAGCACGACCAATCGTTTCTTGGTGTTCCCGGGGGCCGTTTCCCCCGGGGACTGCCTCGTTCGCTTAGCGACCTGCCCCGTGGAGCAGACCGACGCGAACGAGGGGGCGTCTGTCTGCACCTCTTTAGATGCAGTCGCCCTCCCGGTCCTGGCCGCTTTCTCGGCCGCCTTCACCCGAGCTACGAGTTCTTCGTGCTCCTTTCTGGCTTCATCAATGGTGCTCCGAAGCAGGAGGAGGCTCTGCTTCAGGTCGCCAGCGATGTTTCGCCTGTTCGCCGAGAACTCGATTATGGCATCGAGTTGTTCAGACAGCGCCGCCACTCTTGGCCGCGTGTCCATGCACCTTTCGACGGCCTTGACTAGCAAGGGACCGTCCACCGAGATGTCTGGTGTGGACACCGACGGATTCGCCGTTTTTCCACCTCCAGACTTCGCCGCATCCGTCTCCGCCTTCTTCTGCGGAGACCGCTGGATGCCACCTCGTGCGAAGGGATTTGGTAACCCCTCCGCACCCGTCTCTTTTTGGTTCTTCGAGCTCATTTTTGTTGATTGGGTCCCCCTTCCAGCCGCTATCCTTGTCCATAGATGAGAAGTCGCTTGTATGGTCCCATGGTAATCTATGCCGAAGCAGTGAGGCCATGGGTAAGGGGGGTCGCCATAGTACC
This sequence comes from Wyeomyia smithii, assembly GCF_029784165.1. NCBI lineage: Eukaryota > Metazoa > Arthropoda > Insecta > Diptera > Culicidae > Wyeomyia > Wyeomyia smithii. The sequence goes on along the minus strand of NC_073696.1, from coordinate 175,782,444 downwards.
TTATGAGCACTATGACGCCCCCGCCCGCGTAAGTCAGGAAAGGGGCATCTTGTCCTAGGACTAGTTCCCCCCCATCTGATCCTTCTCTGCCTGATTCCCACCAGGCAATGGACGCGGAACGTACTGGAAGGCCTGCCAGGTTTTACGGGACGGAGACCCCTGCACCGGGTACCATCTCGCCGTTTCAAGCCGCTGTCACGCGACTTTACTAAGGGAGCTCGATGCAGGTGCCAGCCCTTGGTCGTGGTTCCTTAGCGTATCCGACTCGAATCCGTTTCGTTCGCTGCCAGTTGCCATAATTGGGACCTTACTGGTGTCGGCCCCAATGGACGGGGGAGTGCATTTGGTTGATGGGAGCGGCACTACTCGCTCCGTCAGAGATGCTTCCGGGTAATTGTGGCATTTACGAGGAGTCGACGGCCCAGTGTCCGACCCTCACCACCCCTAAGCAATCTCCCGCTGCTGGTCCAGGGCTGTTAGGTACTGTCAGCGGTCGCCCTCATATAACGTGACCTCGGCGGTCGCCACGCGCCGACCCGTGGTGGCATGCAGCTCTGCCAAGTGTGCTAGTATTGCCATGATGATTTGTACTGGTATTGGTGATATTTTTCAGAATGCTGCTATCGTTAAAGCAGTAATCAATACTGATGATCTTGGTACTGACTAGGTTAATGCATATATGAACTGATCGAATCACTATCATGAATCCGGTCATTCAAAAACATCATCGAATCAATAACAATTAAAAAGACATATTAGATTTGTTTAGAACATTTTGCATTTAACGCGGAGTCTGGTTTTATTCATATGCATTCATGGTTCCACGCACATAGGAGTAAATCAAGTAAAAACCTGATCGAACGTCAAAAAAGCAAAAGTTTATTAACCACGTTCTGTATAGTCTTATTTTGAAGTGTGATACCTGCTGAATCTTTTGACAGCTTATGGGCATCCAGAAGTATTGTTAACCTTTGTTACAGCTGGTTGAAATCGATAGAATTTTAGCTTTCTGTTGTTGCATTCGATGCTCCCGTACCGTTCACTTTTTTTCAAAACAATCAAGTGCAACGTAGTAATCATCAAACCAACTATGGGGATTGTCAAAGAAGGTTAGTTTAATCAATCTGTAAACTTCAAAGGCTTATAAGTAGTCTCGATATTGCCAGGGAACATTTTATTAATCACAAAAATGCTGTAAATGAGATTTTTTATATGTCATATTATATGAGGTGAGTTAAGTATCAATGAGTTTCAATGTAAACAGTCAATTGCAAATGAAAGCCTGTATGTTTATGGTCAAACTGGTGGTATCAGATCATCCGAACCGATCCGAACTCATGAGTTAAATCATTGTGAAAATCATCGAAAAATTTCAACTTTTCAGCTTCCGGCAGTGTTTTTGACTTAGTTACAAGAACATACCTCTGTTATTAATGAATGAGTGTTCTGAGACATTCTCAACAGGTTGCTTTTGAATTCGGATCCTTCGATTACGAGTTCTAGGCCAAAGTCCAAGAAAAACGGTCAAACTTTTTCGTCCGAAGCAATGCAAATGTTGCGAGTGAAATGTTCGTACACGGACAATGATGATAATACTAGTGACTCTTCAGATTCTTCTGAAGGCTCAGATTGATTAATAATCAAAATAGTGTTAAACCCGAACCTCACTGATCTGAAATACAGGTATGTTTCATTCATAAAGGTTCAGTAGAGAACAAACTACCTTTCAATCCGAACTACATCATCAGAAAAGTAACAAATCACTCAAAGGTGGGTTATTCCATGAAGTTTTTAGTCTCAACAATTTTTTATACTATATTTTCGATCCATGATACGTTTCCAGTCAAAAAAACCGTCAAAATAATTTTCATCAAGTTTGGTGTTCTAAGTGCTCCACTTTTCCACGTTACTAGCACCAGCGTCAGTAAATTCTGTTGCAACAAGGCTTGCTATTGGCTGTTTTGGTTGCTAACGGTGATTAGGGATGCACAAGCTTTTGATACGCATCGACTCGCGAAAGTAACCAGCGGTTTTTTGAACGCCCCAAAACTGATCGTTTGCTCAAAACCGAAGTCTACCGAAACAGCACGATTTTTTGTGTATTATACATATTCTGATTTCGTTCTCTGTCAATGTATTCATTACGCAACTGTTGCGTTATTCTTTTGACACGTTTGTTGTGCAAAGCCAGAGCATTTAATGTGCGTTTTGAGAGGACACATCGGTTGATGTAAGCTTTAACTTTTGCGTGCAGAGAATTAATTATTTTCAATTTTATGGCATAAATAAAGTGTAACACATTCACGGTAACACCCTGTACACTGATTGTCCGAAATTAATGCGAACGAAGCCTCTGAGCACAAGGCCACCATGAAACATCTCACTACTAAATTTTGTGGCCATAGAACGCTCAAGCTGTTGTATTTAAATATATTTAGTTTGAGAGAAATCTGAGCTGAGCGATTTATTTTCACACTCTGAAAAAATATTTAAAAATATTTAGGTTTGAAGAAAAAATAAAAACATATTATCTAAATGAGCACATTTTTTAAAAATCTGATCTTTTTTTATAAAAACTGCAAATGATTACCTAAACAATGTAACCGGTCCGATCATGAAGAAATCAAGAAAAAAAATTATATATTTTTGAAAAAATTCCACAGGGTATATTTTGTATGGAAGGACAAAATTATTTTCTACAACTTCGCCAAAGACACTATGCCAATCAAACAAACCGTTTTTACTGTAAAAATATTTCTAATTTTTGGAAATTAAAAGTATTTCTATAGCCAAAACGGTTTTTTCAAAAATTGGTATCCTGAAACTCCTCTGATGAACAAACAAACGTAGGCACCCACGAGGGTAAAAATGTTTCTAACAAAAACCTTTTACGCGTCTCCATGCATGGCCTTTTAGGAGCCGTTTAAAATAAAATAAAGTCAAAGTTTAGCAAAGATGAAATAACAAAATACACAAGTGTCAGATCTTCTCACCTTGCGAACGTCAAGTAATAAGGCACCCCCGAACGACTCCCAGAAATATTAGCGGTGAGTGTGTGTGTACATGAGCTGTCGAATACGAGCTTGATAATAACAACTACGAGAAGATCTTGTCAAACGTATCAAACCGATAACGCTCACACGGACACAGTTGATGTTTCTTGGATGCGTTGAGGGTGTTTCTACTTTATTGACAGTCACATTCAGGGAGCTGTGTGTCTTGTCATTACTACAAAGATGCTTTTAGGCAACAAAATAGGGACCATCCATTACTAATGTCACGAACTTAGAAGGGGAGGGGGTTTAGATAATTGTAACATTTTGTGGCATATGGGGAAGAAGGGCTTGAGTGTGACATCACATTTCAAATTAATAAAAAAAATACATAGCTATACCACAGAGTTCAACTTAGAACCATTCATGATACATACTTGCATTATTCAATCATAGTCCTACGATCCCTTTTTGCTTAGGTTTGCTTGAGATAAAATATGCTTAAAAAGCATAATGTTCGTTAGTTCTATTTTACTGTGTATGTTTGCTTATGAATGGCAGCGCAATTTCATTCATTTTTTAGTCTCTCTTAATCCTACAAAAATTGTGACAAAACGTGAATGAGGATGCTTGGCTATTGTAACATGAAAAAAAAAAGGAACTAATTGAATGTCTTTTAGAAATCAGCAGTGAGTTATGGGCAGTTACTGCCTTGGCTTTCTATGTCGTCGACATGCGGATCCATCAACACAATTCTTGGACTAAGGATTAAACGCCTTTTCTAGTTATCGTTTATAATCTTTTCCTTTCAGTTTTAGTGTTTTTTTCAGTGAAATTGTTCTAATTTAGAATTTTTTTCAAAATTCTTCCAATTTTTAGCAGGCTTTGTTTTGCTCATCTTTATCTTAAAGAGAAAACAGTTTACTTTCCTATTAACAACTGTGAGCTTACATTCAATGTGCATCACACCATCTGCTGTAGAGAGAGTGCAGAGTAATAGTTTCTCTGACGAAAAAACGCTCCTAATTTGACAGACCAAAAACCCAGTGAAACTCTTGTAAATTGCTCATCCGCGCACGCAAGAAAAGTGAAATAAATTGCTCGGCGATCAACTGAGCATTGCATTACCGTTCTCATCGCTCTGGGGTGTAGCAAAAACAATATAAATCGAACTTTCTGCAGAAAACGCACCCATAGTGAGTTGTGAATCTTCCTATAATATTAAATTCGAAAAAGGTTAGGATGTGGCTTCAATGTGTAAAGGAGATGCTAACGAAAAGTACTCCCTCTTAAACTGAGAGAGCAAACAAATGTTTACCCCTAACACGCGATGATTAATAGTGAAAAGAAACTCTTCGACTGAAATACTCTACGCCTAAAAGTGGATAATTACTCACTCTGTGTGAGAGAAAGTCTAGTTCTCCAAGGGGTTTGGCAGGTAGAAAAGGAAATTTAGGCAAAAATCAAGCAAACGGAAGAAGCCTGATTTTTAGTCTATTATAACCAAATAAGGGGGAGGGAGGTTTAAAAACGTGACGTAGGGAGTAGTTAAGGAATTTGTGACTGTTTGTGACAAGGGGGAGTAATCTTTTTCCAAATTTTGCGTGATATCATTAATGGATGGTCCCATAGTCTTTTTGAAAACCTTGGTTCGAGAGAAATCTGAGCTGAGCGATACTTTTAATACCACTTTTTATTTTTGAAAAAAAAAAAAACAATCAGTGCAGGATCTCACTTTTTTTTAATATCTTCAAATGAAAAATCAGTCAATTTCTTGAAAACCATCTCTGGTCAGTTTTTCTCTAACTTTTGTCATTCATTATTTTTATTCGAGCTGTTGATAGAATCTACACACTTTTACATTACACTTTTAATCCACTACACTTTTTAATTCTATCACTTTCCACTTATCATTAGCAAATACGTATTTCAGCGCTGATTTAGCGCCTTCATCAGTGCTTAGATGGACTGGCATCTAATCACTGTGATAATGTAATTTTGGATCATTATTAATTTATTGTTTAACAATAGAACAAGAAAAACGTATGAAAATAAACACGTCTATTGTTGTACCTGACTGCAATACCTCTCAATGTATTACGTTATTCGCTAATTTCCAACTAAGTTTTGCGATATGAATGAAAATTGGGTTACAAATTTGCTTATTTTTTGGAACATAATTTTTAGTCAAAATCGTACTCTATTACACTGGATGCATTCATTGATATTTTCTAAACACTTCGTTTTATCCACAGCGCTGTATCTAAATCGCAATGAAACACACTCATGGGCATAGCCAGAATTTCAAAAAGAGGGAGGGGGTGGGGCATGTTCTCCAAAATTTTAGCAGTAAAAATTGGTATTTTGAAAAATTGAAATAAATACTAGTAGTTTGTGAGCAACACTAAATTTTTTTAACACTAAACTGTAATTTAATTAACACTAAATCTACCGTAAAAAGATAGCGATAACAACGTCGTTAATCAAAAACCATCTTCCTTTTATCCTCCGCAAATCGCTCCAGCGCTAATTCAGTAAATTTTCCACGATTTTTGTTAACCATCTGCCGATGAACACTTAGCAAGCGGAGAGCACTCAACCATTGTTGACCTCAGCCAGGTTTTCACCCGACGTAATGTGCTGAACGAGAGTTCAATCGTGCATGTTGCAATTTTGATTGCTTTCTCAGTCGCAGGGAAGAAAGAACGGGCTTAAGGAAGCAGGTCTATAAGATCCCGGTCTTCCAAGTTCTTACCGTCTGTTCTCATTCTGTTGCAATGTTGATACCAGACTTCCACCTCTCCAACAAAATTGCCAACTTCGTCAAAAAATTACGAAAGCTTGAACTCTTCCAACGACATGCGTATTACGTTAGCAGGATGCAGCAAGGACAACGCGTAAAGACTGGAACGCGCAAAAAAAGGTCGACTTCAAATTGGTGTATTTCTGTTAAAAATGCATTGAAAAAACCATGAAATGTTGCATTTGGAAGTTGATTGTGTATACAATAGTTGTCAAAATTAGTTTTCACCGGTTGCTTTCCAGTTTTCAAAATGGCGTCCAAGCAAGAGGAACAGCGTGTCCAAATTTTGCTCGCGGAGCAAGAGAATCCGACGTTCTCGCACGCCAAATTGGCAAAATTACTGGATGTGGTCAAATCGACCATAACATATATTGCAAAAGTGTTCAGGGCGCGTCTGTCGACCGTCAGGAAGCCTAGAAGCGGCGGCAATCGTAATTCGGACGTGGCAGCGACGATGAAGAAAGTGGAAGCGAATTATAAGCGGAATCCTAACCTCTCCATCAGGTACGTCACTGGCAAGGTCATTGTCTCCCATATTAATGTGCAGCGGGCCAAGAAACGAGCCGGGTTGTCGACGTTTAAGGCGGTGAAGGTGGCGGACCCAGATTACGATCAAAACACCTCGGCAAAGCGGTGGTCCGGAAAACAGTAATCTGCTAACAAAGTTCGACCGTGGATGACGAAACTTATGTAAAGGTTGATTTCGAGCAGTTTCCGGGATAGGAATTTTATAACGTATCAGGAAAAGGGAAGGTGGCTTAAATTTTCAAAACCATCAAATTATCGAAATTATCGAAAAAATACCTCGTCTGGCATGCCATATGCACGTGTGGTCTAAAAAGCGGCATTTCCATCACTACACCCAACGCAAACGGGGAACATTTTATTACTTTGGGGCAATTTTTTATTACTTATTGTGTCTCATGACTGCGCATTATACACAAATAGTAATAACCGAAAAGTAACAAAAATTATGACGGCCACACGCTTGTATGTGTTTCTGCAGGAGAACATACAGCCAAGCACCGCAATGCATGTGTTAGCAAAACTTCACTCGCTGCATTTGTATTGATGCAACGATCAGATTAATTTTTGTCCTCTTCATCCACACATAATGAGAATCTCACCCGTCAACCTCAAATGTCTAATTAGAAACACTTTCGTTTCGTCCCGCAGTGTTTATTTGAAATGAAAATATGTTATACTGTCTGAACACAGTTGCCGAAGTTGCGAATATTGTTCTGGATGGGCACGAATTTTGTATTTTCAAACAGGTGCAAATGAGTTTCCATGAACCAATGAGTATGTGTTTTGGATAGCTTGCAAGAAAGCGAATGTTTTTGTTTTTCTCTAACGCAGTTTACAGATCGTGATGTCAATTGAAGACGCATTCCAAGTCTTTGAAATCATCAACGTTTGCATACTCTATGACGGTGAAAATGCTGCTTGGCAGCTCTTGTCATATTCTTTCTCTACTCCGTATGCATACAACGAGCGAACTAATACACGCTCACCGGATGAATTGGAGCTTGAAGGAACTTGTAACATGTGCAACATTTGCGACGGTGTGTGATTTTTTTTTCTTGAGATGGAAAGGGAGCAGTTTTTGACAGAAAAAATCGTGCATGTGATTGAAACGACCATTATTAGATAGTCGTACTCCCGTAACACGTGCTAAATATATGACAGTATGTGTTGTTACTTGACTGGGGAAGAATTTTATTGCCTTTTAAGTAATAGGTTTGTTACCCAAAAGGCAATTTTGCGCTATTGCTTCTAAAGTAATAAGGAAAAGTTTTGCGTGTACGAAACCGTCAATTAAGAGATCTACGTCCAGGAAACTCAGGAAAATCTGCTGCTACCATTCCTAGAGCAACATAACACGCCTGTGCTGTTCTGGTGGGACTTGGCAAGCTACCACTCTGGGAAAAGGCGATCGAGCGGTACGAACCAAACAACGTGGTTGAGGTTCCCTACGACCAAAACCCTACTAACAGCTCAGATTTCCGCCCTCTCGAACAGTATTGAGACTTGGTCACACGAAATATCAAAAAAAATTAATAAATCCATCAGAAACGAGCAGCAGAATAAATCTAGCTGGCGTTTGGCGACGAATAAGGTCGATAAGACCACTGTACAACATTTAATGAAAGAGGTTACGCGGAAGGCACGCCAGTTTGGATTTGACAAACCAAAATATTAAACGTACATTTTTTCCTTTAAATATGTGAGTTGAACTACCAAAATAAACATAGGAAGTTTTTTGTAGTATGAATTTTGACTGAAAGAAACGATTTTTTTGTCGACCAATTTTTGCGCGTTCCAGTCTTTAGACAGGTGCACTATCTTCACCGAACCGTGCTTCCAGTGAGGTTATTAGAGAATCAAGGTAAGGAATTGTCACAGTTGGGTTCCAATACTCCAAGCTAGTTAATGCCGGGGGGTTAGTCCGGTATTTCTGCCGCTGCAACGTCCTTAAAGGATCAACTGAAAAACCTGTGCAACTCCGCGCGACATAGGGCAAGCATTTTAATCCATTATTTTTTATCTGGCGGATACTTTACACAGATGTTTTAATGGGCTAAAAATGTCGTTTTGTGCTAACGTATGCGTCAAAAAAACGGAGTTTTTCGGATGGTGGTAAAAGAATAACTAAGACAGATAATTAGGTGTGATAAATTTCCTATGGAAGGTAATTATGCTAGCTTACTTACAGAAAGAATCTACGATCTTGCGTGCGGAGTTCCGGCAGTTAACCGGAACGTTTGCCATGGCGGACAAAAACATGCGTGTGGGCATGTTTTGCCTTTCTCCTAGAAAGGTATAGCAATCACTGGAAAAACCAAAGGTATAAAAGTGGTCCCAATGGCCGAATGTCATATACCACTCGACCTCTTTCGATGAACTGAGCATTTTCTGTATGTATGTATGTATGTGTGTGTGTGTGTGTATGTGCAACTTTTTTTTCTCACTCACTTTTCTCAGAGATGGCTGGACCGATTTTCATAAAATTAATTGCAAATGAAAGGTCTAGTTGCGCCATAGGTTGCTATTGAATTTCATTGTAATCGGATTTTTAGTTCAGAGGTTATGTATCAAAATGTAAAAGTCACGAAACATCAATATCTCAGAAACCACAAAACCGATTTCAATAAAACTGGTTTCAAATGATCGGGCTGTCTCCAGAACCCTTAACTTTTAAATTTCGTTATGATTGAACATATGGTTCAAAAGTTATGTAAAGAAAAGTTATCCTGAGGTTGTTTAAACTCACTCATTTTTCTCAGAGATGGCTGAACCGATTTTCACAAAATGAATGTCAAATGAAAGGTCTAGTTGCCCCATAGGTTGCTATTGAATTTCACTGCAATCGGATTGTAATTTTGTCCGTTGTTCATAAAAATGTGAAATCACATAAAGAAAGTAAACATATTGACTTTCGTTTAACGATCACTGGCTAATTAAAAGGTAGAAAAGTGATCCAAATGGCCGAATGTCATATACTAGTTGACTCAGTTCGACGAATCGAGCATTTTCTGCATGTATGCATGTATAGGTGTATATGTTTGTGTGTGGGTGTGTACGTGTGTATGTGCACCTTTTATTCGCACTCACTTTTCTCAGAAATGGTCTGACCGATTCTTTCTACCTTAGTGTCAAATGATGGGTCCGTTTAGGTTGCTATTGAATTTCATTGTAATTAAACTTTTAGTTTTGGCGCTGCGTCAGAATGTAAAAATCGCTCTTATATCTCAGAAGCTATAACCTAGTTGAATTCAAATTAATGGGCTTTTAAACCCTTAAACAATGAATTACATAATGTTAAACATGTGGTTTGAAAGTTATAAAAAGAAACGTAACCCGCAGACTGTTTAAAACTATAGCTACGATCAAAATATGTGGCCTCAACATCATTTAAATTTGATATTGTACTATTTCAATGTTTGCGGCCTTGCTCGGGATTGAAGTTGAAATTAAAAATCATTTCTATCATTTCACTTTTTGCCTTTCTCCTAGAAAGGTATAGCAATCACTGCAAAAAATAAAGGTATAAAAGTGCTCAAAAGGGCCAAATGTCGTATATCACTCGACTCAGTTCGACGAGCTGAGCATTTTCTGAATGTGTGTGTGTGTAACGCTCTCCCAATCTCACTCGATTTTCTCAGAGATGGCTGGACCGATTTCAACGAAATTAATTGCAAATGAAAGGTCTAGTTGCCCTATAAGACCCTATTTAATTTTATTGTAATCTGATTTCTAGTTTAGAGGTTATGTATCAAAATGTAAAAATCACGAAACATCAATATCTCAGAAACTACACAACTGATTTGAACCAAATTGGTTTCAAATGAACGGGCTACCTAAAAAACCCTTAACTTTTGAATTTTATGAAGATTGAACATGTGGTTCAGAAGTTATGGAAAGAAACGTGTTCTGGAGACTATTCAATCTCACTCATGTTTCTCAGAGATGGCTGGACCGATTTTCATAAAATCAGTGTCATATGGAAGGTCTTGTTGCCCCATAAGACCCTAATGATTTTTTTTTTTTGCAAACGGATTATTACTTTGCCTGTTATGTTTAAAAATGTGAAATCGAGCTATGAAAAGAAACATATTCCGAAGACTACTTGGACTCACTCACTTTTCTCAGAGATGGTTGACCCGATTTCCATAGAATCAGTATCAAATGAAAGGTCTAGCTGCCTCATAACACCCTATTGAATTTTGCTGTAATCGGACTGTAACTTCGTCTGTAATGTATCGTAATGTGAAAATCACGAAACTCCATTATCTTAGAAACTACACAACCGATTTGAACAATATTGATATCAGATGAACGGGCTAGTTAAGGGTTAACTGATGAACTATGATTGAACACGTGGTTTCAAAGTTTGGCTGCCCTATACGTTCCCATTTCATTTGATTCTAATCGAACTAAGCAACCGTTATGTATAAAATTGTTATTAAAACAAGAAAAGTCTATTATCTCAAAGATTACACGACTTATTTGAACATAACTAGTGTCCTACAAACGAGTCATCTCTCAAACTTACAAATAACGAACTTTATAACAATTTGATACGTGGTTCAAAAGTTTTGGAAAAAAAAATTCAAAGACTATTCAACACTACACCTGCTTTGAGCAATATAAATGGCCTCAACATGATTTTAATGTGGTATCGTACAATCTGAACGTTCCCGGTATCGCTCGTGATTAAATTGTTCGAAATTAAGAGTCACTTCTTTTATTTCGCTATTTCTTAAACATTAACATTACGTCAAATTTCATATTTTATACTTTAATAACAACATCAATATTTTAGAACCCAAAGAATGAATACGCCTTTATTGGATTTAAGCATTCATGTAAATATATTTTTACAAATAATAAGTTTGAATGAGAAAGGTTGAGTCTGACCGCTAGGTGGATTAATTTAGGTTTTTTCATTCTATTTTTGTTTTATTTATCAATTCCTCCTCGAATTTCGCGACAAAATTGTTGGAGTAGATCTTACGCTTCAGGCCTTCCAGAAATCCTCGATGTGACGCAACTTGGGGACGTTGGGCGGGTTTACCAACTTGGGTACCACATCGACATTTAGCCGTTCTATCTCCTCAAACAATCGCCTCGAATAGTTAACCGACTTCAGATCCGGTCAAAACACCGTGTCAGCCGGTCAGGGAAAAGAAAAGCAGCTTTGACATCCCCTTCTCGCAGATTGTCAGCCACAGCAGCACCGTCTTGGGGAACTTGGTGTGTGGAAGAAATTTTACCTTACTTCTCTCGTAGGGCAAGTAAAATACAACGTGCCCTACCAGTCGTTGCCATCCAGAGTGAGACAGGTCTCGTCGTCCATCACCACCACCACGTCGTGAACTGCCGGGAAAATCGATTTGACCATCCTATTCAGGCGCTGCCGCTGCGTCATTGCTTACAGCTCCGAGACTAGTGAACGGGACAGCTTCCTAACATGTATGTCCATGTTCGCCAAGCACTGTTTGGTCGGTTGCACCGACCTCCAGGCCAACCGCACGCAGCGATGTAACCACTTTTCCCTCGGTCTTCCTTCTCAGCATCCTTCTGAGCTTCTTGTCGCTCAGGGTCGTCGGCCGTCCGGAACTGGGCTTTCTTTTAATGCTCTGATTGTTGTCCAATAGTGCCAAGATGTTGTAGATGCCGGAACGAACGTATTCGGTGTCCACGAACTGCCGCACGATGTCTGTTTTCGACGCGGCGTGAGTACCGTTATTTGAACGAGCAAATCAATTTTTTTTCTGATGACTTATCGGTTAATATGATTGATGCTACATGCGGAGTTTTGTCAGTGCGTGTGAAGGTAAACCCATGAAAATTTGGCAATTTTTGTCCATTTATTAGCGCAAACGTTATTAAAGTTATTGAAAACAAAATTATGCACCAATGTCAACAATTAGGGGGGGGGGGGCAACGGCCCCCCTGGCTACGCCCATGAACACACTCATAAATACAAAAACATATTCGTGTGTGTGTTAAGAGAGATTAGCTGTTCTGCTAAGGAAATTTTGCTTTATTTTGCTTTATTGATATGAAGTTTTTTGACATATCATCGGTACACACAAACACATCGCCTGAATTCAACCAGCACAAACAAGAAGGAAGACAAAAATTATAAATATCTCTGTGAAAGTCAGATAGAGTAAATTAAAAATTATCGAATGATGATTCCGTTTAAATGTATTTATTATATACATCATTAAACGTGTTGTAATGCCGTCCTGTAAGTGGGTAGCATTTCACTGTGTCACAACACGAAGCTGGATCGTCATTGTTTGTTCTGCGGAGACGCTCGATTAATCCTACTATCGGCCGTGAGGTCGTGACTTAGACGTTCGGTGAAGTATTCACTTTAGAATTTTTATCATTATTATTAATAGTATTATTATTATTGTTATTATTATAATTATTATTACTATTATTATTATTAGTATTATTATTATTATTATTATTATTATTATTATTATTATTATTATTATTATTATTATTATTATTATTATTATTATTACTATTGTTATTAGTATTAGTATTACTGCCTTTTTTCTTATTTTGATCCATTGTAGTTTGAAAAATTGTTTTTAAAATTTAATAGCAACTACTTGACCCCCCCACACATTCGAATATTTATCGTTTGTGTGCGGTAGAGCGTAACGCTCCCGCAAAATGGACGACATGCAGGTGCAACTATTCCTGGATGTGGAAACAACTGGGGAAGAGATTGAGATCTCCCCCATCAATTCCCCTCTACCTTCCCCGCTACCTAGCCCCGTACCAAGGGTACCGGCAACACGGGTGAAAGCTTACCCAGATGCTTCGAAAGGTCCGTTCGTAGTTTACTTCAGGCCCATAAAGAAGCCTCTAAATATAATTCAAATCGGCAAGGACCTGGCAAATCAGTTTTCGGACGTAACCGAAATTACAAAGGTTAGACCGAACAAACTGCGAGTTGTTGTGAGTAGCTTGAAGCAAGCAAACGCAATTGCTAGCTACGAGCTCTTCACGAGAGGGTACCGCGTGTACATCCCTGCCAAGGACGTGGAGATCGACGGTGTGGTTACCGAAGGAAGCCTCACGGTCGATGACATTTTGCGTCACGGGGTTGGCTGCTTCAAGAACCCCCTGATTCAAGATGTAAAGATACTGGATGTCAAGCAATTGCATTCAGTATCCATCGAAGAAGGGAAGAAGAAATTCTTCCCTTCGGATTCCTTCCGTGTAACATTCGCCGGATCCGCACTGCCGAACTACATCTCTTTGGACAGGGTTCGTCTGCCTGTACGCCTGTTCGTACCGCGGGTCATGCATTGCCAAAACTGCAAGCAGTTAGGTCATACAGCCACCTACTGCTGCAACAAGGCACGCTGCAGCAAGTGCGGAGGCAATCATGCTGAGACCGCTTGCAGTGAGGATACTGAAAAGTGTCTTTACTGCGAGGGAACTCGGCATGACCTTTCGGCGTGTCCCGCGTACAAACAGCGCGAGAAAAAAATTAAGCGTTCCCTCAAGGAACGATCAAAGCGCTCTTTCGCAGAAATGCTGAAGAGTGCTGAGCCACCCTCGACAGGAAACATCTTTTCCTTTTTGCCAACCGATGAGGGTACATCTGACGATCCCGTCGAAGGGTGTTCTTATGCCATGCCAGAAGGATCTAGGAAGAGGAGAATGATCAACTCTCCTAATCTTTCTCGCAAAGGTCGCAAGATAACCCCTAGCGGAATGACCAATAAGCCAACACAAAAAGGAAGCGGTGAAGAAAAACCGAAGCAAGTACCTCCCGGTTTTAATTTTAAATCAAACCAGGAGTACCCACCGCTTCCTGGGGCACCAAAAACCCCTCGTGCACCCATTTCTCGATCAGAAGATAAAAAAGAAACAGGGTTCATAAAATTTTCTGATATTGTGGACTGGATATTTAAAATATTCAACATACCAGATCCCCTACAAAATATTCTTCTTGCCCTTCTTCCTACAGTGAAAACCTTTTTGATGCAACTAGCAGCAACTTGGCCCCTCATTTCAGCTATCATATCTTTCGATGACTAATACGGCGAAAGAGGTTAGGAATTTTATCACTGTATTACAGTGGAATTGCAGAAGTATCATCCCCAAATTCGATCTATTTTCTCATTTAATAAATACATACAATTGTGACGCATTTGCGCTCTGCGAAACCTTTCTCAATTCAAACGATCAACTCAATTTCCATGATTTCAACATTATTCGTCGAGATCGAGACTCACACGGTGGAGGGGTACTTTTAGGGATTAAAAAGTGCTATTCCTTCTTCCGAATCGACCTCCCCTCGATCTCGAATATTGAAGTCGTTGCCATTCAAACGAATATGAATGGAAAAGACCTATGCCTTGTTTCGTTATATATGCCTCCATCCGCGCGGATTGAACAGAAGCATCTCACTGATATAGCAGAGTTGCTTCCCGCGCCTTTTTTGATATTGGGAGATTTTAATTCTCACTGTTCGCTATGGGGGTCGCTGTACGACGACAACCGATCTTCTTTAATCTGTAACTTGATCGACGACTTCAATATGACAGTTTTGAACACTGGGGAAGCGACACGTGTACCTAATCCTCCAGCACGTGAAAGCGTGCTTGACCTATCCCTTTGCTCGACATCACTTGCGTTAGATTGCCGGTGGAAAGTAATCAACGATCCCCACGGTAGTGATCATCTTCCAATCGTTATATCAATTGCTAATGGTTCAACTCCCTCGAACCCAATCAATATTTCCTACGACCTTACACGTAATATTGATTGGAAGTGTTATGAGTCTATTATAGCGCAATCTATCGAGACTCACGAGGAACTTCCTCCGGAGGAAGAATACGCGTTCTTAGCTGGCTTGATAATCGACGCCGCGACTCAAGCTCAGACGAAACCGATACCCGGGGTAACGATTAGACAGCGCCCTCCCAACAAATGGTGGGACAAAGAGTGCTCTGAGCTGTACGCGCGAAGGTCCGCGGCGTATAAGGACTACCGGGAGTACGGCACTGTCAACCTGCTTCGAAAGTACGAGGCACTGGGCAGGCAGATGAAGAGCTTAGTAAAGGCGAAAAAACGCGGGTACTGGCGGCGGTTCGTAAACGTGTTGTCCAGGGAAACAGCGATGAGCACTCTTTGGGATACCGCCAGGCGCATGCGGAACCGTGACGTTTCGAATGAAAGCGAGGAGTATTCAGATCGCTGGATACTCGATTTTGCCAAAAAGGTCTGTCCAGACTCTGTACCGGAACAGAAAACCTTTCGCGACGCGTTATTAGTAACTACGGAAGAGCCTCCATTTTCGATGTTGGAATTTTCAATGGCTCTCCTGTCGTGCAACAATAAGGCTCCAGGGTTAGATAGAATAAAATTCAACCTGTTGAAGAATCTACCCGACTCTGCAAAAAAACGCTTGTTGAATTTGTTCAACAAGTTTCTTGAGCTAAATATTGTTCCGCATGACTGGAGGGAGGTAAAAGTCATTGCTATTCGGAAACCCGGGAAACCTGCCTCTGATCACAATTCATATAGGCCGATTGCGATGCTCTCTTGCCTCCGGAAATTAATGGAGAAAATGATCCTCTCACGGTTAGACAAATGGGTCGAAACAAACGGGTTACTTTCAGATACTCAATTTGGCTTTCGCCGGGGCAAAGGGACGAACGATTGCCTAGCGTTGCTTTCTACTGAAATTCAACTAGCCTTTGCTCGAAAAGAGCAAATGGCTTCTGCGTTCATGGATATTAAGGGGGCTTTTGACTCTGTCTCTGTAGAAGTTTTAAGCGCGAAACTTCATTCGCAGGGACTTTCACCAAATTTGAATAACTTTTTGCTCAATTTGTTGTCAGAAAAGCATATGTATTTCTCACATGGCGATTCGACAACTTCCCGAATTAGTTACATGGGCCTCCCCCAGGGCTCATGTTTAAGTCCTCTCTTATATAATTTTCACGTCAATGACATCGATGAATGTCTTGCAAATTCATGCACGCTAAGGCAACTTGCAGACGATAGCGTTGTATCCATTACTGGTGGCAAGGCTAGCGATCTGCAAGGACCATTGCAAGATACCTTAGACAATTTGTCTGAATGGGCTCTTAAGCTGGGTATCGAATTCTCTCCGGAGAAAACTGAGCTGGTCGTTTTTTCTAGGAAGCATAACCCAGCTCAGCTGCAGCTCCTACTAACGGGTAAAACGATCTCTCAGGTTTTAGTCGCTAAATATCTCGGGGTCTGGTTCGACTCCAAATGCACCTGGGCTTGTCATATTAGGTATCTGACACAAAAATGCCAACAGAGGATTAATTTTCTTCGTACGATTACCGGAACTTGGTGGGGTGCTCACCAAGGAGACCTTCTAAGGTTATACCAAACAACGATATTGTCAGTTCTTGAGTACGGCTGTTTCTGCTTTCGCTCCGCCGCGAACACGCACATTATCAAATTAGAGAGAATACAATATCGTTGTTTGCGTATTGCCTTGGGTTGCATGCAGTCGACCCATACGATGAGTCTTGAAGTGTTAGCGGGTATTCTTCCGTTGAAACATCGTTTTTGGAATCTCTCTTACCGGTTGCTAATTCGATGCACAGTTATGAACCCATTAGTAATTGAAAATTTCGAGAGGTTGGTCGACCTTCAATCTCAATCCAGATTTATGACTTTATATTTTGACTATATGGCTCAAGAAATTAATCCTTCTTCATACGATTCCTCCAATGTCGCACTTTTAGATACTTCTGATAATGCTATATTCTTCGACACCACCATGAAACAAGACATTTCTGGTATCCCGGATCAATTGCGACCCCAAGAGATCCCTAAGATTTTTTCCAATAAGTTTAAACATGTTAGTTATGATAAAAGGTTTTTCACTGACGGATCTAATCTAGATGAGTCCACTGGCTTCGGTGTTTTCCACGAAAATTTTACCGCCTCCTACAAACTTGATGCTCCTGCTTCCGTGTACGTCGCAGAACTTGCTGCTATTCAGTACTCTCTTGGAATCATCGAAACCCTACCCATAGACCACTACTTCATCTTCACAGATAGTCTCAGTGCCATTGAGGCTCTGCGATCAATGAAGCCTGTGAAGCACACCCCGTATTTCCTGGGGAAAATACGGCGGTTTTTAAGTGCTTTAACAGATAAAAATTACCGGGTTACCTTAGCGTGGGTCCCTTCTCATTGCTCGATTCCGGGTAACGAAAAAGCTGACTCTTTAGCTAAGGTGGGTGCTATTGACGGCGATATTTATGAAAGACCAATTGCTTATGATGAATTTTATAGCATTTTGCGTCAGAGAACACTCAACAGTTGGCAATCATCATGGAGCTCAGATGAACTGGGACGGTGGCTACATTCCATTTTTCCTAAGGTATCGACGAAAGCATGGTTCAAGGGGTTGGATGTAGGTCGGGACTTCATTCGCGTGATGTCCAGACTTATGTCCAATCACTATACGTTAAACACGCATCTCTTTCGTATAGGGCTTGTAGACAGTAATCACTGCGTTTGTGACGATGGCTACCATGACATCGAGCATGTTGTTTGGTCGTGTACCGAATACTGTGGTGTTAGGTCTGAGCTTATATATTCCCTTCGGGCCCGAGGAAAACAACCGAACGTACCCGTTAGAGACATTCTGGGAAGCGGTGATCTCCAGTACATGACACAGCTATACGTGTTCATAAAACACGCTGGTATTTAAATATGAAACTCTTCTATCTATTTGTTAAATTACCATTCCCGCTACACGCTGAAAGAAGATGATACACTAAGCTGGAGACACCCAAACGAAGACTCGGCATCTTCATGTTCACGCAGACACCTCAGTCCAAACTGCTCAAATAGAACATCACTGCTTAGCCATGTACAAATAAATAAATCGTATAACTCAATATAGTTAAAATCAAAATTGTAACTCCCCTCCTCTCACCTTAAATCCCCACTAGCTCGTAGTCGGTCGCGAGAATAGAGAAAAGGCCTCCCTCTTTTCCCTGCTAATTTAGAATTTAAAAAAAAATGTACTTGGCTCAGTTAAACATAAATTGTATCGTGCCGTGTCAAATAAACTATTTAAAAACTAAAGTGGGTAGCATTTATTTGTCTCACATTGATTTGTGAATATTGTGACATGTTTTTTATAGAAATACCGGTTTTCTCTCTTTCCCAACGAAAAAAATATCGGTCGGTTTTTTTGGTTTTGGTGTTACCGGTCAAACCATTCTAGTTATAAGCTAATGCACTAATGATTACCGAAGTGAGTACTTTTTCGAATATAATATTGGCATCGTTTGCTATTCAAAGGATGGTATTGAAAGTTTGAAACCTTAACTGACGTTTGATTGCAACTATGGAGCCTATTAAGGGATATTCCTCAAATTCTGGCACGTGAAATTTATTTTCGGAGCTGATGCGAAACAACCAGGAATCACGTATTTCCTGGCAGAAAACAAACACCGCAATTGTTGCTTTTAGTTCGCCAGTAAATTCCAACCAAATTAGTCACGCAAAGAAGTGTAATATCATGAATTCCACCCAATAGGCATGTAATAATAAAATTTCTATTAGCCTCGTAGATAGCACGTTTCGGGTGAACCTTGACTTTTATTGAGCCACTCTTTCACGAAGTTCTAGTGTGATCACAACAAAGAAACGCAGAAAAAAGGAATGAATTCTGAAAGGAACAAAGCCATAAAATGTGAAGGAAATCTCTTCTTGCTTCTTATATATAAATTGATTTTACGTGACGAGTTCAATGGAGCACGGCGAGTGTATGTACAATTTGTAGTACCCATGGTACGAATCAGTAGCGATGTGGGAGATTCTTTCTACGTAAATACTTTGAATCGGGAGAACATGCGGCATTGGTTCCAAAAGCTTTTCATCGTTCCGTATACATACTGTGACTTTGAATGGAGCGGAAACGTGCGTTTTCAACCGTGAAACAAACGAACCGTCAGTCTCCACCAACTCACAGCCTGTAGTTCGTAAGAAAGTTGTGTTTTCGGTTTCCGCAAGACTGAATTTGATTTTACCTTCGGAACGTGATGATAAATTTACTATCAAAAAATCGTTACGGGCTGGTATGAACGAACTTTGGCGCAATAGCGCGAACCCTCAGTAGGTACCCAGCTGTTGAAATCAAAGCTGAGCCGGAATAGAAACATGACTTTTGAAAAGTGCTGAGGGATTACATCCGAGAGCCGAGCCAAGCGACCTTCGGCACGTACGACGGATTCCGTTTCCCAGCAGGCTGATGTATGCAGTACTGTTGTTCGTTACGAAGGTCCTATTTTTGTGTTGGGACATCACGGGGAAAAATGTATACATTTTATGATACTAGGGCGCGCTCACTTCAAAAGAAATGCACAACGGATTGCTCTCTAAAGCTATGAAGAGGCGGTCTCAAACGTTCATATTAAGGTTTTCAAAAAGCATTCTGAGTGAGATTCAATCACACCAAATCTAATTTGTTAGAAAATTTTCATACATCTACACGACCAGAAAATTGACAGCCATGTTTGTTTAAAATTCTTTTCGTCAGTAAATAAACCGATTCATTGCAAATTGGTCTAAGCTTCTGGAATGAAACGTTTGAAAGTAGCGAATGAACGTAACAAAACGGAAAACAAGTTAAGCCTCTTCGGAGTATTTAGCTAGATTAGGAAATACGATACAGACTGCTCAGGCTTGGTTCTACTTCAAACATCCAAGAGGCGCCTGGATTGTGCAGGTGATTTGGGCAGTCCCTTTTCGTATATTCTTTCACATCAAAACAGCAGGGACACAGGCATTTTGGTTATTGAGCAAAGAATACACCATAGATGAGGAAAAAAAAAAACAAAGAATACACCGTCTTTAATATTTACTGCACTGGAGAGTGATTTGGAAGAATTCCTATCAAAGAAGTCAAATTCGTTAGTTCGACCCCTGTTGTTGAAAGAAAATTAATCAGTTTATGACGGTTGACCCATGTCAAGAATTATAAAATTTGGCGGGACAGTTGTTTGCGTGACTATGTGATAAAAATAAACGGTGTTAAACAGCTCGAATAGTTTTTTTTTTATCATAACGAATATATAATATTAATAGCTTCTCATTCATTAGGAACGTCAACTTTAAATTTTTTTGATTTATTCAATAGGCTTTCGCAATCTTAATTCAGGTTTGTAATCGAATTGATGAATACCAAAGAAGTCAATTAACTTCATTAATTTGCATACCGGACTCCACTCGGTCGGATCAGTTTTATCTAATTATCATCCACCCGGACAGCTTCTCTTTACGGTCTCACACCTCCGCCTGCCGGTCGCTCAAATAACGGAATCAGCGGAGGAAGCATAGCGAATCCGGTCACCCATCGATCAATCCACCAGCAGGGACAGAGTGTGTCTAGGGTTTATCTCAATCAAGCCGGATATGGAAAAGTGTGTGGCTTTTTTTGTGCGATCGTGTGCGAATCAAATCTTGAGCCGGTTTAGCTAATGGTTACAAAATGCGCTGGCCCAAACCCAACATCACTTATGTCACTTTCGAAATCAGCGAGCATTTTTCACACTTCATATCACACGAACGCGCTTCATCTTCACCACATAAACCGCCAACCAGTTTACGTTCACTGGCTGAATCCGATCCCTCACATGATTGATTCCCTTAAGTTGCTGTTGTTGATCCAGCAGCACTCCAACCTGTGAGACCCACGCCAAGTCGGGACGTGTTAATAAAATTCATTCCGGAAGGTTGCGGTTCGATGGTTTAGCCCACCGCTGGCAGCGTGAGAGGAAAACCACTGAACGGTGTCCGGAGGCTGGTCGAAAGACCCTGTGGATATTTATGCCAATAGGTTGTTTTGGATTCGTTCACCACCCACACATGGTCTGGTTGTAACATGCATTGGTTCGAAGTTGACTGGAGACTGGTATCGTTTTCTGTCCAGTTTTTGAGAAAGGTTTACGTCATAATCATGTTACATACATGTGAACCAGTGGTGCGAACTGTAAGTCGTCAGACTTTGCAAGCTTATATTGACTTACAGGACAATTGCGATACTGGTTGTGTGTATATTGATTTTGATGTTAATTAATCAATATATCAATCCTTGTAATGCTGAAAGTTCCATTCGAATATAACACAATTTGTTTTCGATTAATTACTCACAGTGGGCTGCGCGCCAGATTTTTGTTTAGAAAGAGTGGAGTTCTAAATATATTTTTCTGAGACTGCAAATAATTATTGATACTTTATCAGTTGTTCGGATCGAATCCAACCGAAAATATTGATAAATTTCACAGAAATTATCACAAATTAGATTGAAACGCTATTATAAATTAAACTGCTCAGGTATTTATCAATCATACAGAGGGGGTTTGAATTCCCGAACCCGCTATTTGTAGGCCTCAAATACCTGAAAACAGGCTAATCGGTAAAAAATAAACATGCAGTGCGATGTTGATCGTTTTTCGATTAGAAGTCTGCCACTACTAGCTGCAATACAATAACCGTATTTCATGTTTTTATTCGGCCGATTTATTTACTCTCCGTATGAGTAGAACACGATTTTATGAAATCAAATAGTATGGTCAACTATGCTCAATGATGCTAGCCATTGCTGACCGTTTTCAATTTCTACCTTAGTAGTGACAATAATTAATGTTTATAATTATGAAAGCAACCAAAATCAACAATTGAACTGTTACTGTTCCGAATATAGAATCTTTTACCCTAAACAGAGTTTACGCACTGCATTCATAGTAGACGTCTATGCTTCGAGTGCACGTCGTTCTGTTGTCTAGCATCGAATGCACATAATTCAATATTATTTACACAGAGTGTGAGTGCTGAAAGCACTCTTTCTGATTTATCTTGACAGAAAATCTCCCCAGAGAGACACTGATTCTGGTTTGGAATGGCTTTTATTATCCCTCGATAGGTTACACAGCGAGCCAGTCTGTGGCAGCTAAGCTATACTTAGTGCCAGACGAAAGAATAACGACAACTTTAAAAGCGTATCAAGGTAAGCCAGAAACGAAGGTGCGAAAAACTGCGGCGATTTCTAGCTAGATCAACAAGATCAACGTGCTCAGATTGTTAGAACGTGTTCAGTGTGCTGACTTGAGCCAAGATTTTTTTTTCTACTCACTGGTTACTGGCTTACCCAGTGTAATGAATCGAAACAAACCACGAAGCCGGTTTCATGTTCAAATATTTGAAGTTGCTCCCTGTCCGCTATCGCCTGCGCAATACCCAACCAGTAAATAAATGTACAATGAACTCCTTACTGCATAACCCGCTTTGGAAACGTGAATTTCACAGGCTACTAAAACAAGTAGAACAAAAAAGTTCAAAAAGCAAATAAAAACAATAATATTTATTTCGTACATGCTTCTGCGGTGGCCAATGACACTGTTTCCCCCGCGGAAATTAATACCCTTTGGTTTGGCGGAAAAGAAGACAAAGATGTGCCGGTAAATAGCCTGCAATCTGAGTCCAACGACAGTCACCACCATTGACTGACTGACTGACTGAATGCATTCCTGCCACAACGAAGAACAGTGCACCAGATCGGGGTGTGCGACTCGGATTGAGTTGTGTAGAGGCAATAATATGGTAATTGTAGGAAATGTAAATATGAGTTTGTTTTTATTGCATTAAGCTACGACTCGGTTGTATTGTATTGTATTGCGTCTAGGTCCTAGGACAAACGAGAAATTACCGTGCGGAACGGTAAATGCAAGGTGAGGCAAATGTGATTCCATTTTATTTATAACCATAAAATGTACTGCTGTAGTGTAGCTCTCCTCTTTTTGGGGCTTGTTCCAAGCCATTGGGTTTCAACAATGGATTCGGACTTTCCTTGCGCCCGCAGAGGACACAGTATTGCAGAAAGTAAGGCCAGCGCGAGTCGCGTTCTGCATAAGGAAATTGTTGGCCAGAATGTCACACCAATTAGTGCAGCAATTTACTTCCCATAGAGTCTTACGAAATGTAGTGTGCTTCGTTTTCGTTGCAGTGTTTTTCTGGAAGACTTGGTACGCCCGGTCATTTCATTTTATTATAGCGATAAAGATCTGAAACTTGGAGGCAATTTCAACAATAGCATGTTTGATCGCACATAGAGTTAGATTTTTGGTATTGAAAAATCACTTTGGTGATTGATATTTTAACCCTCTAGTGCTCAATGCCGCCATTTGGCGGGCTACAATCGAAGTTTTGAAAAGCTTTAATAAATACTTAAAAAGTGTTTATAATGATTCATAGTGATTTTATCGAAGCCCGTCTAGAAATTAACTTGGGCACTAGAGGGTTAAATCGAAACAAGAACGTGTACAATAGTAATATATTGTCATACTATTTTCCATCCTAGAAACTAAGACTTCATACAGTGTTTGACCAAGTAACACTAACTATCATATATATATTTTCAAAGGTTCCACTAAAAAGCAAAGCAAAGCCTTGGTGCTACATCCCGATTCGGAACTCGACCTTTTGTTTTATTTACACAGACTTCGCAGCCAACTGTAAAGTGTACAGGACAGTGGCGGGGCTAGCGCTACGATCCTATTGACACTAACAGTTTTTCCCGAGCCGAGACTCGAACCTACAACGACTGGCTTGTTAGACCAGCATCGTACCTCGAGACCAGCTGGGAGGGTTTAGATCCACTGCTAATGTTAATTTATATATTTATTTCAAATATACAGAACAAGCGGCCCTCATCAAGCGATGTGTTTTATAGGTACTCTTGAAACACACAGCCATTCTTCAGTTCATTCACTTAATATCTATTGTTCTCAAAATAGGAACAGTAGCGCTGGTGACATAAAAGCTTGCTAGTATTAACGAAGTATAAATCGAATCAACCAAACAAACTAAAACTACATACTACCGAAATTAGTAATGATCTGCTTCTCATTCTCAATTTGAATTGTCCCGCGAAATTAAGATAAAGGCGTCGACAAATTCCACAGCTGATTATAAAATTAGGAATTAAACAGTAAGGTTACTCGTATCGGGAACAGAAACGTGTCTGTGCAACGACAGGGAGGGGAACCTGATTACCGATAGATCACAGGTGGTCAGGCGTTGGGATCAACATTTTAGTGTGCTGTTGAACGACGAGGAGGACAGAGGCGTCTAAAGTAGCAAGGTTGATGTTGAGAATGATGGATAAGCTGTGGACCCACCAACCATGGACGAATTGAAGAAAGCAGTTAAAGAGCTGAAGAACTGCGGGGCAGCTGAGAAGAGCGGCATTCCCACCGAGCTTTGCAAAGCCGGAGCAAACAGCTGTTTCGTGCCATTCATCGGATCATGTTGAAACTGTGAGCTGGTTGGAGGGTCTCATATACCCGATCTACAAAAAAGCCACTTCTCAATACCGTGTACAAATTTCTCTCCCGCATCCTGTTCCATCGACTGAGGCCGTTGCAGGAAGCTTTTGTTGGCGAATAGCACTGTGGTTTTCAAGGGGCACCCTCCACCACTGGCCAAATGTTTCCTTGCAACAAATCTAAAGATATAAAAATGCAGCTCTGTCTGTCTGTCTGTATGCTTGAAAACTACTGAACCGATCGACGAGAAATTTTATATATAGGGGTTTGAGAGGCCGAGAAAGGAGACTAACTTCCCCTCTTCTGGAACGGAAGGGTCTCATATAAATGAAACACAAATTTCTGCACGAAAACTAACTAAGTAAATGAAACCAAACTTGGCATGCGGATGTTTTTAGAGATAACAAATATGTCAATAATGGTTCGACGCCCCTTCCACTTCTGGAAGGAAGGGGTCCCATACAAATAAAACACAAATCCTTTGCATTTCTCGAGTACTTACCAAATGAATAGAACAAAATTTGGAAGGTAATTTTTTTAATGAACAAATATGTTCATAATGTTTTGACACCCCTCTTTTTGTAAGAGAAGGGTTCCATACAAATGAAACACAATAAATCTGGAGAACCAATCAAGCCAATACCAAAACTAAATTTGGCATGTGAATGTTTTTAGTGATAACAAATACTTCATATACTTCATTGTCGAGCTTCATAGCCGCAAGGTTACAGAGTCCACTTTGACAAGCGAATGGTGATAGGTTCGAATCTTAGTAGAACCAAACCATTCGTTCGCAAAAAGGACTTTAAGTATGGGTTTATTCTCAGGCTCTTCCACACAAAATCTTCTCTCTAATAACCTCTCGTCTAAAGCTTCGATAATATCATAGACTATAGCACGTCTACGCCGTTAGAGTGAAAGCTTGCAGGAGGATATGATAGAATCGATAAGGAAGAAAGTAGGTTACTAAATCTGAATGAGAAGACAAAAAGTACAATAAAGAAGGTAGTAGGTTACTAAGTCTGAAGGAGAAGACAAAAAGCACTATAACACGGAGCAGGTTACTTCTCAATAAGTAGCACTGCAAAATGGTAAAAAAAAACAGAAATGTGCAAACAGCAAAACCGTCCGGACAATGCCACAATAGATCAAACAACTACTGGTCACAGTGGGGTCCACACAAAAAAAAATACTTCATAATGGTTCGACACCCTCTCTTCTTCTGGAAGGGGTTTCCCACAAACGAAACACGAGTTTCCGCACATCTAGTGAAATAATCAAGTAAATGGAACCAAATTTGATATGTTGAGGTATTTGAGAGCAAGAAAATTGTTCATGGTGGTTCGACATTTCTTTCCCCTCTTCTGGAAGAGAGGGCTCTCATACAAATGAAACTCAAATTTCTGTACAACTCGAGTACTGAGGGGTCATCCACATACCACGTGGACAGATTTTCATCGATTTTTACCCCCCCCCCCCTTCCTCTCCATGGACAAGTGCCCATATGAATTCTAAAAATTTTGTATTGACCGTGGTCATTACACATACCCCCACCTCCCCCTCCCCCCCACCAAAGCCCTCCACGTGGTATGTGGATGGCCCCTAATCAAGTATATGGAACCAAACTTGGCATGTGGAGGTTTTTGGATGATTAAAATGCCATAACCTGAATAGAGTAACACCTTTTAACAGGTGACACCTCTCTTGGAATGGACTTTTTTCAAAGCTCTTTTACTCAACAACAAACTCGCTCATAGAGTAATCAACATATGTATATGTAAGCTTTCTCTCTTTCCTCTTTATGCCAGTAGTTTTTGATTTAGTTATGCATCCTCAGTTCTTTTCAAAATGATGTCGGAAAAAGGAGCAATGTACAGGTTTAACTGAACTGCACAAAAACTTTGGCAAAACAATCCCAGTATAAACTATTTTATAAGCAAAAATCTTTTGGTTTCAACTATGTTTTATATCCTGCAAACCTCAACAACAATTCGCCAGGAAGATATTGGAAGACCGGCCAAAGTAATGAAAATAAAACGACTTCGTTCTTCTTGTCTAAATTATGGTTCAAGTTCAGTGGTTTGGTTACTACAAAAAATAAGTACCAGAACGAATGTTTGAAGAACATTTTTATTTCATTTCTTCACAAACAACATACCGATGTATTGTGTTGTATGTGTTTTGGACAGATAAAGCATAATTGTATTACGATAAAAATCACAAACGTTCCTGAGCAACGAATCTGCCTTAGTGTCGTCCAATTGAAGATTTCTTTGGAATTTTAAGTTATGTTGAATAATAATAATTCCAAAATTCCAAAATTGTCACACGTTATTGGAAAAAAAAACAATGATACATACCCGGTCAGTCAAAAATATCTGGATTATAACCAATCCTAATATTTAGTTACGAACTTTTTGTATCAACTTGTGTTGTAAACTTGGTCTCGTTAATAGTTAAAATATCAAAACTCCTATCAAAATTACTTACTGATTATTAAAGTTTATAGCAAGTTTCGTAAGGTTTATGGCACAAAAAGATCAGAATTAGCTGGAATATGCAATATTTTGTCGATTGAATAACAAATTTTGTTATAAGCATGCTTTAAAATAATGCAGTTTTGAAAATTTAGGTGTATGATAACAAAATTCGATATAATTCTGTACTTTTCATAATTCTGGCATGTCAAGAATATTACAGACTTTGTTATTTCTATCAAGTTCAGATATATTTGTGTTAGGCGTTGTACACAAATTACGTAACGCTAAAAACTTAGATTTCAGACCCCCTCCCCACCCTATGTAACGAAAAGTAACGTTCGATAAGACTCCCCCCTAAAATTACGTAACGCTGGACAACCTGCCTCCCCATCCAAATTTGCAATTTTGGGCAAACATCACAGTTACGTAACGGTCTCAACTACCCCCCCTCCCCCCTATGTAACAATAAGTAACGCGGACTTGACCCCCTCCCCACCCTTCATGCGTTACGTAATTTGTGTACGACGCCTTACCCGTTTGATATAATCGTTTGATCGGGTAGAATTACATATCACAAAAATTATACTACCAATAAATGAATCGTTTCCAAGTTATTTTTCTCATACAAATATTTTTTTTGCTAATCTGCCTTTCCTTTACAGTAACTTGAAAATAGCTAGACCTAGTGAAAAAAGCATGTGGTGAGAAATGTGTTGAAAATAATACGCGAAACCTAGTTTTACTGAAGTTTTCCTTACGAATGTAAAAAGTTAGGAAAAAAAAAATTTTATTACGAAGACTAATAAAATAGCAGAACTCTTCACGAGTAGTTCTCTGGCAAATTTTGTAAGAACTTGAAAATTGTTTATCCAAGAAAAAAAGTTTTTACGGAGAAATTCTCGAACATTATTATTTTCCCTTGATGAAGGCCTACCGGTGCTGAAACGTTGAGACGAAAATGAGCATTTTCACTCTAAATTTAGAAATTTATGACTGCAAGCCGAAACCTAATGTTTGGACTATAGTCGACCTCTACAAAACGAATACCTAATGTTTGGATTTTTCATCCAAAAAGATGTAAAATCAATTTTTGTTTCGGTCAAAAAAAGTTTGTTCACGGTGTATAGGCATCATTAATTCTCTATAACATTAATAATTCCCTATAACTAATCTGTGAAAAATGCTCAGTTTGCAAAGTCAAATGCGTGTGCAAAGTTTTACTCAAATCTAGAATGGTCGATTAAATTTTTGCGTATTTCCAGGTCTCGGTTTCGATGAAAATGCAGCAGCTTTTGTAATGAATTGTACCGAAAATTCCAATGAAAAATGTTCATGGTTTAACTCATACACTGAGAAGGAAGTTGTATGCGTTTTTACGAAGATTCCAAAATGTACCCAGTTTTATCACGTGGATTTCGGAATTTACGTACTCGTTAATTCCGAAATTCTGAATTAAAAGATATTTTATTTATGAAAATATTTTAAATGTGAAAGATATTTTATTTTTCCACATTGTTAGAAAGCATTCATATATTACGTAACACGGAATTCGACAATTTTATATACCCCCACCCCTCACGTGCATGGTGGCCTCGCGGAGTGTAATGCTTTGCTGAATACCCCTCGTCTGAGGGAGTTACGTAATACACGAATGTTTCCCAACCCCCAATTTTTTTTTCATACGGATTACAGAATCACGAATCACGCGGTTTTATTAGCGCAAAAATATGAATTAATGAAGATTTAGGAATTCGTGCACTTTTAACAAGGATCTCGCGAATTATACGATTTTAGGTGGGATAACTCATTGAATTTCTGAGTGGTTAAAGTTTAAGTAATTAAATTTAGGTGTGTAGCAGCTGGAAACTAATCATGCAAGTCAATTTTTCAATTACGTTTTCGACTCGTTTCCCTTCCAGAGCGGGTTGAAATAATTCCGCTGGTCCGAAGAATGATCGCGTTCACCTGATTACCTTCCAGGCCTGGAGACTTCACAACCCTCATCGTTGCTTTTACCTTTAGTACAGATATCGGTAATTGTTACTTATAGACAATCTAAAACTTTTTCGGTTGTATGCCCAGAATTTTCATTTTTATAATTAAGCCTGTACAAGAGAATTCATCTTGAACAAAGTTTCCTTGTTCTATTTATTTTATATTCTTAGAGACTTGGCAAAACTGAGAGTTCTGCGGAACCACATACAACGATTTATTCCTGTTCTGTAATATTACATTTTTTACGTACATGTCTTTTATAGATGATCAATCACCCGAATTTTTTTTACAAATAATATTGAATCAACTTTCGAACGTTTGATAAAATGTAGAACTTTTATGTTATGTACGGATACTAAGTCCACATTAACGTATTTGGATATATAATTATAGCGTAAACCACAGAACAAGTTTTTGTGAAATATTAGAAATCAAACTGTCTACAATCAAGAAAAGATTTATTAGTTTTTTGTATATACCACTTCCAGTACTAGCTGAAGCTCGTGCAATTATCTCCTGACACATTTCTTCTAAGCTCCTAGAGTTCAAAACATGAACATTTGTTTGATCTTATTGTTCAACTGAGTACACAGGTAAAATGCCCCGCACAACGGAATTCCAATGAAATGAACTCTGAACTGACGAAAAAGCGAGCGACGAGTATCAAAGGCATTTATATAAATTCTCCATCGTCCAAATTTGAGATTTCTCAACGCTCGTTGCGTTTTCAATTCATATTTTAATTTACAAAGCATTTCAACAAGTTGTGGTTATGATGATGTTTGTGGCTGTGTGCGAATGCTCGCGCGGGGGTGACTGTATAAATGTGCCATGAATCAATATCCGCTTCATGCGCTCCCATGTCAGTGTTCATTATGATTTATCTTCTCTTGTCAGAGAATTATGATTTATGTTGCTTCTTTGCTCGATCTGAATAATACATCAGTGTGTGTGTATGTGTGCGTCCGCATGAAAGAGTACAGCTATAATAAGCGTGCACTTTAGTGTCCTGTCAGCGTCCTACGATTGCGAAAAGCACAAATATTTATTACTCTCCAAACGCAAAACTTTTTGTCGCCAGTCGTAGGTCCCCGCATTCCAACGGGATCGACACCACTAAGTTCATACTAGAGTAACTGGCCGGATTGCCGGGTGTTGTCGTCTGCCATCAGGG
This sequence comes from Wyeomyia smithii, assembly GCF_029784165.1. Lineage (NCBI taxonomy): Eukaryota > Metazoa > Arthropoda > Insecta > Diptera > Culicidae > Wyeomyia > Wyeomyia smithii. The sequence goes on along the minus strand of NC_073696.1, from coordinate 175,752,124 downwards.
AGAGTGACATGCTGTAAAAATCAGCAACATCCTTTCTATTCAGGGCAGCCCTCAAAATCTTTTTTTTCTGGTTATTTTTGCTAGCGCCGTTCATTCAATTTAGTATTATCGTTCTATTCGTTGGTTATAGCATTCTAGAGACGAAGGAATTCGTGGCTAGGCAAGAAATGCCGAAATAAGGCGCTGCAGGGAGGCGAGGTTTTTTAGAAACGTAACACTTCCCCGCCCCCGACGGCAATGCTCAAAATCGTGTCAGCATGGGTATGAGAAAAAGTTCAGGGAGCTTTCCTTTGTTTGCCGAACCCCGTTCATTGCTCACAGAAACGGTGTCCTTTATTATGTCCTATGAGATTTTCAACAACATAGATATAAATTACGGATAATAATGGGGTGCGCAAGGGCTAGACTAACGAATGTGAAAAGCAACTCGATATCACGTTCGACACGAAGAAGTTTTTATGGGTGGTTCGAGCGGCGGAGGAGCTGAACCACAGGCATTATTTTATTATTAACTTTTCACCTCCCCACAAGTTGGCCGCAAGAATGAATGTTGGTGTATGTGAGTGTCAGAATGTGCGTTCATGTTTGATAATGTGAAGATGGGGACACTTTCTGACGGTCGTTAACACAAGACGGTAACATAGAGCGGCCGAAATAGCTTAGGAAAAGGGAAGATCATAAACATGGGTTTTAGGATGGTGAAAATGCAGTGACACAGGTTTTTTATGTTTTTGCTTTGCGTCTTAACAGTACCACGAGAAGTGGTAGCGATGTGATATCAACTAGATTTCAGAACATGACAGTATAAATGCTATTCCGGTTCTATGAAAAATCTTGACCGTATTTTTGTCTGCGAATAATCAAAGTACTTCGCTGTAAAAGCTGTGTGTTCATAAATAATAGTTTTGACGAGATACAAATATGTGTGTTATCGATCGACTTGAGTTAGACTATTTACGATCAGCAGAAATTATGTTCACTAATGTTTAGTTTTCCGCCTTTGATTTTACTATCCGATGCTTCTTTAAGTTCCATTGGAAATCGACTCTTAGGTTATTTACACTTAGATAATTTTTTTTATTTTATTCTTTTTTCAAATCTAGGATAAAGAAAAGTCAATTTTTCAATCTAATCTTTAGAGTTTCAAAATATTTTTTTTTGATTTTTTATGGTTTCAAAGATGAAACGTCTTTAGATAATGCAATATAATTAATATATAATTTATTAATTTATTTAGTAGCGTAAAGGCGAACCTTTTTAAATTGATTTCAATGCTCTTTTTGAATCATAAAACTCGTAGTGATCAACTTTTTAATTGCTTCTATTTGGACCTGTGCGTCGCCGACTCTTTTACATACGCCGCCGCCGCCGCCGCCAGTCGGTGCGCCGCCGAGAAAATTTTTTGCACGCCGATAATGATTGTGCCTGCTGATTTTAGACTAATCGGAAATCATAGCCCATGAGTATGAGTTACTTTTATTTTCGAATACAGTATTTGACATGAAGAGTCTAAAGTTGAAACAAAGAATTTATTAATTGTTGACGCCTTCGTCAACACGTAGAGGCGGGTGGGCGAGCGGTGCCTCTAAAAACCGCTATCAGAGTCGCTGCCGACTGAAAACTAAATAATCAGCGCAGCAGGCACGATGCTTCCGTACTGTCACACAGTACAAAGCTAAGAACGAAGCAAGCAAAGGACTTTATTTTAAGTTTCGTTTTATTCCTTTTATTCCTTTTTTTTTTCTTGACAAGTAGGTTTAATAATTTTCCTACAATTACATTATCTTAACTGCGAAAGCTAATAACATTCAATAATACTAAAAAGCGTACAAATATATATAATAGTGTTGAAATGTCACCATTTGTGGCAGAACACACAATACTAATTCTGAATAGATATTTTAGTACATAAATAAATCGTTACAAACTCCCCCCCTATATAAAAAAAAGCGAGCAAAGGACGCGGAAATCGCACACACGGCGCACACACGAAAGGATAACTGGCTCGGGAGACAGCGCGAATGCTGTTTAAACACAAGAAAATGAGCCACCACACAAAGGTCCAATGCGCACTTCTAGCGAACACAAATAAATACTTTCGGATTAATGATAAAGCACTGAGATCATTCATTTTAACTTTTAATTACAAACACTCGATTGGAAATACACTTCGGTTTTAAAATACACGCTCTCGGTTCAGAATACACAATGGGTTCGAAATACACACTTTGGAATGAAAATACACAATGAATAAGCTTGCGCAGAAGCGTGGTATTTATACTGATTTAGCAGCGGCGCAGAAAGTTCTCGTCTCCTCTATCATCTTCCTCCATGCGGTAGAATGAATTAGATTCTGTTGCAGCGCAGTCACTCACGTGTTGTCCCTTCAGCAGGAGAACATACCAGAAGCGTCAGGAAATGTCCTTCGCTGTGTTCCTTTATTCGTAAAGGACATTATACGTTGGCCCCATTCTGTGCCGAACACGCATCAGTACTGGACGTGTTTGGTGATCGGTCCGATAGAGTATAAAACAAAAGACGTGTGAACAAGTGTTGGCATTGTTTGCCTGGTCGAGTGAAATAAATCCGGGTTCAAGGTCGTTCCTTTGTGCAACTGTTTCGCATCGTGACTGCCAGCTGGTGCGTAAGCCGATTTGGCTGCTGGCTGGATTGTGCTACAGCAGTGGACGAGACACAAACGAGGAAAAAGAAGAAGCCATCAGTGTCAGCGAGTTGTATCGCTGTGTGGTGTGATCTCACACCTGGCTCGCTGCTGGTGGCTGTTTGGTGCTGCTGTATTGGTGCTGCTGGCTGTAACGGCTGCTACTTCGAACGATCGGACAACCAACCTTACTGGAAGGGAGAAATAAAAAGGTACGTGTTCTTGTCAGCGCTAGTGCGCTAAACTTAGCGCGATGGATGTAGATCCCTCGCCTCCCGCGCCACCATCCCCGAACCCCTCTGACCCTGACCCTTCTGTTACCCCCTCCCCTGTTCATTCTTCAGTCCCCCCTCGCCCCAGGCTTTACCCAGACGGAGCCCAGGGCAGCTATACTGTTTATTTTCGGCCAAAGGCAGGACCGAAATCGAAAAAGTTGAACCTCTTGCAGATTTCTAAAGACCTGACGAAGGAGTACAAGGGCGTGACCGAAATTTCCAAGGTCCGGCCTAACAAGCTCCGTGTCGTGGTCGGTAACCTGAAAGAGGCCAACGATATAGCTTGCTCTGAGCTCTTCACACGCGAGTATCGCGTTTACATACCCGCACGAGACGTGGAGATCGACGGTGTCATAACCGATTCGAGTCTGTCCGTCGAGTGTATACTGCAAAGTGCCAAAGGGTGCTTTAAGAACAAAACGTGTCCCGAAGTAAAGGTGCTCGACTGCAAGCAATTGCGGTCAGCATCGATCATCGGTGGCAAAACAGTATACACTCCGTCAGACTCGTTTCGAGTTACGTTCGCCGGGTCTGCACTACCAAGCCACGTCTCGATCCACCGGGTTCGTCACCCTGTGAGGCTCTACGTGCCCCGCGTCATGAACTGCCTGAATTGCAAGCAGTTAGGCCATACAGCCGCCTACTGCTGCAATAAGGCACGTTGTGGCAAGTGTGGGGAGTCTCATGCGGAAGATTCTTGCAGTGTTAACGCTGAAAAGTGTATTCACTGCGGAGAAAATCTGCATGAGCTCTCGACATGTGCGGTGTACATGCAGCGCAGGGATAAAATAAAACGGTCTCTCAAAGAGCGTTCAAAGCGTTCCTACGCTGACATGCTGAAGAAGACCGTTACCACTTCTCCCGTTACTTCGAACCCCTTCGATCTGTTGCCCTCTGAGGAAACCGATTCTGACGATTCACCAGCGGGAGCATCTTACGCCAATCCTGGGGAGTCTAGAAAGAGGAAAAATATTTCCTCTCCTAAACTTCCCAGAAAAGGTCCTAAGATTTCTCAAAGTGAAATGAAAGTTACAAACAAACCAAACAGTGCTGCGGAAAAACCGAAGCAAACTCCTCCTGGGCTGGCAAATTTAAAGTCCCAGAAGGAGTTCCCAGCACTGCCAGGAACATCTAAAACCCCAGTTGCTCCTTTTACACTCCCAGTTGATGAAACAAACTCTGGATTAGTGAAATTTTCTGACATTGTGGACTGGATTTTTGAAACTTTCAATGTACCCGATCCAATTAAAATTTTTCTTACAGCATTCCTCCCAACAGTTAGATCATTTTTGAAGCAGTTGACTGCCCAATGGCCTCTCCTTGCAGCGATTGTATCCTTCGATGCCTAATTCAACTGCGTATATGAAGGATTCTATCTCTGTCTTACAGTGGAATTGTAGAAGTATTTTACCAAAAATTGATTCGTTTAAAGTTTTGATAAATAAAAACAAATGCGATGCATTTTCCCTTTGTGAAACTTGGCTTACTTCAAATATTGATCTCAACTTCCATGATTTTAATATTATTCGCCTTGATCGAGACACCCCATATGGAGGAGTACTTTTAGGGATTAAAAAGTGCTATTCTTTGTATCGTATTAACCTCCCCTCGATTCCAGGCATCGAAGTTGTCGCATGTCAAATGACAATACAAGGTAAAGAGCTTTGTATTGCCTCAATATATATTCCTCCCAGAGCACAGGTTGGGCAACGGCTGCTCTTTGATTTAATAGAACTTCTTCCCTCGCCACGTTTGATTTTGGGAGACTTCAACTCTCATGGCGTGGCTTGGGGCGCCCCATACAATGATAACCGCTCCTCTTTAATCTATAACCTTTGCGATGACTTCGACATGACTATTTTAAACAACGGTGAAATGACACGTATCCCGAAACCTCCAGCGCGCCCAAGCGCTTTGGATCTATCCTTATGTTCGACGTCGCTACGGTTGGATTGCACATGGAAGGTAATCCTCGATCCTCACGGTAGCGACCATCTGCCAATTCTTATTTCAATTACTAACGGGTCAACTCGCATGCGACCAATTGACATTCCGTATGACCTCACACGAAATGTCGATTGGAAGTTATACGAGGAAATGATTTCAAAAGCGGTCGAGTCGATTCAACATCATTCACCACTTGAAGAATACAACCTCCTCGCGGGCTTGATTCTCGACGCCGCGTTGCAAGCCCAAACGAAGAAATATCCCGGCGTAACGATCAAAGAACGGCCTCCCACTCCGTGGTGGGACCAAGAGTGCTCCGATGTCTACACGCAAAGATCCGACGCGTTTAAGGCCTACCAGACGGGAGGTATACCTGGCGACTATTTACGGTATTCGGAGCTTGATACCAAGCTTAAAAGCTTGGCTAAAGCAAAGAAACGTGGATATTGGCGTCGGTTCGTGAACGAGACGTCGAGGGAGACATCGATGAGCACTCTTTGGAACACAGCCCGAAGAATGCGGAATCGCGTAACGGTCAACGAAAGCGAGGAGTCTTCAAGTAGGTGGATATTTGATTTTGCCAGGAAAGTATGTCCGGACTCTGTTCCTGAGCAAAATATTGTTCGCGATGCGTCTCCGGGCCACGACGCGATAGAATCACCTTTTACGATGGCAGAACTTTCAGTTGCCCTCCTGTCCTGTAACAATAACGCGCCTGGATTAGATAGAATCAAATTCAACTTGTTGAAGAATCTACCCGGCAATGCCAAGAGGCGCTTGTTGAACTTGTTCAATAAGTTCCTGGAGCAAAACATTGTACCGCAGGATTGGAGGCAAGTGAAGGTGATCGCCATCCAAAAACCAGGGAAACCAGCTTCTAATCACGACTCTTATAGGCCGATTGCAATGCTATCCTGTATCCGGAAATTGATGGAAAAAATGATACTCCGTCGTTTAGATCACTGGGTCGAATCAAATGGTCTACTATCAGAAACTCAATTTGGCTTCCGCCGTGCCAAAGGGACGAATGATTGTCTTGCGTTGCTTTCAACAGATATTCAGCTGGCGTATGCTCGTAAAGAACAAATGGCGTCTGCGTTCTTGGACATTAAGGGGGCTTTTGATTCCGTTTCTATTGACATTCTTTCGGGTAAACTTCACCGACAAGGATTTTCTCCAATTTTGAACAATTTTTTGCACAATTTGTTGTCCGAAAAGCACATGCATTTTACGCATGGCGATTTGGCAACTTTTCGCATTAGCTACATGGGTCTTCCCCAGGGCTCATGTTTAAGCCCCCTTCTTTACAACTTTTATGTAAATGACATCGACGAATGTCTGGCAAATTCATGCACGATAAGACAACTTGCAGACGACAGTGTAATCTCTGTTACAGGAGCCAAAGCTGCCGATTTGCAAGGACCATTGCAAGATACCTTGGACAATTTGTCTGCTTGGGCTTTACAGCTAGGTATCGAATTCTCTCCGGAGAAGACTGAGATAGTAGTTTTTTCTAGGAAGCATGAACCTGCTCAGCTTCAAACACAATTAATGGGTAAAACGATTTCTCAGGTTTTGGTACACAAATATCTTGGTGTCTGGTTCGACTCTAAAGGCACCTGGGGTTGTCACGTGAGGTATCTGATGAAAAAATGTCAACAAAGAGTGAATTTTCTTCGTACAATAACCGGACAATGGTGGGGAGCCCATCCAGGAGACCTTATAAGGCTTTACCAAACAACGATATTGTCTGTTATTGAATACGGGTGTTTCTGCTTCCGCTCCGCAGCAAACACACATTTGATCAAACTGGAGCGAATACAATATCGTTGTTTGCGTATCGCCTTAGGTTGCATGCAGTCGACCCATACGATGAGTTTGGAGGTTTTAGCTGGAGTACTACCATTGAAAAACCGCTTCTGGAGCCTGTCTTCTCGTATTCTAATCAAATGTGAGGTCTTGAACCGTCCCGTGATTGAAAATTTTGAAAGGTTAATCGAACTTAATTCTCAAACCCGTTTTATGACATTGTATTTCAATCACATGTCCCAAAATATTAACCCTTCTTCGAATATTCCAAATCGTGTCGACTTATCAAATACTTCTGATTCTACTGTGTTTTTCGATACATCCATGATAGAAGAAACTCGTGGAATCCCGGATCATTTACGCGTGCAGCAGATCCCTAAAATTTTTTCCAATAAATATCGAAACATCAACTGCGACAATATGTACTACACTGACGGATCACTTCTTGATGGGTCCACTGGCTTCGGTATCTTCAATAACAATTTAACCGTCTCCCATAAGCTCGATAATCCTGCTTCTGTTTACGTCGCAGAATTAGCTGCAATTCAGTACACCCTAGGGATTATCGAAAAAATGCCCACGGACCATTATTTCATCTTTACGGACAGTCTCAGTTCCATTGAGGCTCTCCGATCGATGAAAGATGTTAAGCACTCTCCGTATTTCCTGGGGAAAATACGGGAACATCTGAGTGCTTTATCCGAAAAATCTACTCAGATTACCTTAGCGTGGGTCCCTTCTCACTGCTCGATACCGGGTAATGAGAAAGCGGACTCTTTGGCTAAGGTGGGCGCAACAAACGGTGATATTTATGAAAGACCAATTGCCTTTAATGAATTTTTCGCACTTGTACGTCAGAATACGATCATCAGTTGGCAAAATGCTTGGACCAGAGGGGAATTGGGAAGGTGGTTACATTCCATAATCCCAAAAGTATCGACGAACCCGTGGTTCAAGGGGTTGGATGTAGGTCGGGATTTCATTTGCGTGATGTCCCGGCTTATGTCCAATCACTATAGATTTGACGCGCTCCTCCGTCGTGTTGGGCTCGGGGAAAGTGGTATCTGTGCCTGTGGTGAAGGTTATCACGACATAGAGCATGTGGTTTGGTCATGCCCTGTACACCGTGACGCCAGGTCTAAATTAATAGCTTCCCTGCAGGCCGAGGGTAGACAGCCGGCTGTTCCTGTTCGTGATGTCTTGGCGAGCCGTGACCTATCCTACATGTCCCTTATATACGTTTTCCTGAAATCCATCCACGCCCCAGTCTAGTCCCGTTCCCCTCCGTCTACACCCAACAAAACGACAAGAACACGTTTGAACCTTAGGCACAAAACCAGCAACCAGACCCCGCACAATAGAACCAGGACCCAAGGACTACGAGCCTCTGTCCCAACTCACGACATCGTGGCTCAGCAGAACGAATCCATACATGCCATTCGACGATTATCAGACGACCATTGAACAACAAAACACTGATTGGAAATCCCATGCTAGTTTTAAGTTAGACTTAATTTCAGCTCGTAGTCGGCAGCGAGGATAAAAAATTTGCTTTAGTTTTTAAGTCATCAGATATAATTGGCGCCGTTAAACATTAAATTGTATTTGTGCCGTGTCAAATAAATGTTATGTGAAGAAAAAAAAAAAAAATTATACGTTGGCGTAGTGAATGAAGAGAGCATTGTCCTGCAGCGATGATGTAAATCGGTGTGAGATGCTCAAAACCTGTTCGCTGCGCGAACATTAATTTTCAACTACGAACAAAAATGAATAACTAGTCCTAATTGCTATAAATATAAAACCCTACGAAACAGAGAAATAAATTTGGAACGTAAAACTCAGTGCGATAGATGAAAATCGAAGGCCGATGAAACTCGGTTGAAAGCTCGCTGAATACCAGTGATGGCACCGTTAGTACTGTAGTTAGTGCGGCGGAAAGGACGTTGCAGCGCAGATGACCTCCGCAGGTTTCTAGATGGCGCGTTTAGGTTGATCAAGCGGAGAATGGCTGGGCAATCGATCCGGAATGTCAAAACGTCCGACCATGGCGCGTGCTGTTTCTCGGCAAAGCTGCAGAGTATCGAGCTGGAGAAGCTGGCAGCGGTCCTCATATCGGGTATTGCGCATGGGCTGACGCCAGGGGAGCATTCTAAGTGCGTAACGCACAAACCGGCGCTGGAAGCTTTCGATGCGATGAATTGCGTTGTTGTAGTGAGGAATCCAGACAGTAGAGCTAAATTCTAGCAAAGACCGAACAAGCAAGCAGTAAAGTGCCGTTAAACATTAAATATTTCTAAAGTCCTGCGTCAAGCGACAAATCGCTTCCAGTTGCCTAGAGGCTTTGAATGATCAGTGAACGATATATGTTGCTTGAAGGTAAGTTTGGAATCAAGGAGAATTCCCAGATCCTTTAATTAGGAGATGGAGTTGCCAATTAAAAATCTTCGGGGTTGCCCGATTGTACCAATCTTGAATAGAATATCGACAAAAACAAGGTTAACCTCATTTCATCCCGCTAAAACTCATAGAATGCTCCTAACTGGTGGGAATAAGCCATTTTCAATCATCAGACTGTTTTGATGAGCAGGAGGAGAGAGGCAGTCGAAAGAAGTAGCTCTAAACTTTTCTACCAGAGTACCCACCCATAAGAAATGCTTCTAACTTCTTCAATTCTTGACTGGTTTTGAAACCCTTCAAAACATTGAAAATTTGTGTATCTTCAGCATTCGGGACCGATAGGAACCTGGGACCTCCTCTGGTACCTGTAAAATCGGATTTCGGGACCATGTTTCGGTGAGACAAATTAGTACAACTGTCAATGAAACCGAACAACGTTGGTATCAAGACTCATGAAACCGCTAAAGGAGTTGATTTTCATTGGCACACCAAATGGCCTTTCCGGAGCAGATTTACGATTTTTAACATGGCCCCGGAAATCCGGATTAACGGGAACCATCTGAAGACCAAGAGGTCTTTAAATTCCGAACGCTTAGAATAGATAAATTTTCCAATCTTGTAACGGGTCAAGATCCAAAATTAGTCAAGAATTAATAAAGTGGGGGTTCAAAGAACCTAAAAAAGCTACGTTATTTATTGATGTTCCCTTAGGACCTGAGGCACTCCAAAGGAAGCGCTGGTCATATCATTCATGATATTTACACGAGAAGACACTGTGCGTGCAATGGATGCCGCGTTTCTCAACAATTGATCAAAAAGACCAACGCATCAGACTTTCGACTGAAAGTCTGGCATAGTAAAAAGAAATTGTTGCGGCGATTTATGACATGGGAGAAACATGGATCAATCACTACATTCCTGAGTCTGATTGGCAGTCAGCAGGTACCTGGTAAGAATCGTCCGAGCGCACAAAAACCTTACAATCAATCGGTAAAATGTTGGCTAGTATTTTTATGATTCACGAAGCATAATATTCGTCATATACCTTGAGCGTGGTGAAACAATCCATAAGCAATATTATTGCACACTATTGGATCGATTGTGCGTTAAAGCAAATGGCCGCATATGATGAAGAAAAAAGTGCTTTTTCACCAAGAGAACGCTTTCGCTCATTTTGGTTACGATACCCAACCTCCGTATTCATCAGGTTTAACCCCAGTCGGCTATTTCCTGTCTCCTCGGTTGAAAATGTAGAGGTAGAGCTGGAATTTAAAAGACGACTATTCTAAAAGATTTGACGCGCAGCACTACAAAACTGGCTTCTAAATTTTAAAGGATTCTATTTTTTATCAAACAATAGTCACTTTTTCATGTTCCATTCGCCACTTTTGAAGGACTCTAAGTGGACATTATATCGAAAAATTGAAGCATTTTTTACACACCGCCGCCGCCGATTGAAAGTAATGACGTCACGTCGTCGGTATTCGTCGAAGCAAAATATTTACTACGCCTTTGCCGCCGATGATATAATCGGCGCACAGATCTACATCCATTGTTCACATATATCATATTTGAGTGTTTTTTTTGAAAATATTTGAGAATTGGCTCATTTCGGTGTGGAATTAGGACATAAATTACCCCCAGAAGTAAACAAATGATTAGATTAATGAAGTATGTTGAAATCAAAAAGAAAAAAACATAATTCTGTAAACCTATCCACTTCAGAGCAAAGCCTTGGTGCTACATTCCGATTCAGAACTTGACCTTCTGTTTATTTATACACAGACTTCGCAGCCGGCTGTTTAGTGTACAGGACAATTGCGGGGCTAGCGCTACAATCCTGCTACCAGTCTCTCGCGAGCCGAGACTCGAACCTACGACGACTGGCTTGTTGGGCCAGCATCGTACCTCGAGACCATCTGGGAGATTGATACAGACAATGCAAATCGAATACATGTTAATAAAATAAAAGGAAAGGTTTGCCATTTGAGTCAGGTTATCCATTTCACTCCTATTTTGGTCCTTCTGCCACAGAGTAAATTATGCGGTATTGATCACATATTTTCATCAATCTGTGGTTGTAGCTGGACAATCACGAATAACTTAAGGATAGGATGTACTTTTGGAAATAATTGAACGAAAACTAAAATTTCGAAATTTCTCTAAAACAGATACTTTTGAAACGATGATAAATATAAGTTTAATAATTTGGAATGGCCATTGGAATTATTAAGCTTCATTAGTATAGTAGAAATTTAAGCTTTAAGAAATAATTGCTGGTTCTCTCTGCTGGTTTTTTCCCAAGACTATTCTTATAATTTCAAGTACAGTGATCACCCGATTTTTTTCACCCCCCTGATGCTATTTGGGGTGATGAAATAGAGAAAATGAAAAAATCGGGAAAATTTTCATTATTACTTTTTGCGACTGAAGATGTTAAACCAATAATACGTAAAATTAGTCATTTAAATGACTACAAGCAATCTAATCCTATAAAAAGCAGTTTTGTCTGTCTGCCTGATCCTTATAGATGAGGAAACTACTGAGCCGATCGGCGTGAAAATTTGTATGTAAGAGTTTTTGGGGCCGGAAAAGGTGATTAAGATAGTACGAGACCCCTACCTCTTTTTGAGGGGAGGGCTCCCATACGAACATAACACAAACTTCTGCATAACTCGAGAACTAAGCAAGCAAATAGAACCAAATTTGACATGCGGCAATTTTTGAGAGCAAGAAATAGTGGTTCAACACCCCTCTGTGACGAAGAGCTCCCACACAAATGAAACACAAATTTCACTACTAGTTCATGGGTTAGGTACTGGTGTTTCTGTACATAAACTTTTCAAAAAACTGAAAACACATTTTTCGTGATTTTGAACTGTTTTCTAAGGTAGTCGATATGAGGCAACTTTTGTTTTCGTTACGTTTTATCGAAGCACGAAAAAAATAGTTTTTCAACGATGCAAAATTCTTGATGGTTACTCAAAGGTGCGCAAAAACTCATTTTCCTTCACCTGGTAGTATATATAAACCTGTCTTATGCCCCTTTAAGACAATTTACGTAGACAAACATTGACAAAAAACAAATGTCAATTTTACCCCCTTTAACGGTACTTTTTGGTTTTAAAACTAACTAAAAACATTTATTCGGAACATTGTACACCCCAAAAATAAATGTCGTTCTTTAATTTTAAGATATTCAAAAAAGTTACGTTCTGTTGAGGTGAAAGTTACGTTATATCGAGATACATTACATCGAGGTTGCCTTATATCGAGGTTGCCATACATCGAGGTATAACTGTGTTCTAATATATTTTTTTTAGTCGCAAAATTTTTACAATCATTCGTCAAAATGCGAATTTTTACAATCATTCGTAAAAATGCGAATAACGACCTAAAATTTGCACTTTTCTAAGTAATATTCAAAATTTTCAAACATATTGTCCCACTTGTAGGAATCAAAATTATCAAAATAACCAAAAATCGAAATATATCAGATAAAAAATAAAAAATCAAAAACATCAGATTTACCTTTTTTTTCTAAAAACCCTAAATGAAGCTTTACCTAATATTTTCTTATCGTGGTGGGTTTCTTGTTGACTTTCATAACCACATATTATATTTGTGGTTTTTGAGCAAGTTAATGTTTTTGTATGTTTTTTACATTTTTCGAACTAGAAACATCATGTATACAAAAACATGGACGTTTCAAAACATATATCTAAAATCTGTTAAGAAATTTTATTATTTAATCTATTTCAATTTTTAAACTGCGTTTTCGAAAAATTACATTTTGCCCTATTACTGTATCCAAAATGGCTTTTTGTAGTAAAAATCACTACAGTCATACCTCGATGAAAGGCAACTTTATTTTTATTTTCGTTACGTTATATCGAGTTCCGTTATATCGAAGCAAAAAACATTTTTTTTTTAAATTTATGCAAGAATGTTAATGGTTACTCAAAAATATTCCATCAAAATGGAGGGTAGTAAGAGTAATCTTTATACCTAAAACTGGGAAGCGTGATAAGACGCATCCTAAATCATTCAGACCCATTAGTCTTTCTTCGGTTTTGTTGAAGACAATGGAAATAGTGCTGAATGATTTCATTCATACATCTTACATGCAAACAAAACCGCTTTCAAAGTTCCAGTTTGCCTATCAAACTGGAAAATCCACTATAACAGCGCTTCATACGCTGGTCATGAAAATTGAAAAGTCACTTTCAGCTAAAGAAATTGCTCTGTGCTCTTTCTTGGATATTGAAGGTGCTTTTGATAATGCGTCCTATTCTTCAATGTCTAGTGCAATGAAGAATAAAGAATTTCACACGAGCATTGTTAACTGGATTCATACCATGCTTGCAAAAAGAGAAATCACTTCTGAGTTGGGAGGTTCGTCTATTACGGTAAGGGCAACGAAAGGATGTCCGCAAGGAGGTGTTCTTTCGCCACTTATGTGGTCTTTGGTGGTGGACGATCTTCTCAAAAGCTTAGAAGAAAAAGGTTTCAAAGTTGTGGGCTTTGCAGATGACATAGTCATCTTGGTAAGAGGAAAGTTTGACAACATAGTTTCGGAAAGAATGCAGGAGGCTCTGGAGTATACCCAGTCTTGGTGTATAAAGGAGGGTCTCAGCATTAATCCGACAAAAGCTGTAATCGTACCTTTCATTAGAAAGAGGAAATTCAATCTAAAAACTCTCAAGCTTGGAGGAGTAGAAATTCCATTCAGTGAACAGGTTAAATACTTAGGAGTTATCCTTGATGCCAAGCTAAACTGGAATGCACATCTTGACTATGCAATCAACAGGGCGGTCAGTGCATTATGGTTGTGCTCCAAAACCGTTGGGAGAAAGTGGGGCTTGAGACCGAAAATGGTGATGTGGATATTCACATCTATTATACGTCCAAAACTGACCTACGCTGCGTTAGTGTGGTGGCCAAAAACCAAAAAGTCCACCGCTAGAACAAAGCTAGATAAAGTTCAACGACTTGCGTGCATTGCTATAACAGGAGCAATGAAAAGCACCCCGTCAAAAGCTCTTGATGCAATTCTCATCTGCTGCCGTTGTACGAATACGTGCAGCTAGAAGCAGAAAAGAGTGCCTTGAAGCTAAAAAGAACAAAAACTATCTTGTCAGGTGATCTTGTGGGTCACCTGACAATACTGGACTTTTTCAAAAGAGGGCCAGTGATGAGTATGAATGGAGACTGGATGGCACCTCAGGATAACCATGATATTCCCTACAAGGTATGTGAAACGTCGCGTGCAAACTGGGAAGTCGGAGTTCCTGATGTCCGTCCCGGTTCAACGATATTTTTCACAGATGGCTCAAAAATAGGTACCAAAACTGGTGCAGGAATCTTCGGCCCTGGAATTAATATTTCAGTGGCAGTGGGACACTGGCCAACAGTGTTTCAAGCAGAGATTTTTGCAATCCTTGAATGTGCGAATGAATGTCTGACTAGGAAATACACACATGAAAATATTTGTATTTTCTCTGACAGTCAAGCAGCACTGAAAGCACTTGATGCTTATAAATGTACATCCAAGATTGTCTGGGAATGTATTCTAACATTGCGACAGCTATGTCAAACAAACTCAGTAAATTTGTATTGGGTTCCAGGACATTGTGGCATTGGTGGGAATGAAAAGGCAGACGAACTTGCAAAACAAGGATCTAACTCACAGTTTATCGGCCCAGAACCTTTCTGCGGTATATCAAACTGTGCAGTGAAAATGGAGCTTAAACGCTGGGAGGAACAAAAGGTGATAACCAATTGGTTTGATGTCAAAAAGTGTTCCCAATCTAAAAGATTTATCACACCAAACGAGAATCATTCGAAAAAGCACCTAGAGCTCAACAAAAGAGCTCTTTGTACATACGTCGGCCTAGTAACGGTGCACTGTCCGAGTAGATATCATTTAAAGAACATTGGTCGGGTTCAGGATGTTATCTTTCGCTTTTGTAATATGGAAAGCGAGACATCGGAACATCTGCTGTGCAGTTGTGGTGCATTATTTAAACGCAGATCAAGGTTTCTTGACAGTGGCTGTTTACAGCCCAAAGAGATTTGGTCTTTGAATCCTGGGAAGGTGATTGGCTTCATAAACCATATTTCACCTGACTGGGAGCGTGTCGGTGCAGGTACCTGATCACTCAACAATAGTGGTCATTGTATTTTGCAAGGGGACACGTGTAGCAATTGACTGGGATATATATTACAAAAGTTCACATCAATGGACAACGTAATTCTAATTCCCTAACAAAAAAAAAAAAAAAAAAAAAAAAACTCAAAAATGTGCGAAATCCTATTTTCCATAACCTATCAGTATTTTTAAATTTTTCTTATGCCCATTTAGAAATATTTTCAGCAGCAAAACAAAAATAAATTTTTCAATTGATACAAGAGGTCACTCAGAGATACGTGAAAAGCTATTTCCCATCACCTATCAGTATTTTTAAACCATTCTTAGGCCCATTTAGGACAATTTTCAACAAGCAAAAAAATTGTTTTTAACCGATACAAGACTGTTGGTGGTTACTCACAGATGCACGAAACCTATTTCCCATCACCTATCGGTAATTTAAACCTTTCTCATGCCCATTTAGAGAAAATTTCAACAAGCAGGAAACAAAAGTTTTTTTAATTGACGCAAGACTGTCAATTGTTACTGAAGGATGCGTGAAAACCTATTTCTTTTCCCCTATTAGTATTCTTAAACCTTCCTTATGCACATTTTGGACAATTTTCGCATTGTTTTCATTGGTTTAAAAATTTACTACAAAAATTTTTTTGAAGCAATTTATAGCCCAAAAACAGTTGCTGTATGATTTATTTCCAATTTCAATACATTTTAAAATGTTACGTTATATGGAGGTAAAAGTTACGTTATATCGAGTTACGTTATATCGAGGTTGCCTTATATCGAGGTATGACTATATAATAATGCAAAAGAGTTCTATACTTGAAATGTTATGCGCAGCTAACTGATTAGTTACAAAATTAATAAGCGTGATTACTGTTAATCAGTCCGCTATTTTAACAAATTTGCAGCTCTCGTAAATTATTTTCAATTTGCTAAAAATCGATCATCTATTTAACACACCATGATAATAACACAATACTATGAATCGCAGAAACTCTCTGAACTGCCTTTACAAAAATCTACATCAGCGAAACTTACCTATGCAAGAAATAATCCACCTCAAGTCCCTCAATAGATTATTTATAACATTCACTCTTATCGCAGCATAAGAATGAACACACTTTCAACGGGAATACCTCCAGCGTACAAAAGTATTCCTTGTTCAACTGTTAAAGGTCGTTACTCTGCAGTAGTATGAGTAAATACTGCTTCTAATGTAGCGTATCGACAACCGTCTCCTTTTTGGCTTCAAAAACACAACAAACTCCAGTAAGGCTTTAATTTGCCTACTTCCACTCTGCTCTTCTATTCTCGAGCTTCGTTAATATTTCATGCAGTGCTTTCTTTTCTGTTATGTTACACTACACACGTTTAGCCATTTCTCCGTGGACTTATTTTTCATTCAACTCTTCCTCGCTTACAGCAAGCACTCTCCTTTTCAGCATAACTTCATACCACCGCATTTCCTAAAAAGGATTTCTGCTTGAACCGGTATATTACGTTTCTTCAGTTGCTTCTTGATCCACAGTGCCGATGAAAGGGCAATGCATCCGTTCTTCTTAACCCAGCAAGTACTGCTTTGTGTACATGACACGCTTTTCATCCAACTTTTCGCCACTCTCCTTCCGGCGGTGGGCGCTGCTATCGATCACAACCAACCATTCACGGTACGTCCAATGGCGGAATGGTAGAGGACTGCGCGCAAACGCGCCAAAAACCTATTTCTTCTGTTTCCACTTGTATTGAATCTTTAACCAACTGGACAATTATAATTATCACCACGTTGAATTCAACCAAAATAATTGAAAATTTGCTTCAACTCCTACAACAAACACTTTCCCCGCGGAGTTTCAAACAGACACAAACCCCAATCAAACTCATTCCACTCTACATCGTTGGAATGCACGATGTCAACGCACAACAATATCCATCAGGATATAATTTTCTCACTCCTCTTCAACAGGAAATCAAATAAAGATGAACCTGAGCTGTAAGAGCCGACCACAAAACTGCTAACATCCACCCGACGCGGAAGACAGAACTCAACTGAACTGGCCGAGTGAAAGTATAGATCCTCGTTCGTTTGGAACTGAGCCGAATGCAGTAAGTAGCCGAACAACCGCATCCCGAACAGCAGCAGGTCGGTACGACCGACGGCGACACGACAGGAGAAAAGCTGAGCAAAACATAATTGATAAAAACACGGTGGAGTTTTGTTATGGCGGCTTGCATAGATACAAACACAGAGCATAGGTTTGGTTTGGAACGCTCGAAAAATGGACCTAACTCAAGCATACCGAGGATTATGTTCGGTAACTGAACGACGCCTTCACGAACACAGTCGCAAGTTCTCATATTTATGTGGATGCGTGCCGGCGCACGGCGAGCTGCGGATATGGGAAATTAGGAATGAACATAAACAACGTTCATTCCAGCTAATGGGTAACTGTTAAGGTGCCGAATAGGGTAGCAAAAAGACATCTGGATGCCAATCAAAATTAGACGTTGTTTGCATAAGCATTTGTATTTTTTTTTGTAGACTGAGTGACAAAATGAATCAATTAACTCGTGTTTCTTTTCGAATGCATTTCAGACGAAAATAAATTAAATTCGATATAATTCTAATTTTTATACTTATGGTTGCAAGAGTCCGCCTCCTCGTGGTGCAACTTGGATTACACTAAATATACTCAACAATCGCTTGATTTATGCGAATCCTATCTAATCCTTCAATATCCGCCAATTCCGTAGTACTATTAGGTACGTATTGTACCTAATAATATTGCATCATCAATAGCCTTTCTAATATTCCCAATCTACGAAAAAGAAGGGCGTGACCAGCAATGATGACTGTCAGGCCTACTTCAGCTTAGATTGATTCAAATGTTCCGGTAGGATCTTATGACCACTGCTACCATTAGATAGATATATTGTGGTAACATGAAGATTCAAATATTACTCCCAAACACTGTTCCTTAAGCAATCTGAGTGGAAGTGATAGTCAACAGTCTGCAATCTACAAAATATATCGTGCTTACGCTACGCTACAATTCAAATTTTAATACTGAATGTAACTTTCCAGTTGGTCTCGAGGTACGATGCTGGCCTAACAAGACAGTCGTCGTAGCTTCGAGTCTCGTCTCGGGAGAGACTGTTAGTGTCAGTAGGATCGTAGCTCTTAATTAGGTATACCTAAGTGAGGAAAAAGAAGACTCATGCCTGTATTAATAGTGAAAAATGGGCAAAAACCACGTGCTTTTGGGTTGTGACGTAGATCTCCAATAACAAGCAAGTAGCATTTGAAATTGTATTCCCCATTATTGATTGCCACAGTAAGGCTTTTTCAGCCGTAAACTGCCATAACTTGAGGAAAATTCTTGAAAAAATGTATCGGACATTGATTTTTGGACATTGTGCTTGGACTTCTACGTTATCAATGTTGACAAAATAAGAGCCCTTTAAACCTAAGACTTAAACCATCTCCGTACCGTTCTATATTCCATTGCGTAGCGCTAGCTCCGCAGTTGTCCTGTACATTAAACAGTCGGCTGCGAAGTCTGTGTATGATAAACAGAAGGTCAAGTTCCAAATGGGAATGTAGCACCAAGACTTTGCTTTCTGTAGCTTTTTAGTTTACATCGGATATTAACCTAGAATAGATAGTTCTTTAGTCATGATAGCTCTCTTTTTATTCCTTATTTTATTTTTCATGATTATTAATGCAAATTAACTCTACATTTATGGTGCCCCTCTTGGTTGCTTAGAAGATACAGGCCCCGTTTGATTTTGGCAACACGTCCAAATTTTTTATGTTCCCAAAATCGAACCATGCAAAAAACGAGCGGTTTTTTCTTCATCATATTTTTTACTTTTTAAGTGACCTATGACGACTTAGATATAGCCACCAATGGACTAGTTTTAGGTATCCAAGTGATTAGAGGTGTCGCTTGATGGATTTTGGCTCAATAATCTGGAAGTGTCCGGAACACAACCGGTCCGCACGTGGCCTATGACGACATAGGTACTTAATATGACCGGCTTAGTATCTCCGGTACCGGTTGACCAATTCTGGCCAACCACCACAGCACCATGACGGACCGGTTATTGAACTTAAATTCCTCAAAGGTAAAACGAAAAAACTTAAAAATATGAATAAAAAACCATTCGTTTTTGGCACATGTGCCGAAATCGCACAGTGCCAAAATTGAACCGTGCCAAAAACAAAACGTGCTTAAATCGATCAGGGTCTGTAGTTGCAAATTGAAAAAGTAATGAGCGGATCAATTTTCTGCGCCTTCTTCTTATATATATATATATATATATATATATATATATATATATATATATATATATATATATATATATATATATATATATATATATATATATATATATATATATATATATATATATATATATATATATATATATATATATATATATATATATATATATATATATATATATATATATATATATATATATATATATATATATATATATATATATATATATATATATATATATATATATAATAAAGTTACATATGTGCGACCGCCCATAACTTTACAACGGAGCGTCTGATTTGAGCTGGCTTTGTTTTGTTGTGTTCGTCTTTGTCCAAAGCAGAAAACTAGCGAGAAAACTAGGAAAATTCAAAGAAAAATGGTAAAATTCACGAAAATAGAATTTCCATACAACGAAGAAATGAGATTGAAGAAGGCGCAATGAACAACTATAATATGACAGCAGTTTAAAACAGGTGACTCTCGACAGTTATTTTGAAATCATCCATTAAAAGTTACCACCGAAAATTAATACAAATAGAAGTACGCTTGACTGGTGGCTACCGTCACGGTGATCGGTTGAACTGTCTAATCATATTATCAATAAGTTCCGACCAAAATCGTTGCAATCCTCAATAACAACGATTAGCTCACTTTATAGTCAGTAATATAGGAGTAAGATTAGATTTAGTTTTAATTTTAAACTTCTTTTTTTCTCTTGACAAGTAGGTTTACAATTTTCCTACAATTATATTCACTTAACTGCGGAAGCAATTACGATCTTTTAATGAAATAAAACTTAAAATATATGTAATAGTGTTGATATGTCACCGTTTGTGGCAGAACACACAATAAAAATTCTGAATAAATATTAGTAAATAATTAATTCATCACAAAACATCCCCCCTATTAAAAAAAACTGTCTAATCATATAAAAATGCAGTTCTGTTTGTCGGTTTGTCTGATCCATACAGGTTTGGAAACTACTGAACCGATCGGCGTGAAATTTTGTATATAGGGGTTTTAGGGGCCGAGAGAAGTGACTAAGGGGCCATCCACATACCACGTGGACAGCTTTAGGGAGGTGGGGGGGGTTTGTGTAATGTCCACGGTCCAGGTCCAGGAGGCAGGTCTCCCATACAACAAATTAAACAGATATTTCAACCAGGTTTTCCGAAAAACAGCCTACAATGATCGGGTCAATGCAAAGGAGCCAGACCTCGACTCCAGACACCATTTTTAAATTTAAGATGGAAACACCCGCTTTATAATATGGGTATTTCCGGAATCGTAATGGTGCACAGAAGCTAGAAATCGATCACAGACACCATTTTGAATTCTAAGATAGCGATTTCAAATGTTCGGTGTCTGGAAAACTGCCAAAAATGACCAAATGCCAACCAATATGGGTGTTTCTTTGACCAGAATGACGCTCAGAGGCTAGAAATTTTCTTCAAATGCCATTTCGATATCCAAGATGGCGACTTTCGATTTCGGAAAAACCGCCAAAAGAGACCGAATATTACTTAATATGGATATTTCCGTAATAGAGATGATGCATAGAAACCAAGCATTGACCCTGGACACTATTTCGAATTCAAAGATGACCACTTTCAGTTTCTGGAGAACAACAATTTCACTGAATATCACCCAATATGGTTATTTCCGGAATCAGATTGATGCGAGAAAAACAGCTGAAAATGATTGAATACCACTCAATATGGATATTTTCAGAATCACGGATAAAAATATTTTCCCGTTTTCATGACCTTTCAGGTCATGAAATCATGAATGTTGTTTTCCGACAGAATCATGACCTATGACTCATGATATCATGATGTCAACCCCGAATATCATGAGCTATGAAAAGCGTTTTCAAGAATGTGACTCATGGCTATTATAAGCGTAACACATCGCTGTCGCATGGACTCATAGAATCATGAGTTATGACTCATGATACCATGGGTTGGACTCTGAATATCATGAGCTACTCAGAGCGTTTTTATAAATACGACTCATGACTGCTAAAAACGAAACACATATCTGTCAAACTGTGCGCCGGTATATTCAGTGATTGCAAGTTTAGAAACCGTGATTAATACCGTAGGTGGACTAGCGTATTTCATGTGCAAAACAAGGTTTTCGCGAGTGAACGTGTTGATAAAACATAAGACGAGTGTTCGGTTGCATAAACTTACTCAACACAGTATTATCAAGTGCGGTTGAAACTGAAACAACTGCGGCAAAGAACATACGATTGCTGCTAGAATTGATGATAAGAAGCTGTGCGGCGAGTGTCACCTGCCTATTAATGATTTGAAACCAGTGCCCAGCGGTTTCTGCGATGCCTTTTGTCACATCGGCTAGCAATGTTGTGAAATTAACGGTCGTGCCCACAAGGATTTGCTCGCACAAGGGAAGGCAATGCTTATTTGTACCTCCTGTAAAGATAAATTAGGCGGTAGAAGAATTCGTGCCTATTTTGCCGAAAAACAAAATAATGTGCCGGCTATCACCCCCGCTCCCCAATCAGTTAGGTGGTGATTGTATTCGCTTCTCATGAACTGTAAACTGCAGATTGGTGAAATACCTGTGTGTTCTCCAACCAGGTTTTCTGACAAATTTTGCTAGCGGAAATTTGGAACTGTAAACTATCTTGACACATCACTGAAGCTGAGCATAATAAATACTTGTTTTTTTACGTAGAACTACATTTCTCATGAAGATCGGCTACATTGGGGTGAAAATGAAAATAAAAAAACGGAAAAGGGAACAAAATTTGTGTTTTTTAATGCTTATAAGCCGCTCAGTTTCCAACGCATTCCCGTCGTTTTTGTAGCAATCAATTGAAAATTATCCACGCATGAGCCCCTAAATACAGACAATTGTAATTTGATTATTTGAACTATTGTAGGTAGCGAACTGCTTGGGCAGTGGTTAAGATTGCTGCAGAAAACCTGCCGAAGCCTTTCGCTACCCTACTATTGAAAATTGTTATTGAAAAGTGTTAAAATAACAAGAAATAAAACAAAATTTATTAAAAAGTCTTGAAAAAGCAATCAGTTTACTAGTGAAGGATGGGTGCTAACGGGTGTTGAATAAAAAATGAGAGTTTTATCAATCACATATAACAAAAAAACTTTTTTTTTTCATCGATTTCAGTATTTTTTATTAATAACATAATGTATTTTCTTCAAAAAAATATCAGTGAATGTTTGAGTAAGGGCCGTGGTCTGCTGTTCGACGCAACTTTGTTGCGATGCTCTCACAAGAACGTTGTACGGCACTTACGTCCATTTTCCGGATACAATTCCGGATTCTTGTAGTCAGTTGCTTCGTATCCTTGGCCCTCCAATTGTTTTTATATACTAGGGCACTGAGTGAGCCAAAGAAATCCTCTATTGGGCGGCCATACGCCAGCGTCTTCTTGGCGTAATGGGAAGACGCCTTGTCTGGCCAGAAGACGTACTTCCCATCCGCGCAGGAACGGCAGCAGGATTTTATCGGGGCACTCTTCTTGATAGATTTGTTGGTTGATTGCCAGACCGCTCGGCTTAAACCAAGGCTTTGAAATGCCTCGGTCAGAAATGGCGATGTACAACATAACCAAATTTGTGCTTGAACTTGTATTTCACTTCAGGCGGTGTGGATGACTTGTCGCTGGAGTAGTAATTATCATTTCCTGGAATATGCTTTTGGACAGCGGAAAATAGCTTTCGTCGTCCAGAACAAAAGACGTCCCACGGTATTTTTTGGTCATCCACCGACACTGTGTTTTAACCGTCTCAATCTGCTCCTCCGTGTACTCCGGCGACCTCGTCTTCTTCCTGCAGACAATTCCTTCCATCTTGAGGGTCCTATGGATCAATACGTGGGAGCAGCCATATTTACGACCGGCGTCACGCAGGCTGGTTGCGTCCTTGTTGTCAAACAGCTTCTTTAACGACGTCTTCCTCTGCTTCGTCATTATCGTCACCGGACGACCACTTCCGACCTTCCGCTCTACGTTCAGGGAACCCAGGATATGATATACCGTACTGACAGGTACATTTTCTTCCTTAAATGTGTCACCGTGAACTTTTTTCCTTGCTGGAAATGCGTTTCGTAGAACCGTACAATGCGTTCGCGGAGCACGTGCTGTTTCGACGCCATCTTTGCTTTGACTAAATTCAAACTAGCAAAACCAAACACGCCTACTGTTTCTAGGGAGCCCAAAGAGCAATTTTCTTGGAGAAAGAAAATTTTACGCTCTGTATTTGAGTTACTGAAAGGTATTGAAAAAATTCTCATTTTTTATTTAACACCCGGGCAGCAGCGATAGCGAGTACCAGTAGCGGTAGAAGTAGCAGCGTCAGCGGTAAGTGTAACGGTATTACCTTTTCTAGTAAAAAACTGCTTATGTGCGGTAGCGATAATTCCTCCAGTGAAAAACTGCCGTATTTTGGCAACACACAAACGGGGGTGTTGGCAATCAAAATCTGTCTGTCGTCAAATTTTTAGTCCGAAAACAGCTTTTAATGTCAGGAATAGCACAAAGATAGGATCAGCATCATATCCTAAATTGAATTAAAAAACTAATTCTCCTTTTAAGGATGAACTAAATAGTCAATTGAAGAGGTAAAATTTTGTCGTTCATACATTACACCTTAATCAAAATGTTGATGTGCCTTGATATAGACGATTGTAAATTAGATATGATCTTCATGTCTCAGTACGAGTTCGAAATTTAAATGTGCACCAAGGAACAAATAACTGAGTGACCAACTTTTTTATAAGTAGACCCTGTTGATGTTTTCCACAATAATGCGAAGGAGCCCAGTTTAAAGCAACCATCAACGTCAAACATTAGTTCTACTATTCAAGATGTCCATGATGTTCAATATATTGCTTTCTGAGAGAATTTGAGGCGACATTTTGACGACAACTTATAAACATTTAAGCATCTGATAGGAACAGCTTTTACTACATTTACACAGTTTACCTAACTATAATCGATCCGCTGCATCACGCCACGCCATTCCGATGCGTCTTGAAACAATTATTTTTGGCTGATCGTGCTCGCGAGTGAGGGAGTGCACGCGTATAAGACCGTAAATAGGAGTGTGTGTCTATGATTTCGGGAGCGAAGAAAACTCGCAAGCGTCAACACTCGATGGTGTGAAATGAAGGAGGTGTGAAAGAACGAGAGACAGGTACTCCATTGTGTGTGTGATTTCGGTAGCGGTGAGAACACTAATTGGATTATCGCATGCTTGTTTAGAGCGAGTTTAGGAACACTGGAGCGTACAACCATAAACCATTTGTAGTTAAAAAACTTTAAAACAAATTGTTTGTCTTGTTTTGTGTTGCAAAATATTTTTTTTGTGTATACTTTTATCGGTAAGATAAAACTGTTATCTACAACTTTTCAGAAGAAGTCACACCGATGAAACAAACCGTTCTGTCTCTAAAAATATTTTTTAACCATCCATAAGGCAATCTAGGGGTGACGTTTCACTGCTTGTACGTTTGTAATTGTTTTTTCAAGTTACAAAACCAAAACACAACCAAACACAAAATCTTTTAATGCCGGAAAAAAAATCTAAAGTGATATTTTATTATTGGGTAAAGGATTGTCACTAACCATACTGGAGCAACCGATCGTTTGTTTTTCGTGCTTTTCGATCCGGGTTGCATCAAAGTTGCGACCGTTCGAACATACCTAAGGCTGTCAAAAATTGAAAACTAACTGAAATCAGCTGACCGCACCTGTCTCGTCGATTGCCTTAGCAACATCCATAAATTACGTAACGCTAAAAACCCAATTTTTGAACCCCCACCCACCCATATGTAACGAAAAGTAACGCCAAAACCTACCCCCCATAAAAATTACGTAGCGCTGTAGAAGAATATGCCAAATAAAAATACTCATATTTG